>NC_091210.1:30579772-30932272 GCF_040958095.1 Procambarus clarkii
CCAATTCTGGCTCTCTGCACCTATTCGCAGTTTGAAATTCGGACTTTTTATACCATAATCTTGCCAATTACTGAAAGCGGCGGTGGGTCACCTTTTTCCCAAACCCCCCCTGCAGTTTTCAAAATATCCCAAGCATCTCAAATTCGATACTGAACCATATTTTGGACCCAAATTCCGGCTCTCTGCACTATTCGCCGTTTGAAATTCCGATTTTATACAAAAAATCTGCCAATTACTGAGAGCGGCTATGGGACACATTTTGCTCAAACCCCTTGCAGTTTTCAAAATATCCCAAATTCGATACCTGTGCCATATTTTTAACCCAAATTCTGGCTCTCTGCACCTATTCACAGTTTGAAATTCCTACTTTTATACCAAAAATTTGCCAATTACTGAAAGCGGCTGTGGTCACATTTTTCCCAAACCCAACTGCAGTTTTCAAATTATCCCAAAAATCCCAAATTCGATACCTGAGCCATATTTGGACCCAAATTCCGGCTCTCCGCGCTATTCGCCGTTTGAAATTCCGACTTTTTATACAAAAATCTGCCAATTACTGAGAGCGGCTATGGGACACATTTTGCCCAAACCTCCTTGCAGTTTTCAAATATCCCAAATTCGATACCTGAGCCATATTTTGGGCCCAAATTCTGGCTCTCTGCACCTATTCGCAGTTTGAAATTCCTAATTTTATACCAAAATTTGCCAATTACTGAAAGCGGCAGAGCGTCACATTTTGCCCAAACCCCTGCAGTTTTCAAAATATCCCAAACATTCCAAATTCGATACCTGAGCCATATTTTATACCCAAATTCTGGCTCTGCACCTATTCGCAGTTTGAAATTCCGAATTTTTATACCAAAAATATGCCATTTACTGAAAGCGGAGGTGGGTCACATTTTGCCCAAACCCCCTTCAGTTTTCAAAATATCCCGAACATCTCAAATTCGATACCTGAGCCATATTTTGGACCCAAATTCTGGCTCTCTGCATCTATTTGCAGTTTGAAATTCGGACTTTTTATACAAAAAATTTGCCAATTAATGAAAGCGGCACTGGGTCACCTTTTGCCCAAACCCACCTGCAGTTTTCAAAATATCCCAAACATCCCAAATTCGATACCTGAGCCATATTTTGGACCCAAATTCTGGCTCTCTGCACGTATTTGCAGTTTGAAATTCCGACTTTTATACAAAAAATCTGCCAATTACTGAAAGCGGCGGTGGGTCACATTTTTCCCAAACCCCCTGCAGTTTTCAAAATATCCCAAACATCCAAATTCGATACCTGATCCATATTTTGGACCCAAATTCCGGCTCTCTGCACCTATTCGCCGTTTGAAATTATGAACTTTTTATACAAAAAATCTGCCAATTACTGAGAGCGGCTATGGGACACATTTTGGCCAAACCCTGTTGCAGTTTTAAAAATATCCCAAATTCGATACCTGAGCCATATTTTGGAACAAAATTCTGGCTCTCTGCACCTATTCACAGTTTGAAATTCGGAATTTTTATACCAAAAACTGCCAATTAATGAAAGCGGCGGTGGGTCAAATTTTGCCCAAACCCCCTGCAGTTTCAAAATATCCCAAACATCCAAAATTCGATACCTGAGCCATATTTTGGACCCAAATTCTGGCTCTCTGCACCTATTTGCAGTTTGAAATTCCAACTTTTTATACAAAAAATCTGCCAATTACTGAAAGCGGCGGTGGGTCACATTTTTCCCAAACCCCCCTGCAGTTTTCAAAATATCCCAAACATCCCAAATTCGATACCTGTGCCATATTTTGGACCCAAATTCCGGCTCTCTGCACCTATTCGCTGTTTGAAATTCCGACTTTATATACCAAAAATCTGCCAATTACTGAGAGCGGCTATGGTACACATTTGCCGAAACCCCCTTGCAGTTTTAAAAATATCCCAAATTCGATACCTGAGCCATATTTTGGACCCAAATTCTGGCTCTCTGCACCTATTCGCAGTTTGAAGTTCCGAATTTTTATACCAAAAAAATTCCAATTACTGAAAGCGGCGGTTGGTCACATTTTGCCCAAACCCCCTGCAGTTCTCAAAATATTCCAAACATCCAAAATTCGATACCTTAACCATATTTTGGACCCAAATTCTGGCTCTCTGCACCTATTCGCAGTTTGAAATTCCTACTTTTTATACAAAAAAATTGCCAATTACTGACAGCGGCGGTGGGTCACATTTTGCCCAAACCCCCCTGCAGTTTTCAAAATATCCCAAACATTCCAAATTCGATACCTGAGCCATATTTTGGACCCAAATTCTGGCTCTCTGCACCTATTCGCAGTTTGAAATTCCGAATTTTTATACAAAAATATGCCAATTACTGAAAGCGGCGGTGGGTCACATTTTGCCCAAACCCACCCTGCAGTTTTCAAAATATCCCAAACATCCCAAATTCGATACCTGAGCCATATTTTGGACCCAAATTCTGGCTCTCTGCACCTATTGGCAGTTTGAAATTCGGACTTTTTATACCAAAAATATGCCAATTACTGAAAGCAGCGGGGGGGTCACATTTTTCCCAAACCCCCTGCAGTTCTCAAGATATCCCAAACATCCCAAATTCGATACCTGAGCCATATTTTGGACCCAAATTCTGGCTCTCTGCACCTATTCGCAGTTTGAAATTCCGAATTTCTATACCAAAAATATGCCAATTACTGAGAGCGGCGGTGGGTCACATTTTGCCCAAACCCCCTTCAGTTTTCAAAATATCCCGAACATCCCAAATTCGATACCTGAGCCATATTTTGGACCCAAATTCTGGCTCTCTGCTCCTATTCGCAGTTTGAAATTCGGACTTTTTATACAAAAAATTTGCCAATTAATGAAAGCGGCACTGGGTCACCTTTTGCCCAAACCCCCCTGCAGTTTTCAAAATATCCCAAACATCCCAAATTCGATACCTGAGCCATATTTTGGACCCAAATTCTGGTTCTCTGCACCTATTCGCAGTTTGAAATTCCGACTTTTTATACAAAAAATCTGCCAATTACTGAAAGCGGCGGTGGGTCACATTTTTCCCAAAACCCCCTGCAGTTTTCAAAATATCCCAAACATCCCAAATTCGATACCTGAGCCATATTTTGGACCCAAATTCCGGCTCTCTGCACCTATTCGCCGTTTGAAATTCCGAACTTTTTATACAAAAAATCTGCCAATTACTGAGAGCGGTTATGGGACACATTTTGGCCAAACCCTGTTGCAGTTTTAAAAATATCCCAAATTCGATACCTGAGCCATATTTTGGACCCAAATTCTGGCTCTCTGCACCTATTCGCAGTTTGAAATTCGGAATTTTTATACCAAAAATCTGCCAATTAATGAAAGCAACGGTGGGTAACATTTTGCCCAAACCCCCCCTGCAGTTTTCAAAATATCCCAAACATCCCAAATTCGATACCTGAGCCATATTTTGGACCCAAATTCTGGCTCTCTGCACTTATTTGCAGTTTGAAATTCCGACTTTTTATGCAAAAAATCTGCCAATTACTGAAAGCGGCGGTGGGTCACATTTTTCCCAAACCCCCCTGCAGTTTTCAAAATATCCCAAACATCCCAAATTCGATACCTGATCCATATTTTGGACCCAAATTCCGGCTCTCTGCACCTATTCGCCGTTTGAAATTATGAACTTTTTATACAAAAAATCTGCCAATTACTGAGAGAGGCTATGGGACACATTTTGGCCAAACCCTGTTGCAGTTTTAAAAATATCCCAAATTCGATACCTGAGCCATATTTTGGACCAAAATTCTGGCTCTCTGCACCTATTCACAGTTTGAAATTCGGAATTTTTATACCAAAAATCTGCCAATTAATGAAAGCGGCGGTGGGTCACATTTTGCCCAAACCCCCCTGCAGTTTTCAAAATATCCCAAACATCCCAAATTCGATACCTGAGCCATATTTTGGACCCAAATTCTGGCTCTCTGCACCTATTTGCAGTTTGAAATTCCAACTTTTTATACAAAAAATCTGCCAATTACTGAAAGCGGCGGTGGGTCACATTTTTCCCAAACCCCCCTGCAGTTTTCAAAATATCCCAAACATCCCAAATTCGATACCTGAGCCATATTTTGGACCCAAATTCCGGCTCTCTGCACCTATTCGCTGTTTGAAATTCCGACTTTATATACCAAAAATCTGCCAATTACTGAGAGCGGCTATGGTACACATTTTGCCCAAACCCCCTTGCAGTTTTAAAAATATCCCAAATTCGATACCTGAGCCATATTTTGGACCCAAATTCTGGCTCTCTGCACCTATTCGCAGTTTGAAGTTCCGAATTTTTATACCAAAAAAATTCCAATTACTATAAGCGGCGGTTGGTCACATTTTGCCCAAACCCCCCTGCAGTTCTCAAAATATCCCAAACATCCAAAATTCGATACCTTAACCATATTTTGGACCCAAATTCTGGCTCTCTGCACCTATTCGCAGTTTGAAATTCCTACTTTTTATACAAAAAATTTGCCAATTACTGACAGCGGCGGTGGGTCACATTTTGCCCAAACCCCCCTGCAGTTTTCAAAATATCCTAAACATCCCAAATTCGATACCTGAGCCATATTTTGGACCCAAATTCTGGCTCTCTGCACCTATTCGCAGTTTGAAATTCCGAATTTTTATACCAAAAATATGCCAATTACTGAAAGCGGCGGTGGGTCACATTTTGCCCAAACCCACCCTGCAGTTTTTAAAATATCCCAAACATCCCAAATTCGATACCTGAGCCATATTTTGGACCCAAATTCTGGCTCTCTGCACCTATTCGCAGTTTGAAATTCGGACTTTTTATACCACAAATATGCCAATTACTGAAAGCAGCGGGGGGGTCACATTTTTCCCAAACCCCCCTGCAGTTCTCAAGATATCCCAAACATCCCAAATTCGATACCTGAGCCATATTTTGGACCCAAATTCTGGTTCTCTGCACCTATTTGCAGTTTGAAATTCCGACTTTTTATACAAAAAATCTGCCAATTACTGAAAGCGGCGGTGGGTCACATTTTTCCCAAAACCCCCTGCAGTTTTCAAAATATCCCAAACATCCCAAATTCGATACCTGAGCCATATTTTGGACCCAAATTCCGGCTCTCTGCACCTATTCGCCGTTTGAAATTCCGAACTTTTTATACAAAAAATCTGCCAATTACTGAGAGCGGTTATGGGACACATTTTGGCCAAACCCTGTTGCAGTTTTAAAAATATCCCAAATTCGATACCTGAGCTATATTTTGGACCCAAATTCTGGCTCTCTGCACCTATTCGCAGTTTGAAATTCGGAATTTTTATACCAAAAATCTGCCAATTAATGAAAGCAACGGTGGGTAACATTTTGCCCAAACCCCCCTGCAGTTTTCAAAATATCCCAAACATCCCAAATTCGATACCTGAGCCATATTTTGGACCCAAATTCTGGCTCTCTGCACCTATTTGCAGTTTGAAATTCCGACTTTTTATACAAAAAATCTGCCAATTACTGAAAGCGGCGGTGGGTCACATTTTTCCCAAACCCCCCTGCAGTTTTCAAAATATCCCAAACATCCCAAATTCTTTACCTGAGCCATATTTTGGACCCAAATTCCGGCTCTCTGCACCTATTCGCTGTTTGAAATTCCGACTTTTTATACCAAAAATCTGCCAATTACTGAGAGCGGCTATGGTACACATTTTGCCCAAACCCCCTTGCAGTTTTAAAAATAACCCAAATTCGATACCTGAGCCATATTTGACCCAAATTCTGGTTCTCTGCACCTATTCGCAGTTTGAAACTCCGAATTTTTATACCAAAAATAGGCCAATTACTGAAATCGGCGGTGGGTCACATTTTGCCCAAAACCCCCCTTGCAGTTTTCAAAATGTCCCAAACATCCCAAATTCGATACCTTAACCATATTTTGGACCCAAATTCTGGCTCTCTGTACCTATTCGCAGTTTTAAATTCCGAATTTTTATACCAAAAATATGCCAATTACTGAAAGCAGCGGTGGGTCACATTTTGACCAAACCCCCCTGCAGTTTTCAAAATATCCCAAACATCCCAAATTCGATACCTGAGCCATATTTTGGACCCAAATTCTGGCTCTCTGCACCTAGTCAGTTTGAAATTCCGAATTTTTATACCAAAAATCTGCCAATTACTGAAAGCGGCGGTTGGTCACATTTTGCCCAAACCCCCTTGTAGTTTTCAAAATATCACGAACATCCCAAATTCGATACCCGAGTCATATTTTGGACCCAAATTCTGGCTCTCTGCACCTATTCGCAGTTTGAAATTCCGACTTTTTATACCAAAAATATGCCAATTACTGAAAGCAGCGGGGGGTCACATTTTGCCCAAACCGTCCTGCAGTTTTCAAAATATCCCAAACATCCTAAATTCGATACCTGAGCAATATTTTGGACACAAATTCTGGCTCTCTGCACCTATTCGCTGTTTGAAATTCCGACTTTTTATACCAAAAATCTGCCAATTACTGAGAGCGGCTATGGGACACATTTTGCCCAAACCCCTTGCAGTTTTCAAAATATCCAAAATTCGATACCTGAGCCATATTTTGGACCCAAATTCTGGCTCTCTGCACCTATTCGCAGTTTGAAATTCCTACTTTTTATACCAAAAATATGCCAATTACTGAAAGCAGCGGTGGTTTACATTTGACCAAACCCCCCTGCAGTTTTCAAAATATCCCAAACATCCCAAATTCGATACCTGAGCCATATTTTGGACCCAAATTCTGGCTCTCTGCACCTAGTCAGTTTGAAATTCCGACTTTTTATACAAAAAATCTGCCAATTACTGAAAGCGGCGGTGGGTCACATTTTTCCCAAACCCCCTGCAGTTTTCAAAATATCCCAAACATCCCAAATTCGATACCTGAGCCATATTTTGGACCCAAATTCCGTCTCTCTGCACCTATTCGCCGTTTGAAATTCCGAATTTTTATACAAAATATCTGCCAATTACTGAGAGCTGCTATGGGACACATTTTGGCCAAACCCTGTTGCAGTTTTAAAAATATCCCAAATTCAATACCTGAGCCATATTTTGGACCCAAATTCTGGCTCTCTGCACCTATTCGCAGTTTGAAATTCGGAATTTTTATACCATAAATCTGCCAATTAATGAAAGCGGCGGTGGGTCACATTTTGCCCAAACCCCCCTGCAGTTTTCAAAATATCCCAAACATCCCAAATTTGATACCTGAGCCATATTTTGGACCCAAATTCTGGCTCTCTGCACCTATTTGCAGTTTGAAATTCCGACTTTTTATACAAAAAATCTGCCAATTACTGAAAGCGGCGGTGGGTCACATTTTTCCCAAACCCCCCTGCAGTTTTCAAAATATCCCAAACATCCCAAATTCGATACCTGAGCCATATTTTGGACCCAAATTGCGGCTCTCTGCACCTATTCGCCATTTGAAATTCCGACTTTTTATACCAAAAATCTGCCAATTACTGAGAGCGGCTATGGTACACATTTTGCCCAAACCCCCTTGCAGTTTTAAAAATATCCCAAATTCGATACCTGAGCCATATTTTGGACCCAAATTCTGGCTCTCTGCACCTATTCGCAGTTTGAAATTCCGAATTTTTATACCAAAAATATGCCAATTACTGAAATCGGCGGTGGGTCACATTTTGCCCAAAACCCCCCTTGCAGTTTCCAAAATGTCCCAAACATCTCAAATTCGATACCTGAGCCATATTTTGGACCCAAATTCTGGCTCTCTGCACCTATTCGCAGTTTGAAGTTCCGAATTTTTATACCAAAAAAATTCCAATTACTGAAAGCGGCGGTTGGTCACATTTTGCCCAAACCCCCTTGCAGTTCTAAAAATATCCCAAACATCCAAAATTCGATACCTTAACCATATTTTGGACCCAAATTCTGGCTCTCTGCACCTATTCGCAGTTTTAAATTCCGAATTTTTATACCAAAAATATGTCAATTACTGAAAGCAGCGGTGGGTCACATTTTGACCAAACCCCCCTGCAGTTTTCAAAATATCCCAAACATCCCAAATTCGATACCTGAGCCATATTTTGGACCCAAATTCTGGCTCTCTGCACCTATTCGCAGTTTGAAATTCGGAATTTGTATACCAAAAATTTGCCAATTAATGAAAGCGGCACTGGGTCACCTTTTGCCCAAACCCCCCTGCAGTTTTCAAAATATCCCAAACATCCCAAATTTGATACCTGAGCCATATTTTGGACCCAAATTCCTGCTCTCTGCACCTATTCGCAGTTTGAAATTCCGACTTTTTATACCAAAAATCTGCCAATTACTGAGAGCGGCTATGGGACACATTTTGCCCAAACCCCCATGCAGTTTAAAAATATCCCAAATTCGATACCTGAGCCATATTTTGGACCCAAATTCTGGCTCTCTGCACCTATTCGCAGTTTGAAATTCCGAATTTTTATACCAAAAATATGCCAACTACTGAAAGCGGCGGTGGGTCACATTTTGCCCAAAACCCCCCTTGCAGTTTTTAAAATGTCCCAAACATCCCAAATTCGATACCTGAGCTATATTTTGGACCCAAATTCTGGCTCTCTGCACCTATTCGCAGTTTGAAATTCCGACTTTTTATACCAAAAATCGGCAAATTACTGAGAGCAGCGGTGGGTCACATTTTGCCCAAACCCCCTGCAGTTCTCAAAAAATATCCCAAACATCCAAAATTCGATACCTTAACTATATTTTGGACCCAAATTCTGGCTCTCTGCACCTATTCGCAGTTTTAAATTCCGACTTTTTATAACAAAAATATGCCAATTACTGAAAGCAGCGGTGGGTCACATTTTGACCAAACCCCCCTGCAGTTTTCAAAATACCACAAACATCCCAAATTCGATACCTGAGCCATATTTTAGACCCAAATTCTAGCTCTCTGCACCTATTCGCAGTTTGAAATTCCGAATTTTTATACCAAAAATCTGCCAATTACTGAAAGCAACGGTGGGTCACATTTTGCCCAAACCCCCCTGTAGTTTTCAAAATATCCCGAACATCCAAAATTCGATACCTGAGCCATATTTTGGACCCAAATTCTGGCTCTCTGCACCTATTCGCAGTTTGAAATTCCTACTTTTATACCAAAAATATGCCAATTACTGAAAGAGGCAGTGGGTCAAATTTTGCCTAACCCCCCCCCCCTGCCGTTTTCAAAATATCCCAAACAACCGAAATTCGATACCTAAGCCATATTTTGGACCCAAATTCTGGCTCTCTGCACCTATTCGCCATTTGAAATTCCGAATTTTTATACCAAAAATATGCCAATTACTGAAAGCAGCGGTGGTTTACATTTTGACCAAACCCCCCTGCAGTTTTTCAAAATATCCCAAACATCCCAAATTCGATACCTGAGCCATATTTTGGACCCAAATTCTGGCTCTCTGCACCTAGTCAGTTTGAAATTCCGACTTTTTATACAAAAAATCTGCCAATTACTGAAAGCGGCGGTGGGTCACATTTTTCCCAAACCCCCCTGCAGTTTTCAAAATATCCCAAACATCCCAAATTCGATACCTGAGCCATATTTTGGACCCAAATTCCGTCTCTCTGCACCTATTCGCCGTTTGAAATTTCGAATTTTTATACAAAATATCTGCCAATTACTGAGAGCTGCTATGGGACACATTTTGGCCAAACCCTGTTGCAGTTTTAAAAATATCCCAAATTCAATACCTGAGCCATATTTTGGACCCAAATTCTGGCTCTCTGCACCTATTCGCAGTTTGAAATTCGGAATTTTTATACCATAAATCTGCCAATTAATGAAAGCGGCGGTGGGTCACATTTTGCCCAAACCCCCCTGCAGTTTTCAAAATATCCCAAACATCCCTAATTTGATACCTGAGCCATATTTTGGACCCAAATTCTGGCTCTCTGCACCTATTTGCAGTTTGAAATTCCGACTTTTTATACAAAAATCTGCCAATTACTGAAAGCGGCGGTGGGTCACATTTTTCCCAAACCCCCCTGCAGTTTTCAAAATATCCCAAACATCCCAAATTCGATACCTGAGCCATATTTTGGACCCAAATTGCGGCTCTCTGCACCTATTCGCTATTTGAAATTCCGACTTTTTATACCAAAATCTGCCAATTACTGAGAGCGGCTATGGTACACATTTTGCCCAAACCCCCTTGCAGTTTTAAAAATATCCAAATTCGATACCTGAGCCATATTTTGGACCCAAATTCTGGCTCTCTGCACCTATTCGCAGTTTGAAATTCGAATTTTATACCAAAAATATGCCAATTACTGAAATCGGCGGTGGGTCACATTTTGCCCAAAACCCCCCTTGCAGTTTCCAAAATGTCCCAAACATCTCAAATTCGATACCTGAGCCATATTTTGGACCCAAATTCTGGCTCTCTGCACCTATTCGCAGTTTGAAGTTCCGAATTTTTATACCAAAAAAATTCCAATTACTGAAAGCGGCGGTTGGTCACATTTTGCCCAAACCCCCTTGCAGTTCTAAAAATATCCCAAACATCCAAAATTCGATACCTTAACCATATTTGGACCCAAATTCTGGCTCTCTGCACCTATTCGCAGTTTTAAATTCCGAATTTTTATACCAAAAATATGTCAATTACTGAAAGCAGCGGTGGGTCACATTTTGACCAAACCCCCCTGCAGTTTTCAAAATATCCCAAACATCCCAAATTCGATACCTGAGCCATATTTTGGACCAAATTCTGGCTCTCTGCACCTATTCGCAGTTTGAAATTCGGAATTTGTATACCAAAAATTTGCCAATTAATGAAAGCGGCACTGGGTCACCTTTTGCCCAAACCCCCCTGCAGTTTTCAAAATATCCCAAACATCCCAAATTTGATACCTGAGCCATATTTTGGACCCAAATTCCTGCTCTCTGCACCTATTCGCAGTTTGAAATTCCGACTTTTTATACCAAAAATCTGCCAATTACTGAGAGCGGCTATGGGACACATTTTGCCCAAACCCCCATGCAGTTTAAAAATATCCCAAATTCGA
The DNA here is from genome assembly GCF_040958095.1 of Procambarus clarkii. Taxonomy (NCBI): domain Eukaryota; kingdom Metazoa; phylum Arthropoda; class Malacostraca; order Decapoda; family Cambaridae; genus Procambarus; species Procambarus clarkii. The sequence goes on from NC_091210.1 coordinate 30,590,837, forward strand.
TACCTGAGCCATATTTTGGACCCAAATTCTGGCTCTCTGCACCTATTCGCAGTTTGAAATTCCGAATTTTTATACCAAAAATATGCCAACTACTGAAAGCGGCGGTGGGTCACATTTTGCCCAAAACCCCCCTTGCAGTTTTAAAATGTCCCAAACATCCAAATTCGATACCTGAGCTATATTTTGGACCCAAATTCTGGCTCTCTGCACCTATTCGCAGTTTGAAATTCCGACTTTTTATACCAAAAATCGGCAAATTACTGAGAGCAGCGGTGGGTCACATTTTGCCCAAACCCCCTGCAGTTCTCAAAAAATATCCCAAACATCCAAAATTCGATACCTTAACTATATTTTGGACCCAAATTCTGGCTCTCTGCACCTATTCGCAGTTTTAAATTCCGACTTTTTATAACAAAAATATGCCAATTACTGAAAGCAGCGGTGGGTCACATTTTGACCAAACCCCCCTGCAGTTTTCAAAATACCACAAACATCCCAATTCGATACCTGAGCCATATTTTAGACCCAAATTCTAGCTCTCTGCACCTATTCGCAGTTTGAAATTCCGAATTTTTATACCAAAAATCTGCCAATTACTGAAAGCAACGGTGGGTCACATTTTGCCCAAACCCCCCTGTAGTTTTCAAAATATCCCGAACATCCAAAATTCGATACCTGAGCCATATTTTGGACCCAAATTCTGGCTCTCTGCACCTATTCGCAGTTTGAAATTCCTACTTTTTATACCAAAAATATGCCAATTACTGAAAGAGGCAGTGGGTCAAATTTTGCCTAACCCCCCCCCCTGCCGTTTTCAAAATATCCCAAACAACCGAAATTCGATACCTAAGCCATATTTTGGACCCAAATTCTGGCTCTCTGCACCTATTCGCCATTTGAAATTCCGAATTTTTATACCAAAAATCTGCCAATTACTGAAAGCGGCGGTGGGTCACATTTTGCCCAAACACCCCTGCAGTTTTCAAAATATCAAAAACATCCCAAATTCGATACCTGAGCCATATTTTGGACCCAAATTCTGGCTCTCTGCACCTATTCGCAGTTTGAAATTCCTACTTTTTATACCAAAATATGCCAATTACTGAAAGAGGCAGTGGGTCAAATTTTGCCTAACACCCCCCCCCCTGCCGTTTTCAAAATATCCCAAACAACCGAAATTCGATACCTAAGCCATATTTTGGACCCAAATTCTGGCTCTCTGCACCTATTCGCCATTTGAAATTCCGAATTTTTATACCAAAAATCTGCCAATTACTGAAAGCAGCGGTGGGTCACATTTTGCCCAAACACCCTGCAGTTTTCAAAATATCAAAAACATCCCAAATTCGATACCTGAGCCATATTTTGGACAAAAATTCTGGCTCTCTGCACCTATTCGCAGTTTGAAATTATTACTTTTTATACCAAAAATTTGCCAATTACTGAAAGCGGCAGTGCGTCACATTTGCCCAAACCCCCTGCAGTTTTCAAAATATCCCAAACATCACAAATTCGATACCTGAACCATATTTTGGACCCAAATTCTGGCTCTCTGCACCTATTCGCAGTTTGAAATTCCGATTTTTTTTTACCAAAAATATGCCAATTACTGAAAGCGTCGGTGGGACACATTTTGCCCAAACCCCCCTGCAGTTTTCAACATATCTCAAACATCCCAAATTCGATACCTGAGCCATATTTTGGACCCAAATTCCGGCTCTCTGCACCTATTCGCCGTTTGAAATTCCGACTTTTTATACAAAAAATCTGCCAATTACTGAGAGAGGCTATGGGACACATTTTGCCCAAACCCCTTGCAGTTTTCAAAATATCCCAAATTCGATACCTGAGCCATATTTTGGACCCAAATTCTGGCTCTCTGCATCTATTCGCAGTTTGAAATTCCGACTTTTTATACAAAAAATTTGTCAATTACTGAAAGCGGCGGTGGGTCACATTTTTGCCCAAAACCCCCTGCAGTTTTCAAAAAATCCCAAACATCCCAAATTCAATACCTGAGCCATATTTTGGACCCAAATTCCGGCTCTCTGCACCTATTCTTAGTATGAAATTCGGACTTTTTATACCATAATCTTGCCAATTAATGAAAGCGGCGCTGGGTCACATTTTGCCCAAACCCCCCTGCAGTTTTCAAAATATCCCAAACATCCCAAATTCGATACCTGAGCCATATTTCGGGCCCAAATTCTGGCTCTCTGCACCTATTCGCAGTTTGAAATCCGACTTTTTATACCAAAAATCTGCCAATTACTGAAAGCGGCGGTGGGTCACCTTTTTCCCAAACCCCCCCTGCAGTTTTCAAAATATCCCAAGCATCTCAAATTCGATACCTGAGCCATATTTTGGACCCAAATTCCGGCTCTCTGCACCTATTCGCCGTTTGAAATTCCGACTTTTATACAAAAAATCTGCCAATTACTGAGAGCGGTTATGGGACACATTTTGGCCAAACCCTGTTGCAGTTTTAAAAATATCCCAAATTCGATACCTGAGCTATATTTGGACCCAAATTCTGGCTCTCTGCACCTATTCGCAGTTTGAAATTCGGAATTTTTATACCAAAATCTGCCAATTAATGAAAGCAACGGTGGGTAACATTTTGCCCAAACCCCCCCTGCAGTTTTCAAAATATCCCAAACATCCCAAATTCGATACCTGAGCCATATTTTGGACCCAAATTCTGGCTCTCTGCACCTATTTGCAGTTTGAAATTCCGACTTTTTATACAAAAAATCTGCCAATTACTGAAAGCGGCGGTGGGACACATTTTTCCCAAACCCCCCTGCAGTTTTCAAAATATCCCAAACATCCCAAATTCGATACCTGAGCCATATTTTGGACCCAAATTCCGGCTCTCTGCACCTATTCGCTGTTTGAAATTCCGACTTTTTATACCAAAAATCTGCCAATTACTGAGAGCGGCTATGGTACACATTTTGCCCAAACCCCCTTGCAGTTTTAAAAATAACCCAAATTCGATACCTGAGCCATATTTGACCCAAATTCTGGTTCTCTGCACCTATTCGCAGTTTGAAACTCCGAATTTTTATACCAAAAATAGGCCAATTACTGAAATCGGCGGTGGGTCACATTTTGCCCAAAACCCCCCTTGCAGTTTTCAAAATGTCCCAAACATCCCAAATTCGATACCTTAACCATATTTTGGACCCAAATTCTGGCTCTCTGTACCTATTCGCAGTTTTAAATTCCGAATTTTTATACCAAAAATATGCCAATTACTGAAAGCAGCGGTGGGTCACATTTTGACCAAACCCCCCTGCAGTTTTCAAAATATCCCAAACATCCCAAATTCGATACCTGAGCCATATTTTGGACCCAAATTCTGGCTCTCTGCACCTAGTCAGTTTGAAATTCCGAATTTTTATACCAAAAATCTGCAATTACTGAAAGCGGCGGTTGGTCACATTTTGCCCAAACCCCCTTGTAGTTTTCAAAATATCACGAACATCCCAAATTCGATACCCGAGTCATATTTTGGACCCAAATTCTGGCTCTCTGCACCTATTCGCAGTTTGAAATTTGGACTTTTTATACAAAAAATTTGCCAATTAATGAAAGTGGCGCTGGGTAACATTTTGCCCAAACCGTCCTGCAGTTTTCATAATATCCCAAACATCCCAAATTCGATACCTGAGCCATATTTCGGAAACAAATTCTGGCTCTCTGCACCTATTCGCAGTTTGAAATTCCGACTTTTTATACCAAAAATATGCCAATTACTGAAAGCAGCGGGGGGGTCACATTTTGCCCAAACCGTCCTGCAGTTTTCAAAATATCCCAAACATCCTAAATTCGATACCTGAGCAATATTTTGGACACAAATTCTGGCTCTCTGCACCTATTCGCTGTTTGAAATTCCGACTTTTTATACCAAAAATCTGCCAATTACTGAGAGCGGCTATAGGACACATTTTGCCCAAACCCCCTTGCAGTTTTCAAAATATCCAAAATTCGATACCTGAGCCATATTTTGGACCCAAATTCTGGCTCTCTGCACCTATTCGCAGTTTGAAATTCCTACTTTTTATACCAAAAATATGCCAATTACTGAAAGCAGCGGTGGTTTACATTTTGACCAAACCCCCCTGCAGTTTTCAAAATATCCAAAATTCGATACCTGAGCCATATTTTGGACCCAAATTCTGGCTCTCTGCACCTAGTCAGTTTGAAATTCCGACTTTTTATACAAAAAATCTGCCAATTACTGAAAGCGGCGGTGGGTCACATTTTTCCCAAACCCCCCTGCAGTTTTCAAAATATCCCAAACATCCCAAATTCGATACCTGAGCCATATTTTGGACCCAAATTCCGGCTCTCTGCACCTATTCGCTGTTTGAAATTCCGACTTTTTATACCAAAAATCTGCCAATTACTGAGAGCGGCTATGGTACACATTTTGCCCAAACCCCCTTGCAGTTTTAAAATAACCCAAATTCGATACCTGAGCCATATTTGACCCAAATTCTGGTTCTCTGCACCTATTCGCAGTTTGAAACTCCGAATTTTTATACCAAAAATAGGCCAATTACTGAAATCGGCGGTGGGTCACATTTTGCCCAAAACCCCCCTTGCAGTTTTCAAAATGTCCCAAACATCCCAAATTCGATACCTTAACCATATTTTGGACCCAAATTCTGGCTCTCTGTACCTATTCGCAGTTTTAAATTCCGAATTTTTATACCAAAAATATGCCAATTACTGAAAGCAGCGGTGGGTCACATTTTGACCAAACCCCCCTGCAGTTTTCAAAATATCCCAAACATCCCAAATTCGATACCTGAGCCATATTTTGGACCCAAATTCTGGCTCTCTGCACCTAGTCAGTTTGAAATTCCGAATTTTATACCAAAAATCTGCCAATTACTGAAAGCGGCTGTTGGTCACATTTTGCCCAAACCCCCTTGTAGTTTTCAAAATATCACGAACATCCCAAATTCGATACCCGAGTCATATTTTGGACCCAAATTCTGGCTCTCTGCACCTATTCGCAGTTTGAAATTTGGACTTTTTATACAAAAAATTTGCCAATTAATGAAAGTGGCGCTGGGTAACATTTTGCCCAAACCGTCCTGCAGTTTTCATAATATCCCAAACATCCCAAATTCGATACCTGAGCCATATTTCGGAAACAAATTCTGGCTCTCTGCACCTATTCGCAGTTTGAAATTCCGACTTTTTATACCAAAAATATGCCAATTACTGAAAGCAGCGGGGGGGTCACATTTTGCCCAAACCGTCCTGCAGTTTTCAAAATATCCCAAACATCCTAAATTCGATACCTGAGCAATATTTTGGACACAAATTCTGGCTCTCTGCACCTATTCGCTGTTTGAAATTCCGACTTTTTATACCAAAAATCTGCCAATTACTGAGAGCGGCTATGGGACACATTTTGCCCAAACCCCCTTGCAGTTTTCAAAATATCCAAAATTCGATACCTGAGCCATATTTTGGACCCAAATTCTGGCTCTCTGCACCTATTCGCAGTTTGAAATTCCTACTTTTTATACCAAAAATATGCCAATTACTGAAAGCAGCGGTGGTTTACATTTTGACCAAACCCCCCTGCAGTTTTCAAAATATCCCAAACATCCCAAATTCGATACCTGAGCCATATTTTGGACCCAAATTCTGGCTCTCTGCACCTAGTCAGTTTGAAATTCCGACTTTTTATACAAAAAATCTGCCAATTACTGAAAGCGGCGGTGGGTCACATTTTCCCAAACCCCCCTGCAGTTTTCAAAATATCCCAAACATCCCAAATTCGATACCTGAGCCATATTTTGGACCCAAATTCCGGCTCTCTGCACCTATTCGCTGTTTGAAATTCCGACTTTTTATACCAAAATCTGCCAATTACTGAGAGCGGCTATGGTACACATTTTGCCCAAACCCCCTTGCAGTTTTAAAAATAACCCAAATTCGATACCTGAGCCATATTTGACCCAAATTCTGGTTCTCTGCACCTATTCGCAGTTTGAAACTCCGAATTTTTATACCAAAAATAGGCCAATTACTGAAATCGGCGGTGGGTCACATTTTGCCCAAAACCCCCCTTGCAGTTTTCAAAATGTCCCAAACATCCCAAATTCGATACCTTAACCATATTTTGGACCCAAATTCTGGCTCTCTGTACCTATTCGCAGTTTTAAATTCCGAATTTTTATACCAAAAATATGCCAATTACTGAAAGCAGCGGTGGGTCACATTTTGACCAAACCCCCCTGCAGTTTTCAAAATATCCCAAACATCCCAAATTCGATACCTGAGCCATATTTTGGACCCAAATTCTGGCTCTCTGCACCTAGTCAGTTTGAAATTCCGAATTTTTATACCAAAAATCTGCCAATTACTGAAAGCGGCGGTTGGTCACATTTTGCCCAAACCCCCTTGTAGTTTTCAAAATATCACGAACATCCCAAATTCGATACCCGAGTCATATTTTGGACCCAAATTCTGGCTCTCTGCACCTATTCGCAGTTTGAAATTTGGACTTTTTATACAAAAAATTTGCCAATTAATGAAAGTGGCGCTGGGTAACATTTTGCCCAAACCGTCCTGCAGTTTTCATAATATCCCAAACATCCCAAATTCGATACCTGAGCCATATTTCGGAAACAAATTCTGGCTCTCTGCACCTATTCGCAGTTTGAAATTCCGACTTTTTATACCAAAAATATGCCAATTACTGAAAGCAGCGGGGGGGTCACATTTTGCCCAAACCGTCCTGCAGTTTTCAAAATATCCCAAACATCCTAAATTCGATACCTGAGCAATATTTTGGACACAAATTCTGGCTCTCTGCACCTATTCGCTGTTTGAAATTCCGACTTTTTATACCAAAAATCTGCCAATTACTGAGAGCGGCTATGGGACACATTTTGCCCAAACCCCCTTGCAGTTTTCAAAATATCCAAAATTCGATACCTGAGCCATATTTTGGACCCAAATTCTGGCTCTCTGCACCTATTCGCAGTTTGAAATTCCTACTTTTTATACCAAAAATATGCCAATTACTGAAAGCAGCGGTGGTTTACATTTTGACCAAACCCCCCTGCAGTTTTCAAAATATCCCAAACATCCCAAATTCGATACCTGAGCCATATTTTGGACCCAAATTCTGGCTCTCTGCACCTAGTCAGTTTGAAATTCCGACTTTTTATACAAAAAATCTGCCAATTACTGAAAGCGGCGGTGGGTCACATTTTTCCCAAACCCCCCTGCAGTTTTCAAAATATCCCAAACATCCCAAATTCGATACCTGAGCCATATTTTGGACCCAAATTCCGTCTCTCTGCACCTATTCGCCGTTTGAAATTCCGAATTTTTATACAAAATATCTGCCAATTACTGAGAGCTGCTATGGGACACATTTTGGCCAAACCCTGTTGCAGTTTTAAAAATATCCCAAATTCAATACCTGAGCCATATTTTGGACCCAAATTCTGGCTCTCTGCACCTATTCGCAGTTTGAAATTCGGAATTTTTATACCATAAATCTGCCAAGTAATGAAAGCGGCGGTGGGTCACATTTTGCCCAAACCCCCCTGCAGTTTTCAAAATATCCCAAACATCCCAAATTTGATACCTGAGCCATATTTTGGACCCAAATTCTGGCTCTCTGCACCTATTTGCAGTTTGAAATTCCGACTTTTTATACAAAAAATCTGCCAATTACTGAAAGCGGCGGTGGGTCACATTTTTCCCAAACCCCCCTGCAGTTTTCAAAATATCCCAAACATCCCAAATTCGATACCTGAGCCATATTTTGGACCCAAATTGCGGCTCTCTGCACCTATTCGCCATTTGAAATTCCGACTTTTTATACCAAAAATCTGCCAATTACTGAGAGCGGCTATGGTACACATTTTGCCCAAACCCCCTTGCAGTTTTAAAAATATCCCAAATTCGATACCTGAGCCATATTTTGGACCCAAATTCTGGCTCTCTGCACCTATTCGCAGTTTGAAATTCCGAATTTTTATACCAAAAATATGCCAATTACTGAAATCGGCGGTGGGTCACATTTTGCCCAAAACCCCCCTTGCAGTTTCCAAAATGTCCCAAACATCTCAAATTCGATACCTGAGCCATATTTTGGACCCAAATTCTGGCTCTCTGCACCTATTCGCAGTTTGAAGTTCCGAATTTTTATACCAAAAAAATTCCAATTACTGAAAGCGGCGGTTGGTCACATTTTGCCCAAACCCCCTTGCAGTTCTAAAAATATCCCAAACATCCAAAATTCGATACCTTAACCATATTTTGGACCCAAATTCTGGCTCTCTGCACCTATTCGCAGTTTTAAATTCCGAATTTTTATACCAAAAATATGTCAATTACTGAAAGCAGCGGTGGGTCACATTTTGACCAAACCCCCCTGCAGTTTTCAAAATATCCCAAACATCCCAAATTCGATACCTGAGCCATATTTTGGACCCAAATTCTGGCTCTCTGCACCTATTCGCAGTTTGAAATTCGGAATTTGTATACCAAAAATTTGCCAATTAATGAAAGCGGCACTGGGTCACCTTTTGCCCAAACCCCCCTGCAGTTTTCAAAATATCCCAAACATCCCAAATTTGATACCTGAGCCATATTTTGGACCCAAATTCCTGCTCTCTGCACCTATTCGCAGTTTGAAATTCCGACTTTTTATACCAAAAATCTGCCAATTACTGAGAGCGGCTATGGGACACATTTTGCCCAAACCCCCATGCAGTTTAAAAATATCCCAAATTCGATACCTGAGCCATATTTTGGACCCAAATTCTGGCTCTCTGCACCTATTCGCAGTTTGAAATTCCGAATTTTTATACCAAAAATATGCCAACTACTGAAAGCGGCGGTGGGTCACATTTTGCCCAAAACCCCCCTTGCAGTTTTTAAAATGTCCCAAACATCCCAAATTCGATACCTGAGCTATATTTTGGACCCAAATTCTGGCTCTCTGCACCTATTCGCAGTTTGAAATTCCGACTTTTTATACCAAAAATCGGCAAATTACTGAGAGCAGCGGTGGGTCACATTTTGCCCAAACCCCCTGCAGTTCTCAAAAAATATCCCAAACATCCAAAATTCGATACCTTAACTATATTTTGGACCCAAATTCTGGCTCTCTGCACCTATTCGCAGTTTTAAATTCCGACTTTTTATAACAAAAATATGCCAATTACTGAAAGCAGCGGTGGGTCACATTTTGACCAAACCCCCCTGCAGTTTTCAAAATACCACAAACATCCCAAATTCGATACCTGAGCCATATTTTAGACCCAAATTCTAGCTCTCTGCACCTATTCGCAGTTTGAAATTCCGAATTTTTATACCAAAAATCTGCCAATTACTGAAAGCAACGGTGGGTCACATTTTGCCCAAACCCCCCTGTAGTTTTCAAAATATCCCGAACATCCAAAATTCGATACCTGAGCCATATTTTGGACCCAAATTCTGGCTCTCTGCACCTATTCGCAGTTTGAAATTCCTACTTTTTATACCAAAAATATGCCAATTACTGAAAGAGGCAGTGGGTCAAATTTTGCCTAACCCCCCCCCCCCTGCCGTTTTCAAAATATCCCAAACAACCGAAATTCGATACCTAAGCCATATTTTGGACCCAAATTCTGGCTCTCTGCACCTATTCGCCATTTGAAATTCCGAATTTTTATACCAAAAATCTGCCAATTACTGAAAGCGGCGGTGGGTCACATTTTGCCCAAACACCCCTGCAGTTTTCAAAATATCAAAAACATCCCAAATTCGATACCTGAGCCATATTTTGGACCCAAATTCTGGCTCTCTGCACCTATTCGCAGTTTGAAATTCCTACTTTTTATACCAAAAATATGCCAATTACTGAAAGAGGCAGTGGGTCAAATTTTGCCTAACACCCCCCCCCCTGCCGTTTTCAAAATATCCCAAACAACCGAAATTCGATACCTAAGCCATATTTTGGACCCAAATTCTGGCTCTCTGCACCTATTCGCCATTTGAAATTCCGAATTTTTATACCAAAAATCTGCCAATTACTGAAAGCAGCAGTGCGTCACATTTTGCCCAAACCCCCTGCAGTTTTCAAAATATCCCAAACATCACAAATTCGATACCTGAACCATATTTTGGACCCAAATTCTGGCTCTCTGCACCTATTCGCAGTTTGAAATTCCGATTTTTTTTTACCAAAAATATGCCAATTACTGAAAGCGTCGGTGGGACACATTTTGCCCAAACCCCCCTGCAGTTTTCAACATATCCCAAACATCCCAAATTCGATACCTGAGCCATATTTTGGACCCAAATTCCGGCTCTCTGCACCTATTCGCCGTTTGAAATTCCGACTTTTTATACAAAAAATCTGCCAATTACTGAGAGGCTATGGGACACATTTTGCCCAAACCCCTTGCAGTTTTCAAAATATCCCAAATTCGATACCTGAGCCATATTTTGGACCCAAATTCTGGCTCTCTGCATCTATTCGCAGTTTGAAATTCCGACTTTTTATACAAAAAATTTGTCAATTACTGAAAGCGGCGGTGGGTCACATTTTGCCCAAAACCCCCTGCAGTTTTCAAAAAATCCCAAACATCCCAAATTCAATACCTGAGCCATATTTTGGACCCAAATTCCGGCTCTCTGCACCTATTCGCAGTTTGAAATTCGGACTTTTTATACCATAATCTTGCCAATTAATGAAAGCGGCGCTGGGTCACATTTTGCCCAAACCCCCCTGCAGTTTTCAAAATATCCCAAACATCCCAAATTCGATACCTGAGCCATATTTCGGGCCCAAATTCTGGCTCTCTGCACCTATTCGCAGTTTGAAATTCCGACTTTTTATACCAAAAATCTGCCAATTACTGAAAGCGGCGGTGGGTCACCTTTTTCCCAAACCCCCCCTGCAGTTTTCAAAATATCCCAAGCATCTCAAATTCGATACCTGAGCCATATTTTGGACCCAAATTCCGGCTCTCTGCACCTATTCGCCGTTTGAAATTCCGACTTTTTATACAAAAAATCTGCCAATTACTGAGAGCGGCTATGGGACACATTTTGCTCAAACCCCCTTGCAGTTTTCAAAATATCCCAAATTCGATACCTGAGCCATATTTTTAACCCAAATTCTGGCTCTCTGCACCTATTCACAGTTTGAAATTCCTACTTTTTATACCAAAAATTTGCCAATTACTGAAAGCGGCTGTGGTCACATTTTTCCCAAACCCAACTGCAGTTTTCAAATTATCCCAAAAATCCCAAATTCGATACCTGAGCCATATTTTGGACCCAAATTCCGGCTCTCCGCACCTATTCGCCGTTTGAAATTCCGACTTTTTATACAAAAAATCTGCCAATTACTGAGAGCGGCTATGGGACACATTTTGCCCAAACCTCCTTGCAGTTTTCAAAATATCCCAAATTCGATACCTGAGCCATATTTTGGACCCAAATTCTGGCTCTCTGCACCTATTCGCAGTTTGAAATTCCTACATTTATACCAAAAATTTGCCAATTACTGAAAGCGGCAGTGCGTCACATTTTGCCCAAACCCCCTGCAGTTTTCAAAATATCCCAAACATCCCAAATTCGATACCTGAGCCATATTTTATACCCAAATTCTGGCTCTCTGCACCTATTCGCAGTTTGAAATTCCGAATTTTTATACCAAAAATATGCCATTTACTGAAAGCGGAGGTGGGTCACATTTTGCCCAAACCCCTCTTCAGTTTTCAAAATATCCCGAACATCCCAAATTCGATACCTGAGCCATATTTTGGACCCAAATTCTGGCTCTCTGCATCTATTTGCAGTTTTAAATTCGGACTTTTTATACAAAAAATTTGCCAATTAATGAAAGCGACACTGGGTCACCTTTTGCCCAAACCCCCCTGCAGTTTTCAAAATATCCCAAACATCCCAAATTCGATACCTGAGCCATATTTTGGACCCAAATTCTGGCTCTCTGCACCTATTTGCAGTTTGAAATTCCGACTTTTTATACAAAAAATCTGCCAATTACTGAAAGCGGCGGTGGGTCACATTTTTCCCAAACCCCCCTGCAGTTTTCAAAATATCCCAAACATCCCAAATTCGATACCTGATCCATATTTTGGACCCAAATTCCGGCTCTCTGCACCTATTCGCCGTTTGAAATTATGAACTTTTTATACAAAAAATCTGCCAATTACTGAGAGCGGCTATGGGACACATTTTGGCCAAACCCTGTTGCAGTTTTAAAAATATCCCAAATTCGATACCTGAGCCATATTTTGGACCAAAATTCTGGCTCTCTGCACCTATTCACAGTTTGAAATTCGGAATTTTTATACCAAAAATCTGCCAATTAATGAAAGCAGCGGTTGGTCACATTTTGACCAAACCCCCCTGCAGTTTTCAAAATATCCCAAACATCCCAAATTCGATACCTGAGCCATATTTTGGACCCAAATTCTGGCTCTCTGCACCTATTTGCAGTTTGAAATTCCAACTTTTTATACAAAAAATCTGCCAATTACTGAAAGCGGCGGTGGGTCACATTTTTCCCAAACCCCCCTGCAGTTTTCAAAATATCCCAAACATCCCAAATTCGATACCTGAGCCATATTTTGGACCCAAATTCCGGCTCTCTGCACCTATTCGCTGTTTGAAATTCCGACTTTATATACCAAAAATCTGCCAATTTCTGAGAGCGGCTATGGTACACATTTTGCCCAAACCCCCTTGCAGTTTTAAAAATATCCCAAATTCGATACCTGAGCCATATTTTGGACCCAAATTCTGGCTCTCTGCACCTATTCGCAGTTTGAAGTTCCGAATTTTTATACCAAAAAAATTCCAATTACTGAAAGCGGCGGTTGGTCACATTTTGCCCAAACCCCCCTGCAGTTCTCAAAATATCCCAAACATCCAAAATTCGATACCTTAACCATATTTTGGACCCAAATTCTGGCTCTCTGTACCTATTCGCAGTTTTAAATTCCGAATTTTTATACCAAAAAATATGCCAATTACTGAAAGCAGCGGTGGGTCACATTTTGACCAAACCCCCCTGCAGTTTTCAAAATATCCCAAACATCCCAAATTCGATACTTGAGCCATATTTTGGACCCAAATTCTGGCTCTCTGCACCTAGTCAGTTTGAAATTCCGAATTTTTATACCAAAAATCTGCCAATTACTGAAAGCGGCGCTGGGTCAAATTTTGCCCAAACCCCCCTTCAGTTTTCAAAATATCCCAAACATCCCAAATTAGATACCTGAGCTATGTTTTGGACCCAAATTCTGGCTCTCTGCACCTATTCGCAGTTTGAAATTCGGACTTTTTATACAAAAAATCTGCCAATTACTGAGAGCGGCGGTGGGTCACATTTTGCCCAAACCCCCCTTCAGTTTTCAAAATATCCCAAACATCCCAAATTCGATACCTGAGCCATATTTTGGACCCAAATTCTGGCTCTTTGCACCTATTCGCAGTTTGAAATTCGGACTTTTTATACCAAAAATTTGCCAATTAATGAAAGCGGCACTGGGTCACCTTTTGCCCAAACCCCCCTGCAGTTTTCAAAATATCCCAAACATCCCAAATTTGATACCTGAGCCATATTTTGGACCCAAATTCTTGCTCTCTGCACCTATTCGCAGTTTGAAATTCCGACTTTTTATACCAAAAATATGCCAATTACTGAGAGCAGCGGTGGGTCACATTTTGCCCAAATCTTTCTTCAGTTTTCGAAATATCCCAAACATCCCAAATTCGATACCTGAGCCATATTTTGGACCCAAATTCTGACTTTCTGCACCTATTCGCAGTTTGAAATTCCTACTTTTTATACCAAAAATATGCCAATTACTGTAAGAGGCAGTGGGTCAAATTTTGCCTAACACCCCCCCCCCCCTGCCGTTTTCAAAATATCTCAAACAACCGAAATTCGATACCTAAGCCATATTTTGGACCCAAATTCTGGCTCTCTGCACCTATTCGCCATTTGAAATTCCGAATTTTTATACCAAAAATCTGCCAATTACTGAAAGCAGCGGTGGGTCACATTTTGCCCAAACACCCCTGCAGTTTTCAAAATATCAAAAACATCCCAAATTCGATACCTGAGCCATATTTTGGACCCAAATTCTGGCTCTCTGCACCTATTCGCAGTTTGAAATTCCTACTTTTTATACCAAAAATTTGCCAATTACTGAAAGCGGCAGTGCGTCACATTTTGCCCAAACCCCCTGCAGTTTTCAAAATATCCCAAACATCACAAATTCGATACCTGAACCATATTTTGGACCCAAATTCTGGCTCTCTGCACCTATTCGCAGTTTGAAATTCCGACTTTTTTTTACCAAAAATATGCCAATTACTGAAAGCGTCGGTGGGACACATTTTGCCCAAACCCCCCTGCAGTTTTCAACATATCCCAAACATCCCAAATTCGATACCTGAGCCATATTTTGGACCCAAATTCCGGCTCTCTGCACCTATTCGCCGTTTGAAATTCCGACTTTTTATACAAAAAATCTGCCAATTACTGAGAGAGGCTATGGGACACATTTTGCCCAAACCCCTTGCAGTTTTCAACATATCCCAAACATCCCAAATTCGATACCTGAGCCATATTTTGGACCCAAATTCTGGCTCTCTGCATCTATTCGCAGTTTGAAATTCCGACTTTTTATACAAAAAATTTGTCAATTACTGAAAGCGGCGGTGGGTCACATTTTGCCCAAAACCCCCTGCAGTTTTCAAAAAATCCCAAACATCCCAAATTCAATACCTGAGCCATATTTTGGACCCAAATTCTGGCTCTCTGCACCTATTCGCAGTTTGAAATTCGGACTTTTTATACCATAATCTTGCCAATTAATGAAAGCGGCGCTGGGTCACATTTTGCCCAAACCCCCCTGCAGTTTTCAAAATATCCCAAACATCCCAAATTCGATACCTGAGCCATATTTCGGGCCCAAATTCTGGCTCTCTGCACCTATTCGCAGTTTGAAATTCCGACTTTTTATACCAAAAATCTGCCAATTACTGAAAGCGGCGGTGGGTCACCTTTTACCCAAACCCCCCCTGCAGTTTTCAAAATATCCCAAGCATCTCAAATTCGATACCTGAGCCATATTTTGGACCCAAATTCCGGCTCTCTGCACCTATTCGCCGTTTGAAATTCCGACTTTTTATACAAAAAATCTGCCAATTACTGAGAGCGGCTATGGGACACATTTTGCTCAAACCCCCTTGCAGTTTTCAAAATATCCCAAATTCGATACCTGAGCCATATTTTTAACCCAAATTCTGGCTCTCTGCACCTATTCACAGTTTGAAATTCCTACTTTTTATACCAAAAATTTGACAATTACTGAAAGCGGCTGTGGTCACATTTTTCCCAAACCCAACTGCAGTTTTCAAATTATCCCAAAAATCCCAAATTCGATACCTGAGCCATATTTTGGACCCAAATTCCGGCTCTCCGCACCTATTCGCCGTTTGAAATTCCGACTTTTTATACAAAAAATCTGCCAATTACTGAGAGCGGCTATGGGACACATTTTGCCCAAACCTCCTTGCAGTTTTCAAAATATCCCAAATTCGATACCTGAGCCATATTTTGGACCCAAATTCTGGCTCTCTGCACCTATTCGCAGTTTGAAATTCCTACTTTTTATACCAAAAATTTGCCAATTACTGAAAGCGGCAGTGCGTCACATTTTGCAAAAACCCCCTGCAGTTTTCAAAATATCCCAAACATCCCAAATTCGATACCTGAGCCATATTTTATACCCAAATTCTGGCTCTCTGCACCTATTCGCAGTTTGAAATTCCGAATTTTTATACCAAAAATATGCCATTTACTGAAAGCGGAGGTGGGTCACATTTTGCCAAAACCCCCCTTCAGTTTTCAAAATATAACGAACATCCCAAATTCGATACCTGAGCCATATTTTGGACCCAAATTCTGGCTCTCTGCATCTATTTGCAGTTTTAAATTCGGACTTTTTATACAAAAAATTTGCCAATTAATGAAAGCGGCACTGGGTCACCTTTTGCCCAAACCCCCCTGCAGTTTTCAAAATATCCCAAACATCCCAAATTCGATACCTGAGCCATATTTTGGACCCAAATTCTGGCTCTCTGCACCTATTTGCAGTTTGAAATTCCGACTTTTTATACAAAAAATCTGCCAATTACTGAAAGCGGCGGTGGGTCACATTTTTCCCAAACCCCCCTGCAGTTTTCAAAATATCCCAAACATCCCAAATTCGATACCTGATCCATATTTTGGACCCAAATTCCGGCTCTCTGCACCTATTCGCCGTTTGAAATTATGAACTTTTTATACAAAAAATCTGCCAATTACTGAGAGCGGCTATGGGACACATTTTGGCCAAACCCTGTTGCAGTTTTAAAAATATCCCAAATTCGATACCTGAGCCATATTTTGGACCAAAATTCTGGCTCTCTGCACCTATTCACAGTTTGAAATTCGGAATTTTTATACCAAAAATCTGCCAATTAATGAAAGCGGCGGTGGGTCACATTTTGACCAAACCCCCCTGCAGTTTTCAAAATATCCCAAACATCCCAAATTCGATACCTGAGCCATATTTTGGACCCAAATTCTGGCTCTCTGCACCTATTTGCAGTTTGAAATTCCAACTTTTTATACAAAAAATCTGCCAATTACTGAAAGCGGCGGTGGGTCACATTTTTCCCAAACCCCCCTGCAGTTTTCAAAATATCCCAAACATCCCAAATTCGATACCTGAGCCATATTTTGGACCCAAATTCCGGCTCTCTACACCTATTCGCTGTTTGAAATTCCGACTTTATATACCAAAAATCTGCCAATTACTGAGAGCGGCTATGGTACACATTTTGCCCAAACCCCCTTGCAGTTTTAAAAATATCCCAAATTCGGTACCTGAGCCATATTTTGGACCCAAATTCTGGCTCTCTGCACCTATTCGCAGTTTGAAGTTCCGAATTTTTATACCAAAAAAATTCCAATTACTGAAAGCGGCGGTTGGTCACATTTTGCCCAAACCCCCCTGCAGTTCTCAAAATATCCCAAACATCCAAAATTCGATACCTTAACCATATTTTGGACCCAAATTCTGGCTCTCTGTACCTATTCGCAGTTTTAAATTCCGAATTTTTATACCAAAAAATATGCCAATTACTGAAAGCAGCGGTGGGTCACATTTTGACCAAACCCCCCTGCAGTTTTCAAAATATCCCAAACATCCCAAATTCGATACTTGAGCCATATTTTGGACCCAAATTCTGGCTCTCTGCACCTAGTCAGTTTGAAATTCCGAATTTTTATACCAAAAATCTGCCAATTACTGAAAGCGGCGCTGGGTCAAATTTTGCCCAAACCCCCCTTCAGTTTTCAAAATATCCCAAACATCCCAAATTAGATACCTGAGCTATGTTTTGGACCCAAATTCTGGCTCTCTGCACCTATTCGCAGTTTGAAATTCGGACTTTTTATACAAAAAATCTGCCAATTACTGAGAGCGGCGGTGGGTCACATTTTGCCCAAACCCCCCTTCAGTTTTCAAAATATCCCAAACATCCCAAATTCGATACCTGAGCCATATTTTGGACCCAAATTCTGGCTCTTTGCACCTATTCGCAGTTTGAAATTCGGACTTTTTATACCAAAAATTTGCCAATTAAAGAAAGCGGCACTGGGTAACCTTTTGCCCAAACCCCCCTGCAGTTTTCAAAATATCCCAAACATCCCAAATTTGATACCTGAGCCATATTTTGGACCCAAATTCTTGCTCTCTGCACCTATTCGCAGTTTGAAATTCCGACTTTTTATACCAAAAATATGCCAATTACTGAGAGCAGCGGTGGGTCACATTTTGCCCAAATCTTCCTTCAGTTTTCGAAATATCCCAAACATCCCAAATTCGATACCTGAGCCATATTTTGGACCCAAATTCTGACTTTCTGCACCTATTCGCAGTTTGAAATTCCGAATTTTTATACCAAAAATATGCCAATTACTCAGAGCAGCGGTGGGTCACATTTTGGCCAAACCCCCCTGCAGTTTTCAAAATACCCCAAACATCTCAAATTCGATACCTGAGCCATATTTTGGACCCAAATTCTGGCTCTCTGCACCTATTCGCAGTTTGAAATTCCGACTTTTTATACCAAAAATATGCCAATTACTGAAAGCAGCGGGGGGGGTCACATTTTGCCCAAATCCCCCTGCAGTTCTCAAAATATCAAAAAGATCCCAAATTTGATACCGTAGCCATATTTTGGACCCAAATTCTGGCTCTCTGCACCTATTCGCAGTTTGAAGTTCCGACTTTTTATACCAAAAATATGCCAATTACTGAGAGCGGCGGTGGGTCACATTTTGCCCAAACCGTCCTGCAGTTTTCAAAATATCCCAAACATCCTAAATTCGATACCTGAGCAATATTTTGGACACAAATTCTGGCTCTCTGCACCTATTCGCAGTTTGAAATTCCGACTTTTTATACCAAAAATCTGCCAATTACTGAGAGCGGCTATGGGACACATTTTGCCCAAACCCCCTTGCAGTTTTCAAAATATCCAAAATTCGATACCTGAGCCATATTTTGGACCCAAATTCTGGCTCTCTGCACCTATTCGCAGTTTGAAATTCCTACTTTTTATACCAAAAATATGCCAATTACTGAAAGCAGCGGGGGGGGGTCACATTTTGCCCAAACCCCCCTGCAGTTCTCAAAATATCAAAAAGATCCCAAATTCGATACCTTAGCCATATTTTGGACCCAAATTCTGGCTCTCTGCACCTATTCGCAGTTTGAAGTTCCGACTTTTTATACCAAAAATATGCCAATTACTGAGAGCGGCGGTGGGTCACATTTTGCCCAAACCGTCCTGCAGTTTTCAAGATATCCCAAACATCCTAAATTCGATACCTGAGCAATATTTTGGACACAAATTCTGGCTCTCTGCACATATTCGCAGTTTGAAATTCCGACTTTTTATACCAAAAATCTGCCAATTACTGAGAGCGGCTATGGGACACATTTTGCCCAAACCCCCTTGCAGTTTTCAAAATATCCAAAATTCGATACCTGAGCCATATTTTGGACCCAAATTCTGGCTCTCTGCACCTATTCGCAGTTTGAAATTCCTACTTTTTATACCAAAAATTTGCCAATTACTGACAGCGGCGGTGGGTCACATTTTGCCCAAACCTCCCTGCAATTTTCAAAATATCCCAAACATCCCAAATTCGATACCTGAGCCATATTTTGGACCCAAATTTTGGCTCTCTGCACCTATTCGCAGTTTGAAATTCCGACTTTTTATACCAAAAATATGCCAATTACTGAGAGCAGCGGTGGGTCACATTTTGCCCAAATCTTCCTTCAGTTTTCGAAATATCCCAAACATCCCAAATTCGATACCTGAGCCATATTTTGGACCCAAATTCTGACTTTCTGCACCTATTCGCAGTTTGAAATTCCGAATTTTTATACCAAAAATATGCCAATTACTCAGAGCAGCGGTCGGTCACATTTTGACCAAACCCCCCTGCAGTTTTCAAAATACCCCAAACATCTCAAATTCGATACCTGAGCCATATTTTGGACCCAAATTCTGGCTCTCTGCACCTATTCGCAGTTTGAAATTCCGACTTTTTATACCAAAAATATGCCAATTACTGAAAGCAGCGGGGGGGTCACAATTTGCCCAAATCCCCCTGCAGTTCTCAAAATATCAAAAAGATCCCAAATTTGATACCTTAGCCATATTTTGGACCCAAATTCTGGCTCTCTGCACCTATTCGCAGTTTGAAGTTCCGACTTTTTATACCAAAAATATGCCAATTACTGAGAGCGGCGGTGGGTCACATTTTGCCCAAACCGTCCTGCAGTTTTCAAAATATCCCAAACATCCTAAATTCGATACCTGAGCAATATTTTGGACACAAATTCTGGCTCTCTGCACCTATTCGCAGTTTGAAATTCCGACTTTTTATACCAAAAATCTGCCAATTACTGAGAGCGGCTATGGGACACATTTTGCCCAAACCCCCTTGCAGTTTTCAAAATATCCAAAATTCGATACCTGAGCCATATTTTGGACCCAAATTCTGGCTCTCTGCACCTATTCGCAGTTTGAAATTCCTACTTTTTATACCAAAAATATGCCAATTACTGAAAGCAGCGGGGGGGGTCACATTTTGCCCAAACCCCCCTGCAGTTCTCAAAATATCAAAAAGATCCCAAATTCGATACCTTAGCCATATTTTGGACCCAAATTTTGGCTCTCTGCACCTATTCGCAGTTTGAAGTTCCGACTTTTTATACCAAAAATATGCCAATTACTGAGAGCGGCGGTGGGTCACATTTTGCCCAAACCGTCCTGCAGTTTTCAAGATATCCCAAACATCCTAAATTCGATACCTGAGCAATATTTTGGACACAAATTCTGGCTCTCTGCACATATTCGCAGTTTGAAATTCCGACTTTTTATACCAAAAATCTGCCAATTACTGAGAGCGGCTATGGGACACATTTTGCCCAAACCCCCTTGCAGTTTTCAAAATATCCAAAATTCGATACCTGAGCCATATTTTGGACCCAAATTCTGGCTCTCTGCACCTATTCGCAGTTTGAAATTCCTACTTTTTATACCAAAAATTTGCCAATTACTGACAGCGGCGGTGGGTCACATTTTGCCCAAACCCCCCTGCAGTTTTCAAAATATCCCGAACATCCCAAATTCGATACCTGAGCCATATTTTGGACCCAAATTCTGGCTCTCTGCACCTATTCGCAGTTTGAAATTCGGACTTTTTATACCAAAAATTTGCCAATTAATGAAAGCGGCACAGGGTCACCTTTTGCCCAAACCCCCCCTGCAGTTTTCAAAATATCCCAAACATCCCAAATTCGATACCTGAGCCATATTTTGGACCCAAATTCTGGCTCTCTGCACCTATTTGCAGTTTGAAATTCCGACTTTTTATACAAAAAATCTGCCAATTACTGAAAGCGGCGGTGGGTCACATTTTTCCCAAACCCCCCTGCAGTTTTCAAAATATCCCAAACATCCTAAATTCGATACCTGAGCCATATTTTGGACCCAAATTCCGGCTCTCTGCACCTATTCGCCGTTTGAAATTCCGAATTTTTATACAAAAAATCTGCCAATTACTGAGAGCGGCTATGGGACACATTTTGGCCAAACCCTGTTGCAGTTTTAAAAATATCCCAAATTCAATACCTGAGCCATATTTTGGACCCAAATTCTGGCTCTCTGCACCTATTCGCAGTTTGAAATTCGGAATTTTTATACCAAAAATATGCCAATTAATGAAAGCGGCGGTGGGTCACATTTTGTCCAAACCCCCCTGCAGTTTTCAAAATATCCCAAACATCCCAAATTTGATACCTGAGCCATATTTTGGACCCAAATTCTGGCTCTCATCACCTATTTGCAGTTTGAAATTCCGACTTTTTATACAAAAAATCTGCCAATTACTGAAAGCGGCTATGGTACACATTTTGCCCAAACCCCCTTGCAGTTTTAAAAATATCCCAAATTCGATACCTGAGCCATATTTTGGACCCAAATTCTGGCTCTCTGCACCTATTCGCAGTTTGAAGTTCCGACTTTTTATACCAAAAAAATTCCAATTACTGAAAGCGGCGGTTGGTCACATTTTGCCCAAACCCCCCTGCAGTTCTCAAAATATCCCAAACATCCAAAATTCGATACCTTAACCATATTTTGGACCCAAATTCTGGCTCTCTGCACCTATTCGCAGTTTTAAATTCCGAATTTTTATACCAAAAATATGCCAATTACTGAAAGCAGCGGTGGGTCACATTTTGACCAAACCCCCCTTCAGTTTTCAAAATATCCCAAACATCCCAAATTCGATACCTGAGCTATATTTTGGACCCAAATTCTGGCTCTCTGCACCTATTCGCAGTTTGAAATTCGGACTTTTTATACAAAAAATCTGCCAATTACTGAAAGCGGCGGTGGGTCACATTTTTCCCAAACCCCCCTGCAGTTTTCAAAATATCCCAAACATCCCAAATTCGATACCTGACCTATATTTTGGACCCAAATTCTGGCTCTCTGCACCTATTCGCAGTTTGAAATTCGGACTTTTTATACAAAAAATCTGCCAATTACTGAAAGCGGCGGTGGGTCACATTTTTCCCAAACCCCCCTGCAGTTTTCAAAATATCCCAAACATCCCAAATTCGATTCCGAACCCATATTTTGGACCCAAATTCCGGCTCTCTACACCTATTCGCCGTTTGAAATTCCGACTTTTTATACAAAAAATCTGCCAATTACTGAGAGCGGCGGTGGATCACATTTTGCCCAAACCCCCCCTTCAGTTTCAAAATATCCCAAACATCCCAAATTCGATACCTGAGCCATATTTTGGACCCAAATTCTGGCTCTCTGCACCTATTCCCAGTTTGAAATTCGGACTTTTTATACAAAAAATTTGCCAATTAATGAAAGCGGCACTGGGTCACCTTTTGCCCAAACCCCCCTGCAGTTTTCAAAATATCCCAAACATCCCAAATTTGATACCTGAGCCATATTTTAGACCCAAATTCCGGCTCTCTGCACCTATTCGCTGTTTGAAATTCCGAATTTTTATACCAAAAATTTGCCAATTACTGAGAGCGGCTATGGTACACATTTTGCCCAAACCCCCTTGCAGTTTTAAAAATATCCCAAATTCGATACCTGAGCCATGTTTTGGACCCAAATTCTGGCTCTCTGCACCTATTCGCAGTTTGAAGTTCCGACTTTTTATACCAAAAAAAATCCAATTACTGAAAGCGGCGGTTGGTCACATTTTGCCCAAACCCCCTTGTAGTTTTCAAAATATCCCGAACATCCCAAATTCGATACCTGAGTCATATTTTGGACCCAAATTCCGGCTCTCTGCACCTATTCGCAGTTTGAAATTCCGAATTTTTATACAAAAAATCTGCCAATTACTGAAAGCGGTGGTTGGTCACATTTTGCTCAAACCCCCTTGCAGTTTTCAAAATATCCCGAACATCCCAAATTCGATACCTGAGTCATATTTTGGACCCAAATTCTGGCTCTCTGCACCTAATCGCAGTTTGAAATTCCGACTTTTTTTCACCAAAAATATGCCAATTACTGAAGGCGGCAGTGGGTCATATTTTGCCCAAACCCCCCTGCAGTTCTCAAAATATCCCAAAGATCCTAAATTCGAAACCTTATCCATATTTTGGACCCAAATTCTGGCTCTCTGCACCTATTCGCAGTTTGAAGTTCTGACTTTTTATACCAAAAATATGCCAATTACTGGGAGCGGCGGTGGGTCACATTTTGCCCAAACCCCCCCTTCAGTTTTCAAAATATCGCAAACATCCCAAATTCGATACCTGAGCCATATTTTGCACCCAAATTCTGGCTCTCTGCACCTATTCCCAGTTTGAAATTCAGACTTTTTTTACCAAAAATTTGCCAATTAATGAAAGCGGCGCTGGGTCACATTTTGCCCAAACCCCCCTGCAGTTCTCAAAATATCCCATAGATCCCAAATTCGATACCTTATCCATATTTTGGACCCAAATTCTGGCTCTCTGCACCTATTCGCAGTTTGAAATTCAGACTTTTTTTTACCAAAAATTTGCCAATTAATGAAAGCGGCGCTGGGTCACATTTTGCCCAAACCCCCCTGCAGTTCTCAAAATATCCCAAACATCCCAAATTTGATCCCTGAGCGATATTTTGGACCCAAATTCTGGCTCTCTGCACCTACTTGCAGTTTGAAATTCCGACTTTTTATACCAAAAATCTGCCAATTACTGAAAGCGGCGGTGGGTCACATTTTGCCCAAACCCCCCTTCAGTTTTCAAAATATCCCAAACATCCCAAATTCGATACCTGAGCCATATTTTGGACCCAAATTCTGGCTTTCTGCATCTATTCGCAGTTTGAAATTCAGAATTTTATACCAAAAATTTGCCTTTTAATGAAAGCAGCGCTGGGTCACATTTTGCCCAAACCATCCTGCAGTTTTCAAAATATCCCAAACATCCCAAATTCGATACCTGAGCCATATTTTGGACCCAAATTCTGGCTCTCTGCACCTATTTGCAGTTTGAAATTCTGACTTTTTATACAAAAAATCTGCCAATTACTGAAAGCGGCTATGGTACACATTTTGCCCAAACCCCCTTGCAGTTTTAAAAATATCCCAAATTCGATACCTGAGCCATATTTTGGACCCAAATTCTGGCTCTCTGCACCTATTCGCAGTTTGAAGTTCCGACTTTTTATACCAAAAAAATTCCAATTTCTGAAAGCGGTGGTTGGTCACATTTTGCCCAAACCCCCCTGCAATTCTCAAAATATCCCAAACATCCAAAATTCGATACCTTAACCATATTTTGGACCCAAATT
This sequence comes from Procambarus clarkii, assembly GCF_040958095.1. Taxonomy (NCBI): domain Eukaryota; kingdom Metazoa; phylum Arthropoda; class Malacostraca; order Decapoda; family Cambaridae; genus Procambarus; species Procambarus clarkii. Next base: position 30,615,314 of record NC_091210.1, read on the forward strand.
CTGGCTCTCTGCACCTATTCGCAGTTTTAAATTCCGAATTTTTATACCAAAAATATGCCAATTACTGAAAGCGGCGCTGGGTCAAATTTTGCCCAAACCCCCCTTCAGTTTTCAAAATATCCCAAACATCCCAAATTCGATACCTGAGCTATATTTTGGACCCAAATTCTGGCTCTCTGCACCTATTTGCAGTTTGAAATTCCGACTTTTTATACAAAAAATCTGCCAATTACTGAAAGCGGCGGTGGGTCACATTTTTCCCAAACCCCCCTGCAGTTTTCAAAATATCCCAAACATCCCAAATTCGATACCTGAGCCATATTTTGGACCCAAATTCCGGCTCCCTGCACCTATTCGCCGTTTGAAATTCCGAATTTTTATACAAAAAATCTGCCAATTACTGAGAGCGGCTATGGGACACATTTTGGCCAAACCCTGTTGCAGTTTTAAAAATATCCCAAATTCAATACCTGAGCCATATTTTGGACCCAAATTCTGGCTCTCTGCACCTATTCGCAGTTTGAAATTCGGAATTTTTATACCAAAAATATGCCAATTAATGAAAGCGGCGGTGGGTCACATTTTGTCCAAACCCCCCTGCAGTTTTCAAAATATCCCAAACATCCCAAATTTGATACCTGAGCCATATTTTGGACCCAAATTCTGGCTCTCATCACCTATTTGCAGTTTGAAATTCCGACTTTTTATACAAAAAATCTGCCAATTACTGAAAGCGGCTATGGTACACATTTTGCCCAAACCCCCTTGCAGTTTTAAAAATATCCCAAATTCGATACCTGAGCCATATTTTGGACCCAAATTCTGGCTCTCTGCACCTATTCGCAGTTTGAAGTTCCGACTTTTTATACCAAAAAAATTCCAATTACTGAAAGCGGCGGTTGGTCACATTTTGCCCAAACCCCCCTGCAGTTCTCAAAATATCCCAAACATCCAAAATTCGATACCTTAACCATATTTTGGACCCAAATTCTGGCTCTCTGCACCTATTCGCAGTTTTAAATTCCGAATTTTTATTCCAAAAATATGCCAATTACTGAAAGCAGCGGTGGGTCACATTTTGACCAAACCCCCCTTCAGTTTTCAAAATATCCCAAACATCCCAAATTCGATACCTGAGCTATATTTTGGACCCAAATTCTGGCTCTCTGCACCTATTCGCAGTTTGAAATTCGGACTTTTTATACAAAAAATCTGCCAATTACTGAAAGCGGCGGTGGGTCACATTTTTCCCAAACCCCCCTGCAGTTTTCAAAATATCCCAAACATCCCAAATTCGATACCTGACCTATATTTTGGACCCAAATTCTGGCTCTCTGCACCTATTCGCAGTTTGAAATTCGGACTTTTTATACAAAAAATCTGCCAATTACTGAAAGCGGCGGTGGGTCACATTTTTCCCAAACCCCCCTGCAGTTTTCAAAATATCCCAAACATCCCAAATTCGATTCCGAACCCATATTTTGGACCCAAATTCCGGCTCTCTACACCTATTCGCCGTTTGAAATTCCGACTTTTTATACAAAAAATCTGCCAATTACTGAGAGCGGCGGTGGATCACATTTTGCCCAAACCCCCCCTTCAGTTTCAAAATATCCCAAACATCCCAAATTCGATACCTGAGCCATATTTTGGACCCAAATTCTGGCTCTCTGCACCTATTCCCAGTTTGAAATTCGGACTTTTTATACAAAAAATTTGCCAATTAATGAAAGCGGCACTGGGTCACCTTTTGCCCAAACCCCCCTGCAGTTTTCAAAATATCCCAAACATCCCAAATTTGATACCTGAGCCATATTTTAGACCCAAATTCCGGCTCTCTGCATCTATTCGCTGTTTGAAATTCCGAATTTTTATACCAAAAATTTGCCAATTACTGAGAGCGGCTATGGTACACATTTTGCCCAAACCCCCTTGCAGTTTTAAAAATATCCCAAATTCGATACCTGAGCCATGTTTTGGACCCAAATTCTGGCTCTCTGCACCTATTCGCAGTTTGAAGTTCCGACTTTTTATACCAAAAAAAATCCAATTACTGAAAGCGGCGGTTGGTCACATTTTGCCCAAACCCCCTTGTAGTTTTCAAAATATCCCGAACATCCCAAATTCGATACCTGAGTCATATTTTGGACCCAAATTCCGGCTCTCTGCACCTATTCGCAGTTTGAAATTCCGAATTTTTATACAAAAAATCTGCCAATTACTGAAAGCGGTGGTTGGTCACATTTTGCTCAAACCCCCTTGCAGTTTTCAAAATATCCCGAACATCCCAAATTCGATACCTGAGTCATATTTTGGACCCAAATTCTGGCTCTCTGCACCTAATCGCAGTTTGAAATTCCGACTTTTTTTCACCAAAAATATGCCAATTACTGAAGGCGGCAGTGGGTCATATTTTGCCCAAACCCCCCTGCAGTTCTCAAAATATCCCAAAGATCCTAAATTCGAAACCTTATCCATATTTTGGACCCAAATTCTGGCTCTCTGCACCTATTCGCAGTTTGAAGTTCTGACTTTTTATACCAAAAATATGCCAATTACTGGGAGCGGCGGTGGGTCACATTTTGCCCAAACCCCCCCTTCAGTTTTCAAAATATCGCAAACATCCCAAATTCGATACCTGAGCCATATTTTGCACCCAAATTCTGGCTCTCTGCACCTATTCCCAGTTTGAAATTCAGACTTTTTTTACCAAAAATTTGCCAATTAATGAAAGCGGCGCTGGGTCACATTTTGCCCAAACCCCCCTGCAGTTCTCAAAATATCCCAAAGATCCCAAATTCGATACCTTATCCATATTTTGGACCCAAATTCTGGCTCTCTGCACCTATTCGCAGTTTGAAATTCAGACTTTTTTTTACCAAAAATTTGCCAATTAATGAAAGCGGCGCTGGGTCACATTTTGCCCAAACCCCCCTGCAGTTCTCAAAATATCCCAAACATCCCAAATTCGATCCCTGAGCGATATTTTGGACCCAAATTCTGGCTCTCTGCACCTACTTGCAGTTTGAAATTCCGACTTTTTATACCAAAAATCTGCCAATTACTGAAAGCGGCGGTGGGTCACATTTTGCCCAAACCCCCCTTCAGTTTTCAAAATATCCCAAACATCCCAAATTCGATACCTGAGCCATATTTTGGACCCAAATTCTGGCTTTCTGCATCTATTCGCAGTTTGAAATTCGGAATTTTATACCAAAAATTTGCCTTTTAATGAAAGCAGCGCTGGGTCACATTTTGCCCAAACCATCCTGCAGTTTTCAAAATATCCCAAACATCCCAAATTCGATACCTGAGCCATATTTTGGACCCAAATTCTGGCTCTCTGCACCTATTTGCAGTTTGAAATTCCGACTTTTTATACAAAAAATCTGCCAATTACTGAAAGCGGCTATGGTACACATTTTGCCCAAACCCCCTTGCAGTTTTAAAAATATCCCAAATTCGATACCTGAGCCATATTTTGGACCCAAATTCTGGCTCTCTGCACCTATTCGCAGTTTGAAGTTCCGACTTTTTATACCAAAAAAATTCCAATTTCTGAAAGCGGTGGTTGGTCACATTTTGCCCAAACCCCCCTGCAGTTCTCAAAATATCCCAAACATCCAAAATTCGATACCTTAACCATATTTTGGACCCAAATTCTGGCTCTCTGCACCTATTCGCAGTTTTAAATTCCGAATTTTTATACCAAAAATATGCCAATTACTGAAAGCGGCGCTGGGTCAAATTTTGCCCAAACCCCCCTTCAGTTTTCAAAATATCCCAAACATCCCAAATTAGATACCTAAGCTATGTTTTGGACCCAAATTCTGGCTCTCTGCACCTATTCGCAGTTTGAAATTCGGACTTTTTATACAAAAAATCTGCCAATTACTGAGAGCGGCGGTGGGTCACATTTTGCCCAAACCCCCCTTCAGTTTTCAAAATATCCCAAACATCCCAAATTCGATACCTGAGCCATATTTTGGACCCAAATTCTGGCTCTTTGCACCTATTCGCAGTTTGAAATTCGGACTTTTTATACCAAAAATTTGCCAATTAATGAAAGCGGCACTGGGTCACCTTTTGCCCAAACCCCCCCTGCAGTTTTCAAAATATCCCAAACATCCCAAATTCGATACCTGAGCCATATTTTGGACCCAAATTCTGGCTCTCTGCACCTATTTGCAGTTTGAAATTCCGACTTTTTATACAAAAAATCTGCCAATTACTGAAAGCGGCGGTGGGTCACATTTTTCCCAAACCCCCCTGCAGTTTTCAAAATATCCCAAACATCCCAAATTCGATACCTGAGCCATATTTTGGACCCAAATTCCGGCTCTCTGCACCTATTCGCCGTTTGAAATTCCGAATTTTTATACAAAAAATCTGCCAATTACTGAGAGCGGCTATGGGACACATTTTGGCCAAACCCTGTTGCAGTTTTAAAAATATCCCAAATTCAATACCTGAGCCATATTTTGGACCCAAATTCTGGCTCTCTGCACCTATTCGCAGTTTGAAATTCGGAATTTTTATACCAAAAATATGCCAATTAATGAAAGCGGCGGTGGGTCACATTTTGTCCAAACCCCCCTGCAGTTTTCAAAATATCCCAAACATCCCAAATTTGATACCTGAGCCATATTTTGGACCCAAATTCTGGCTCTCATCACCTATTTGCAGTTTGAAATTCCGACTTTTTATACAAAAAATCTGCCAATTACTGAAAGCGGCTATGGTACACATTTTGCCCAAACCCCCTTGCAGTTTTAAAAATATCCCAAATTCGATACCTGAGCCATATTTTGGACCCAAATTCTGGCTCTCTGCACCTATTCGCAGTTTGAAGTTCCGACTTTTTATACCAAAAAAATTCCAATTACTGAAAGCGGCGGTTGGTCACATTTTGCCCAAACCCCCCTGCAGTTCTCAAAATATCCCAAACATCCAAAATTCGATACCTTAACCATATTTTGGACCCAAATTCTGGCTCTCTGCACCTATTCGCAGTTTTAAATTCCGAATTTTTATACCAAAAATATGCCAATTACTGAAAGCAGCGGTGGGTCACATTTTGACCAAACCCCCCTTCAGTTTTCAAAATATCCCAAACATCCCAAATTCGATACCTGAGCTATATTTTGGACCCAAATTCTGGCTCTCTGCACCTATTCGCAGTTTGAAATTCGGACTTTTTATACAAAAAATCTGCCAATTACTGAAAGCGGCGGTGGGTCACATTTTTCCCAAACCCCCCTGCAGTTTTCAAAATATCCCAAACATCCCAAATTCGATACCTGACCTATATTTTGGACCCAAATTCTGGCTCTCTGCACCTATTCGCAGTTTGAAATTCGGACTTTTTATACAAAAAATCTGCCAATTACTGAAAGCGGCGGTGGGTCACATTTTTCCCAAACCCCCCTGCAGTTTTCAAAATATCCCAAACATCCCAAATTCGATTCCGAACCCATATTTTGGACCCAAATTCCGGCTCTCTACACCTATTCGCCGTTTGAAATTCCGACTTTTTATACAAAAAATCTGCCAATTACTGAGAGCGGCGGTGGATCACATTTTGCCCAAACCCCCCCTTCAGTTTCAAAATATCCCAAACATCCCAAATTCGATACCTGAGCCATATTTTGGACCCAAATTCTGGCTCTCTGCACCTATTCCCAGTTTGAAATTCGGACTTTTTATACAAAAAATTTGCCAATTAATGAAAGCGGCACTGGGTCACCTTTTGCCCAAACCCCCCTGCAGTTTTCAAAATATCCCAAACATCCCAAATTTGATACCTGAGCCATATTTTAGACCCAAATTCCGGCTCTCTGCACCTATTCGCTGTTTGAAATTCCGAATTTTTATACCAAAAATTTGCCAATTACTGAGAGCGGCTATGGTACACATTTTGCCCAAACCCCCTTGCAGTTTTAAAAATATCCCAAATTCGATACCTGAGCCATGTTTTGGACCCAAATTCTGGCTCTCTGCACCTATTCGCAGTTTGAAGTTCCGACTTTTTATACCAAAAAAATCCAATTACTGAAAGCGGCGGTTGGTCACATTTTGCCCAAACCCCCTTGTAGTTTTCAAAATATCCCGAACATCCCAAATTCGATACCTGAGTCATACTTTGGACCCAAATTCCGGCTCTCTGCACCTATTCGCAGTTTGAAATTCCGAATTTTTATACAAAAAATCTGCCAATTACTGAAAGCGGTGGTTGGTCACATTTTGCTCAAACCCCCTTGCAGTTTTCAAAATATCCCGAACATCCCAAATTCGATACCTGAGTCATATTTTGGACCCAAATTCTGGCTCTCTGCACCTAATCGCAGTTTGAAATTCCGACTTTTTTTCACCAAAAATATGCCAATTACTGAAGGCGGCAGTGGGTCATATTTTGCCCAAACCCCCCTGCAGTTCTCAAAATATCCCAAAGATCCTAAATTCGAAACCTTATCCATATTTTGGACCCAAATTCTGGCTCTCTGCACCTATTCGCAGTTTGAAGTTCTGACTTTTTATACCAAAAATATGCCAATTACTGGGAGCGGCGGTGGGTCACATTTTGCCCAAACCCCCCCTTCAGTTTTCAAAATATCGCAAACATCCCAAATTCGATACCTGAGCCATATTTTGGACCCAAATTCTGGCTCTCTGCACCTATTTGCAGTTTGAAATTCCGACTTTTTATACAAAAAATCTGCCAATTACTGAAAGCGGCGGTGGGTCACATTTTTCCCAAACCCCCCTGCAGTTTTCAAAATATCCCAAACATCCCAAATTCGATACCTGAGCCATATTTTGGACCCAAATTCCGGCTCTCTGCACCTATTCGCCGTTTGAAATTCCGAATTTTTATACAAAAAATCTGCCAATTACTGAGAGCGGCTATGGGACACATTTTGGCCAAACCCTGTTGCAGTTTTAAAAATATCCCAAATTCAATACCTGAGCCATATTTTGGACCCAAATTCTGGCTCTCTGCACCTATTCGCAGTTTGAAATTCGGAATTTTTATACCAAAAATATGCCAATTAATGAAAGCGGCGGTGGGTCACATTTTGTCCAAACCCCCCTGCAGTTTTCAAAATATCCCAAACATCCCAAATTTGATACCTGAGCCATATTTTGGACCCAAATTCTGGCTCTCATCACCTATTTGCAGTTTGAAATTCCGACTTTTTATACAAAAAATCTGCCAATTACTGAAAGCGGCTATGGTACACATTTTGCCCAAACCCCCTTGCAGTTTTAAAAATATCCCAAATTCGATACCTGAGCCATATTTTGGACCCAAATTCTGGCTCTCTGCACCTATTCGCAGTTTGAAGTTCCGACTTTTTATACCAAAAAAATTCCAATTACTGAAAGCGGCGGTTGGTCACATTTTGCCCAAACCCCCCTGCAGTTCTCAAAATATCCCAAACATCCAAAATTCGATACCTTAACCATATTTTGGACCCAAATTCTGGCTCTCTGCACCTATTCGCAGTTTTAAATTCCGAATTTTTATACCAAAAATATGCCAATTACTGAAAGCAGCGGTGGGTCACATTTTGACCAAACCCCCCTTCAGTTTTCAAAATATCCCAAACATCCCAAATTCGATACCTGAGCTATATTTTGGACCCAAATTCTGGCTCTCTGCACCTATTCGCAGTTTGAAATTCGGACTTTTTATACAAAAAATCTGCCAATTACTGAAAGCGGCGGTGGGTCACATTTTTCCCAAACCCCCCTGCAGTTTTCAAAATATCCCAAACATCCCAAATTCGATACCTGACCTATATTTTGGACCCAAATTCTGGCTCTCTGCACCTATTCGCAGTTTGAAATTCGGACTTTTTATACAAAAAATCTGCCAATTACTGAAAGCGGCGGTGGGTCACATTTTTCCCAAACCCCCCTGCAGTTTTCAAAATATCCCAAACATCCCAAATTCGATTCCGAACCCATATTTTGGACCCAAATTCCGGCTCTCTACACCTATTCGCCGTTTGAAATTCCGACTTTTTATACAAAAAATCTGCCAATTACTGAGAGCGGCGGTGGATCACATTTTGCCCAAACCCCCCCTTCAGTTTCAAAATATCCCAAACATCCCAAATTCGATACCTGAGCCATATTTTGGACCCAAATTCTGGCTCTCTGCACCTATTCCCAGTTTGAAATTCGGACTTTTTATACAAAAAATTTGCCAATTAATGAAAGCGGCACTGGGTCACCTTTTGCCCAAACCCCCCTGCAGTTTTCAAAATATCCCAAACATCCCAAATTTGATACCTGAGCCATATTTTAGACCCAAATTCCGGCTCTCTGCACCTATTCGCTGTTTGAAATTCCGAATTTTTATACCAAAAATTTGCCAATTACTGAGAGCGGCTATGGTACACATTTTGCCCAAACCCCCTTGCAGTTTTAAAAATATCCCAAATTCGATACCTGAGCCATGTTTTGGACCCAAATTCTGGCTCTCTGCACCTATTCGCAGTTTGAAGTTCCGACTTTTTATACCAAAAAAATCCAATTACTGAAAGCGGCGGTTGGTCACATTTTGCCCAAACCCCCTTGTAGTTTTCAAAATATCCCGAACATCCCAAATTCGATACCTGAGTCATACTTTGGACCCAAATTCCGGCTCTCTGCACCTATTCGCAGTTTGAAATTCCGAATTTTTATACAAAAAATCTGCCAATTACTGAAAGCGGTGGTTGGTCACATTTTGCTCAAACCCCCTTGCAGTTTTCAAAATATCCCGAACATCCCAAATTCGATACCTGAGTCATATTTTGGACCCAAATTCTGGCTCTCTGCACCTAATCGCAGTTTGAAATTCCGACTTTTTTTCACCAAAAATATGCCAATTACTGAAGGCGGCAGTGGGTCATATTTTGCCCAAACCCCCCTGCAGTTCTCAAAATATCCCAAAGATCCTAAATTCGAAACCTTATCCATATTTTGGACCCAAATTCTGGCTCTCTGCACCTATTCGCAGTTTGAAGTTCTGACTTTTTATACCAAAAATATGCCAATTACTGGGAGCGGCGGTGGGTCACATTTTGCCCAAACCCCCCCTTCAGTTTTCAAAATATCGCAAACATCCCAAATTCGATACCTGAGCCATATTTTGCACCCAAATTCTGGCTCTCTGCACCTATTCCCAGTTTGAAATTCAGACTTTTTTTACCAAAAATTTGCCAATTAATGAAAGCGGCGCTGGGTCACATTTTGCCCAAACCCCCCTGCAGTTCTCAAAATATCCCAAAGATCCCAAATTCGATACCTTATCCATATTTTGGACCCAAATTCTGGCTCTCTGCACCTATTCGCAGTTTGAAATTCAGACTTTTTTTACCAAAAATTTGCCAATTAATGAAAGCGGCGCTGGGTCACATTTTGCCCAAACCCCCCTGCAGTTCTCAAAATATCCCAAACATCCCAAATTCGATCCCTGAGCGATATTTTGGACCCAAATTCTGGCTCTCTGCACCTACTTGCAGTTTGAAATTCCGACTTTTTATACCAAAAATCTGCCAATTACTGAAAGCGGCGGTGGGTCACATTTTGCCCAAACCCCCCTTCAGTTTTCAAAATATCCCAAACATCCCAAATTCGATACCTGAGCCATATTTTGGACCCAAATTCTGGCTTTCTGCATCTATTCGCAGTTTGAAATTCGGAATTTTATACCAAAAATTTGCCTATTAATGAAAGCAGCGCTGGGTCACATTTTGCCCAAACCATCCTGCAGTTTTCAAAATATCCCAAACATCCCAAATTCGATACCTGAGCCATATTTTGGACCCAAATTCTGGCTCTCTGCACCTATTTGCAGTTTGAAATTCCGACTTTTTATACAAAAAATCTGCCAATTACTGAAAGCGGCTATGGTACACATTTTGCCCAAACCCCCTTGCAGTTTTAAAAATATCCCAAATTCGATACCTGAGCCATATTTTGGACCCAAATTCTGGCTCTCTGCACCTATTCGCAGTTTGAAGTTCCGACTTTTTATACCAAAAAAATTCCAATTTCTGAAAGCGGTGGTTGGTCACATTTTGCCCAAACCCCCCTGCAGTTCTCAAAATATCCCAAACATCCAAAATTCGATACCTGAGCCATATTTTGGACCCAAATTCTGGCTCTTTGCACCTATTCGCAGTTTGAAATTCGGACTTTTTATACCAAAAATTTGCCAATTAATGAAAGCGGCACTGGGTCACCTTTTGCCCAAACCCCCCTGCAGTTTTCAAAATATCCCAAACATCCCAAATTTGATACCTGAGCCATATTTTGGACCCAAATTCTTGCTCTCTGCACCTATTCGCAGTTTGAAATTCCGACTTTTTATACCAAAAATATGCCAATTACTGAGAGCAGCGGTGGGTCACATTTTGCCCAAATCTTCCTTCAGTTTTCGAAATATCCCAAACATCCCAAATTCGATACCTGAGCCATATTTTGGACCCAAATTCTGACTTTCTGCACCTATTCGCAGTTTGAAATTCCGAATTTTTATACCAAAAATATGCCAATTACTCAGAGCAGCGGTGGGTCACATTTTGACCAAACCCCCCTGCAGTTTTCAAAATACCCCAAACATCTCAAATTCGATACCTGAGCCATATTTTGGACCCAAATTCTGGCTCTCTGCACCTATTCGCAGCTTGAAATTCCGACTTTTTATACCAAAAATATGCCAATTACTGAAAGCAGCGGGGGGGGTCACATTTTGCCCAAATCCCCCTGCAGTTCTCAAAATATCAAAAAGATCCCAAATTTGATACCTTAGCCATATTTTGGACCCAAATTCTGGCTCTCTGCACCTATTCGCAGTTTGAAGTTCCGACTTTTTATACCAAAAATATGCCAATTACTGAGAGCGGCGGTGGGTCACATTTTGCCCAAACCGTCCTGCAGTTTTCAAAATATCCCAAACATCCTAAATTCGATACCTGAGCAATATTTTGGACACAAATTCTGGCTCTCTGCACCTATTCGCAGTTTGAAATTCCGACTTTTTATACCAAAAATCTGCCAATTACTGAGAGCGGCTATGGGACACATTTTGCCCAAACCCCCTTGCAGTTTTCAAAATATCCAAAATTCGATACCTGAGCCATATTTTGGACCCAAATTCTGGCTCTCTGCACCTATTCGCAGTTTGAAATTCCTACTTTTTATACCAAAAATATGCCAATTACTGAAAGCAGCGGGGGGGGGGTCACATTTTGCCCAAACCCCCCTGCAGTTCTCAAAATATCAAAAAGATCCCAAATTCGATACCTTAGCCATATTTTGGACCCAAATTCTGGCTCTCTGCACCTATTCGCAGTTTGAAGTTCCGACTTTTTATACCAAAAATATGCCAATTACTGAGAGCGGCGGTGGGTCACATTTTGCCCAAACCGTCCTGCAGTTTTCAAGATATCCCAAACATCCTAAATTCGATACCTGAGCAATATTTTGGACACAAATTCTGGCTCTCTGCACATATTCGCAGTTTGAAATTCCGACTTTTTATACCAAAAATCTGCCAATTACTGAGAGCGGCTATGGGACACATTTTGCCCAAACCCCCTTGCAGTTTTCAAAATATCCAAAATTCGATACCTGAGCCATATTTTGGACCCAAATTCTGGCTCTCTGCACCTATTCGCAGTTTGAAATTCCTACTTTTTATACCAAAAATTTGCCAATTACTGACAGCGGCGGTGGGTCACATTTTGCCCAAACCCCCCTGCAATTTTCAAAATATCCCAAACATCCCAAATTCGATACCTGAGCCATATTTTGGACCCAAATTCTGGCTCTCTGCACCTATTCGCAGTTTGAAATTCCGACTTTTTATACCAAAAATATGCCAATTACTGAGAGCAGCGGTGGGTCACATTTTGCCCAAATCTTCCTTCAGTTTTCGAAATATCCCAAACATCCCAAATTCGATACCTGAGCCATATTTTGGACCCAAATTCTGACTTTCTGCACCTATTCGCAGTTTGAAATTCCGAATTTTTATACCAAAAATATGCCAATTACTCAGAGCAGCGGTCGGTCACATTTTGACCAAACCCCCCTGCAGTTTTCAAAATACCCCAAACATCTCAAATTCGATACCTGAGCCATATTTTGGACCCAAATTCTGGCTCTCTGCACCTATTCGCAGTATGAAATTCCGACTTTTTATACCAAAAATATGCCAATTACTGAAAGCAGCGGGGGGGGGGTCACAATTTGCCCAAATCCCCCTGCAGTTCTCAAAATATCAAAAAGATCCCAAATTTGATACCTTAGCCATATTTTGGACCCAAATTCTGGCTCTCTGCACCTATTCGCAGTTTGAAGTTCCGACTTTTTATACCAAAAATATGCCAATTACTGAGAGCGGCGGTGGGTCACATTTTGCCCAAACCGTCCTGCAGTTTTCAAAATATCCCAAACATCCTAAATTCGATACCTGAGCAATATTTTGGACACAAATTCTGGCTCTCTGCACCTATTCGCAGTTTGAAATTCCGACTTTTTATACCAAAAATCTGCCAATTACTGAGAGCGGCTATGGGACACATTTTGCCCAAACCCCCTTGCAGTTTTCAAAATATCCAAAATTCGATACCTGAGCCATATTTTGGACCCAAATTCTGGCTCTCTGCACCTATTCGCAGTTTGAAATTCCTACTTTTTATACCATAAATATGCCAATTACTGAAAGCAGCGGGGGGGGGTCACATTTTGCCCAAACCCCCCTGCAGTTCTCAAAATATCAAAAAGATCCCAAATTCGATACCTTAGCCATATTTTGGACCCAAATTTTGGCTCTCTGCACCTATTCGCAGTTTTAAGTTCCGACTTTTTATACCAAAAATATGCCAATTACTGAGAGCGGCGGTGGGTCACATTTTGCCCAAACCGTCCTGCAGTTTTCAAGATATCCCAAACATCCTAAATTCGATACCTGAGCAATATTTTGGACACAAATTCTGGCTCTCTGCACATATTCGCAGTTTGAAATTCCGACTTTTTATACCAAAAATCTGCCAATTACTGAGAGCGGCTATGGGACACATTTTGCCCAAACCCCCTTGCAGTTTTCAAAATATCCAAAATTCGATACCTGAGCCATATTTTGGACCCAAATTCTGGCTCTCTGCACCTATTCGCAGTTTGAGATTCCTACTTTTTATACCAAAAATTTGCCAATTACTGACAGCGGCGGTGGGTCACATTTTGCCCAAACCCCCCTGCAGTTTTCAAAATATCCCGAACATCCCAAATTCGATACCTGAGCCATATTTTGGACCCAAATTCTGGCTCTCTGCACCTATTCGCAGTTTGAAATTCGGACTTTTTATACCAAAAATTTGCCAATTAATGAAAGCGGCACAGGGTCACCTTTTGCCCAAACCCCCCCTGCAGTTTTCAAAATATCCCAAACATCCCAAATTCGATACCTGAGCCATATTTTGGACCCAAATTCTGGCTCTCTGCACCTATTTGCAGTTTGAAATTCCGACTTTTTATACAAAAAATCTGCCAATTACTGAAAGCGGCGGTGGGTCACATTTTTCCCAAACCCCCCCTGCAGTTTTCAAAATATCCCAAACATCCCAAATTCGATACCTGAGCCATATTTTGGACCCAAATTCCGGCTCTCTGCACCTATTCGCCGTTTGAAATTCCGAATTTTTATACAAAAAATCTGCCAATTACTGAGAGCGGCTATGGGACACATTTTGGCCAAACCCTGTTGCAGTTTTAAAAATATCCCAAATTCAATACCTGAGCCATATTTTGGACCCAAATTCTGGCTCTCTGCACCTATTCGCAGTTTGAAATTCGGAATTTTTATACCAAAAATATGCCAATTAATGAAAGCGGCGGTGGGTCACATTTTGCCCAAACCCCCCTGCAATTTTCAAAATATCCCAAACATCCCAAATTTGATACCTGAGCCATATTTTGGACCCAAATTCTGGCTCTCATCACCTATTTGCAGTTTGAAATTCCGACTTTTTATACAAAAAATCTGCCAATTACTGAAAGTGGCTATGGTACACATTTTGCCCAAACCCCCTTGCAGTTTTAAAAATATCCCAAATTCGATACCTGAGCCATATTTTGGACCCAAATTCTGGCTCTCTGCACCTATTCGCAGTTTGAAGTTCCGACTTTTTATACCAAAAAAATTCCAATTACTGAAAGCGGCGGTTGGTCACATTTTGCCCAAACCCCCCTGCAGTTCTCAAAATATTCCAAACATCCAAAATTCGATACCTTAACCATATTTTGGACCCAAATTCTGGCTCTCTGCACCTATTCGCAGTTTTAAATTCCGAATTTTTATACCAAAAATATGCCAATTACTGAAAGCAGCGGTGGGTCACATTTTGACCAAACCCCCCTTCAGTTTTCAAAATATCCCAAACATCCCAAATTCGATACCTGAGCTATATTTTGGACACAAATTCTGGCTCTCTGCACATATTCGCAGTTTGAAATTCCGACTTTTTATACCAAAAATCTGCCAATTACTGAGAGCGGCTATGGGACACATTTTGCCCAAACCCCCTTGCAGTTTTCAAAATATCCAAAATTCGATACCTGAGCCATATTTTGGACCCAAATTCTGGCTCTCTGCACCTATTCGCAGTTTGAAATTCCTACTTTTTATACCAAAAATTTGCCAATTACTGACAGCGGCGGTGGGTCACATTTTGCCCAAACCCCCCTGCAATTTTCAAAATATCCCAAACATCCCAAATTCGATACCTGAGCCATATTTTGGACCCAAATTCTGGCTCTCTGCACCTATTCGCAGTTTGAAATTCCGACTTTTTATACCAAAAATATGCCAATTACTGAGAGCAGCGGTGGGTCACATTTTGCCCAAATCTTCCTTCAGTTTTCGAAATATCCCAAACATCCCAAATTCGATACCTGAGCCATATTTTGGACCCAAATTCTGACTTTCTGCACCTATTCGCAGTTTGAAATTCCGAATTTTTATACCAAAAATATGCCAATTACTCAGAGCAGCGGTCGGTCACATTTTGACCAAACCCCCCTGCAGTTTTCAAAATACCCCAAACATCTCAAATTCGATACCTGAGCCATATTTTGGACCCAAATTCTGGCTCTCTGCACCTATTCGCAGTATGAAATTCCGACTTTTTATACCAAAAATATGCCAATTACTGAAAGCAGCGGGGGGGGTCACAATTTGCCCAAATCCCCCTGCAGTTCTCAAAATATCAAAAAGATCCCAAATTTGATACCTTAGCCATATTTTGGACCCAAATTCTGGCTCTCTGCACCTATTCGCAGTTTGAAGTTCCGACTTTTTATACCAAAAATATGCCAATTACTGAGAGCGGCGGTGGGTCACATTTTGCCCAAACCGTCCTGCAGTTTTCAAAATATCCCAAACATCCTAAATTCGATACCTGAGCAATATTTTGGACACAAATTCTGGCTCTCTGCACCTATTCGCAGTTTGAAATTCCGACTTTTTATACCAAAAATCTGCCAATTACTGAGAGCGGCTATGGGACACATTTTGCCCAAACCCCCTTGCAGTTTTCAAAATATCCAAAATTCGATACCTGAGCCATATTTTGGACCCAAATTCTGGCTCTCTGCACCTATTCGCAGTTTGAAATTCCTACTTTTTATACCAAAAATATGCCAATTACTGAAAGCAGCGGGGGGGGTCACATTTTGCCCAAACCCCCCTGCAGTTCTCAAAATATCAAAAAGATCCCAAATTCGATACCTTAGCCATATTTTGGACCCAAATTTTGGCTCTCTGCACCTATTCGCAGTTTTAAGTTCCGACTTTTTATACCAAAAATATGCCAATTACTGAGAGCGGCGGTGGGTCACATTTTGCCCAAACCGTCCTGCAGTTTTCAAGATATCCCAAACATCCTAAATTCGATACCTGAGCAATATTTTGGACACAAATTCTGGCTCTCTGCACATATTCGCAGTTTGAAATTCCGACTTTTTATACCAAAAATCTGCCAATTACTGAGAGCGGCTATGGGACACATTTTGCCCAAACCCCCTTGCAGTTTTCAAAATATCAAAAATTCGATACCTGAGCCATATTTTGGACCCAAATTCTGGCTCTCTGCACCTATTCGCAGTTTGAGATTCCTACTTTTTATACCAAAAATTTGCCAATTACTGACAGCGGCGGTGGGTCACATTTTGCCCAAACCCCCCTGCAGTTTTCAAAATATCCCGAACATCCCAAATTCGATACCTGAGCCATATTTTGGACCCAAATTCTGGCTCTCTGCACCTATTCGCAGTTTGAAATTCGGACTTTTTATACCAAAAATTTGCCAATTAATGAAAGCGGCACAGGGTCACCTTTTGCCCAAACCCCCCCTGCAGTTTTCAAAATATCCCAAACATCCCAAATTCGATACCTGAGCCATATTTTGGACCCAAATTCTGGCTCTCTGCACCTATTTGCAGTTTGAAATTCCGACTTTTTATACAAAAAATCTGCCAATTACTGAAAGCGGCGGTGGGTCACATTTTTCCCAAACCCCCCCTGCAGTTTTCAAAATATCCCAAACATCCCAAATTCGATACCTGAGCCATATTTTGGACCCAAATTCCGGCTCTCTGCACCTATTCGCCGTTTGAAATTCCGAATTTTTATACAAAAAATCTGCCAATTACTGAGAGCGGCTATGGGACACATTTTGGCCAAACCCTGTTGCAGTTTTAAAAATATCCCAAATTCAATACCTGAGCCATATTTTGGACCCAAATTCTGGCTCTCTGCACCTATTCGCAGTTTGAAATTCGGAATTTTTATACCAAAAATATGCCAATTAATGAAAGCGGCGGTGGGTCACATTTTGCCCAAACCCCCCTGCAATTTTCAAAATATCCCAAACATCCCAAATTTGATACCTGAGCCATATTTTGGACCCAAATTCTGGCTCTCATCACCTATTTGCAGTTTGAAATTCCGACTTTTTATACAAAAAATCTGCCAATTACTGAAAGCGGCTATGGTGCACATCTTGCCCAAACCCCCTTGCAGTTTTAAAAATATCCCAAATTCGATACCTGAGCCATATTTTGGACCCAAATTCTGGCTCTCTGCACCTATTCGCAGTTTGAAGTTCCGACTTTTTATACCAAAAAAATTCCAATTACTGAAAGCGGCAGTTGGTCACATTTTGCCCAAACCCCCCTGCAGTTCTCAAAATATTCCAAACATCCAAAATTCGATACCTTAACCATATTTTGGACCCAAATTCTGGCTCTCTGCACCTATTCGCAGTTTTAAATTCCGAATTTTTATACCAAAAATATGCCAATTACTGAAAGCAGCGGTGGGTCACATTTTGACCAAACCCCCCTTCAGTTTTCAAAATATCCCAAACATCCCAAATTCGATACCTGAGCTATATTTTGGACCCAAATTCTGGCTCTCTGCACCTATTCGCAGTTTGAAATTCGGACTTTTTATACAAAAAATCTGCCAATTACTGAAAGCGGCGGTGGGTCACATTTTTCCCAAACCCCCCTGCAGTTTTCAAAATATCCCAAACATCCCAAATTCGATACCTGACCTATATTTTGGACCCAAATTCTGGCTCTCTGCACCTATTCGCAGTTTGAAATTCGGACTTTTTATACAAAAAATCTGCCAATTACTGAAAGCGGCGGTGGGTCACATTTTTCCCAAACCCCCCTGCAGTTTTCAAAATATCCCAAACATCCCAAATTCGATTCCGAACCCATATTTTGGACCCAAATTCCGGCTCTCTACACCTATTCGCCGTTTGAAATTCCGACTTTTTATACAAAAAATCTGCCAATTACTGAGAGCGGCGGTGGATCACATTTTGCCTAAACCCCCCCTTCAGTTTCAAAATATCCCAAACATCCCAAATTCGATACCTGAGCCATATTTTGGACCCAAATTCTGGCTCTCTGCACCTATTCGCAGTTTGAAATTCGGACTTTTTATACAAAAAATTTGCCAATTAATGAAAGCGGCACTGGGTCACCTTTTACCCAAACCCCCCTGCAGTTTTCAAAATATCCCAAACATCCCAAATTTGATACCTGAGCCATATTTTGGACCCAAATTCTTGCTCTCTGCACCTATTCGCAGTTTGAAATTCCGAAATTTTATAAAAAAAATCTGCAAATTACTGAGAGCAGCGGTGGGTCACATTTTGCCCAAATCTCCCTTCAGTTTTCGAAATATCCCAAACATCCCAAATTCGATACCTGAGCCATATTTTGGACCCAAATTCTGACTTTCTGCACCTATTCGCAGTTTTGAAATTCCGAATTTTTATACCAAAAATATGCCAATTACTGAGAGCAGCGGTGGGTCACATTTTGACCAAACCCCCCTGCAGTTTTCAAAATACCCCAAACATCTCAAATTCGATACCTGAGCCATATTTTGGACCCAAATTCCGGCTCTCTGCACCTATTCGCTGTTTGAAATTCCGAATTTTTATACCAAAAATTTGCCAATTACTGAGAGCGGCTATGGTACACATTTTGCCCAAACCCCCTTGCAGTTTTAAAAATATCCCAAATTCGATACCTGAGCCATGTTTTGGACCCAAATTCTGGCTCTCTGCACCTATTCGCAGTTTGAAGTTCCGACTTTTTATACCAAAAAAAATCCAATTACTGATAGCGGCGGTTGGTCACATTTTGCCCAAACCCCCTTGTAGTTTTCAAAATATCCCGAACATCCCAAATTCGATACCTGAGTCATATTTTGGACCCAAATTCCGGCTCTCTGCACCTATTCGCAGTTTGAAATTCCGAATTTTTATACCAAAAATCTGCCAATTACTGAAAGCGGTGGTTGGTCACATTTTGCTCAAACCCCCTTGCAGTTTTCAAAATATCCCGAACATCCCAAATTCGATACCTGAGTCATATTTTGGACCCAAATTCTGGCTCTCTGCACCTAATCGCAGTTTGAAATTCCGACTTTTTTTCACCAAAAATATGCCAATTACTGAAAGCGGCAGTGGGTCATATTTTGCCCAAACCCCCCTGCAGTTCTCAAAATATCCCAAAGATCCTAAATTCGAAACCTTATCCATATTTTGGACCCAAATTCTGGCTCTCTGCACCTATTCGCAGTTTGAAGTTCCGACTTTTTATACCAAAAATATGCCAATTACTGGGAGCGGCGGTGGGTCACATTTTGCCCAAACCCCCCCTTCAGTTTTCAAAATATCGCAAACATCCCAAATTCGATACCTGAGCCATATTTTGCACCCAAATTCTGGCTCTCTGCACCTATTCCCAGTTTGAAATTCAGACTTTTTTTACCAAAAATTTGCCAATTAATGAAAGCGGCGCTGGGTCACATTTTGCCCAAACCCCCCTGCAGTTCTCAAAATATCCCAAAGATCCCAAATTCGATACCTTATCCATATTTTGGACCCAAATTCTGGCTCTCTGCACCTATTCGCAGTTTGAAATTCAGACTTTTTTTACCAAAAATTTGCCAATTAATGAAAGCGGCGCTGGGTCACATTTTGCCCAAACCCCCCTGCAGTTCTCAAAATATCCCAAACATCCCAAATTCGATACCTGAGCGATATTTTGGACCCAAATTCTGGCTCTCTGCACCTACTTGCAGTTTGAAATTCCGAATTTTTATACCAAAAATCTGCCAATTACTGAAAGCGGCGGTGGGTCACATTTTGCCCAAACCCCCCTTCAGTTTTCAAAATATCCCAAACATCCCAAATTCGATACCTGAGCCATATTTTGGACCCAAATTCTGGCTTTCTGCATCTATTCGCAGTTTGAAATTCGGAATTTTATACCAAAAATTTGCCTATTAATGAAAGCAGCGCTGGGTCACATTTTGCCCAAACCATCCTGCAGTTTTCAAAATATCCCAAACATCCCAAATTCGATACCTGAGCCATATTTTGGACCCAAATACTGGCTCTCTGCACCTATTTGCAGTTTGAAATTCCGACTTTTTATACAAAAAATCTGCCAATTACTGAAAGCGGCTATGGTACACATTTTGCCCAAACCCCCTTGCAGTTTTAAAAATATCCCAAATTCGATACCTGAGCCATATTTTGGACCCAAATTCTGGCTCTCTGCACCTATTCGCAGTTTGAAGTTCCGACTTTTTATACCAAAAAAATTCCAATTACTGAAAGCGGTGGTTGGTCACATTTTGCCCAAACCCCCCTGCAGTTCTCAAAATATCCCAAACATCCAAAATTCGATACCTTAACCATATTTTGGACCCAAATTCTGGCTCTCTGCACCTATTCGCAGTTTTAAATTCCGAATTTTTATACCAAAAATATGCCAATTACTGAAAGCAGCGGTGGGTCACATTTTGACCAAACCCCCCTTCAGTTTTCAAAATATCCCAAACATCCCAAATTCGATACCTGAGCTATATTTTGGACCCAAATTCTGGCTCTCTGCACCTATTCGCAGTTTGAAATTCGGACTTTTTATACAAAAAATCTGCCAATTACTGAAAGCGGCGGTGGGTCACATTTTTCCCAAACCCCCCTGCAGTTTTCAAAATATCCCAAACATCCCAAATTCGATACCTGACCTATATTTTGGACCCAAATTCTGGCTCTCTGCACCTATTCGCAGTTTGAAATTCGGACTTTTTATACAAAAAATCTGCCAATTACTGAAAGCGGCGGTGGGTCACATTTTTCCCAAACCCCCCTGCAGTTTTCAAAATATCCCAAACATCCCAAATTCGATACCGAACCCATATTTTGGACCCAAATTCCGGCTCTCTACACCTATTCGCCGTTTGAAATTCCGACTTTTTATACAAAAAATCTGCCAATTACTGAGAGCGGCGGTGGATCACATTTTGCCCAAACCCCCCCTTCAGTTTCAAAATATCCCAAAAATCCCAAATTCGATACCTGAGCCATATTTTGGACCCAAATTCTGGCTCTCTGCACCTATTCGCAGTTTGAAATTCGGACTTTTTATACAAAAAATTTGCCAATGAATGAAAGCGGCACTGGGTCACCTTTTGCCCAAACCCCCCTGCAGTTTTCAAAATATCCCAAACATCCCAAATTTGATACCTGAGCCATATTTTGGACCCAAATTCTTGCTCTCTGCACCTATTCGCAGTTTGAAATTCCGAAATTTTATAAAAAAAATCTGCAAATTACTGAGAGCAGCGGTGGGTCACATTTTGCCCAAATCTCCCTTCAGTTTTCGAAATATCCCAAACATCCCAAATTCGATACCTGAGCCATATTTTGGACCCAAATTCTGATTTTCTGCACCTATTCGCAGTTTTGAAATTCCGAATTTTTATACCAAAAATATGCCAATTACTGAGAGCAGCGGTGGGTCACATTTTGACCAAACCCCCCTGCAGTTTTCAAAATACCCCAAACATCTCAAATTCGATACCTGAGCCATATTTTGGACCCAAATTCCGGCTCTCTGCACCTATTCGCTGTTTGAAATTCCGAATTTTTATACCAAAAATCTGCCAATTACTGAGAGCGGCTATGGTACACATTTTGCCCAAACCCCCTTGCAGTTTTAAAAATATCCCAAATTCGATACCTGAGCCATATTTTGGACCCAAATTCTGGCTCTCTGCACCTATTCGCAGTTTGAAGTTCCGACTTTTTATACCAAAAAAATTCCAATTACTGAAAGCGGCGGTTGGTCACATTTTGCCCAAACCCCCTTGTAGTTTTCAAAATATCCCGAACATCCCAAATTCGATACCTGAGCCATATTTTGGACCCAAATTCTGGCTCTCTGCACCTATTCGCAGTTTGAAATTCCGACTTTTTATACCAAAAATCTGCCAATTACTGAAAGCAGGGGTGGGTCACATTTTTCCCAAACCCCCCTGCAGTTTTCAAAATATCCCAAACATCCCAAATTCGATACCTGAGCCATATTTTGGACCCAAATTCCGGCTCTCTGCACCTATTCGCCGTTTGAAATTCCGACTTTTTATACAAAAAATCTGCCAATTACTGAGAGCGGCTATGGGACACATTTTGCCCAAACCCCCTTGCAGTTTTCAAAATATCCCAAATTCGATACCTGAGCCATATTTTGGACCCAAATTCTGGCTCTCTTCATCTATTCGCAGTTTGAAATTCCGACTTTTTATACAAAAAATTCGCCAATTACTGAAAGCGGCTGTGGTCACATTATTCCCAAACCCCCCTGCAGTTTTCAAAATATCCCAAAAATACCAAATTCGATACCTGAGCCATATTTTGCACCCAAATTCTGGCTCTCTGCACCTATTCGCAGTTTGAAATTCAGACTTTTTATACCAAAAATTTGCCAATTAATGAAAGCGGCGCTGGGTCACATTTTGCCCAAACCCCCCTGCAGTTTTCAAAATATCCCAAACATCCCAAATTCGATACATGAGCCATATTTTGGACCCAAATTCTGGCTCTCTGCATCTATTCACAGTTTGAAATTCGGAATTTTATACCAAAAATTTGCCAATTAATGAAAGCGGCGCTGGGTCACTGTTACGACCCTGGGTTCTCCAGTGGAAACCAGAGGTCAAAATTGAGCTATTAAACTTTCTGGTAGTACAGTTGTGCATCTCGAATGGCAATTGTTTGTATCTTCCCTGCCAGACGTAAAACTATTATTGTTTCTCAAAGAGCATTTAAAGACTGAGCTGGGGGTTGATTATTAAATAATAACATAGGCACCAACTTTGCTTACTAATACTTTCTAATCATTCATAAAGTAACAATACGTTGCATAGGGGATGATCTTTAATGTGCTTAGCTGCACGATCAATTAGGCTCCTTCCGGCACCACGACATGAGAGAGGCTAGCTGGTCGCTAGGAGCTCTCTCTTCTCTGGCTGGTGTTCGTGCGGATAAGAGCTACTCTGTGCCTGCACCCCTACTCTTCTCCCTTCTCCTCTTACTTATTTCCCTTACCTGAAGTTCCTGTATCCTTAAGTTAAGTACGGGGCATTATTAAATGTACCTACTCTGGTAGTAACGATTGGTGAGACCTGGGGGTAGTATTTGCCAGTGTTTTGGGTACCCCTAAGTGTTGTGTTTTGTATTAGGGTCCCACGTGGTTTCCCTACCCTAAGCTGCATCCAGCTTCAGTGCTTATCCAGTAGTACTTTACCCTAGCTTGTTATTAGTGTAAACCTTGTATCCTGCCTAAGTGGACCAAGGCTTTTAACGTAAGATAGTGTGGTAAAGTTATTATTATTATTGTTATTGGTGTGAGTGTATATGGGGGGTTGTTAAGGGGTTAATAAATAAGTACATGAATTACAGAGTATCCCTTCTTCCAGTGTGGGAGCGCATTGATCAACCCTTAGACTAACATATATGGTCTAGTAGCAAGTTATTACTACTGTGGATAGTTTATTTTGGGGGCCGGGCCTTTTAGCTCTCCCATATTTGATACTCTTGTCTTCTAACTACCCTTACCCCTTCATAGTACCAGTACCCCATAGAAGCCCCACATCTATTTTTATAACAAGTGGTTGGCCAGTCCGGGATGAACATTATAAGTGTAAAAAATTAGATTCTTGAGTGCCAAAATTAAAATTTTTTGTTTTCCGCAGAACGGTTGTGTGCTAGCCTAGGGTCCAGCTCATCTAGCAAAGGACATTCTTGCACTGACTGGACACCCAGCTGGATCCCTTCACGATTAAGGTTTGTGTGGCCTTGTGTTAGGGGCCGTGCAAATTTTTGTTTTTTTTCCAATTTTTATTTTTTAATTTTTTCTTTGGCTGGGAGCTAAAATTATTAGTGATGTCTTCTGAAATGCAAAAA
This sequence comes from Procambarus clarkii, assembly GCF_040958095.1. Lineage (NCBI taxonomy): Eukaryota > Metazoa > Arthropoda > Malacostraca > Decapoda > Cambaridae > Procambarus > Procambarus clarkii. Next base: position 30,639,157 of record NC_091210.1, read on the forward strand.
CTGGCAAGGGAGCCTTCAGTGGTAGAGATAAAGAAAATTAAAAAGTCTAATTTAGTATTGTTAGGCCAGGAATTTGGCCTAGAATTAAATGACGCGGATAAAAAGTGGACTTTGGTGAATGAAATATTACAACATTGTATTGATGAAGAACTATTGGCAAGTGATACACCTTTATGCCAGCCTAGCCAAGCAGAAAGTGCAACTCATAGGGATAGAGAATTAGCTTTAGAGTTAGCAAAAATAAAATTAGAGGAGCAAAGACTCAAAACCGAGGAGGCTAAAATTAGAGCGAATGCCACTGGACCTCCACCTGCCGGGGATTCAAACCCCAGGCATTATGAGAAAAAGCATAATTTGCCTGAATTTTCTGAGTCAGACCCTGAAAGGTTTTTCAACCATTTTCAGAGATTGGCCATGTCCATGAACTGGCCAAAGGAAGAGTGGGTGAAAATCCTACAGGGAAGACTTAGGGGTAAAGCACAAGATATTTTCATAAACATGCCTGACGACGAGTGTTTCGAATATGATAAAGTCAGGGAATGTATTTTGCGGGCATATGAAATAACTCCTGAAGCTCACCGCCAAGTTTATCGTAACCTTAGGCCTACTCACAACCAACCGCTCACTGAATTTGTGAATGATCAAATTCGATTATTTGATAGATGGATTCGCTCGGCGAAAGCCGAAACATACGAGGCTCTCAGGAACTTAGTTTTAATGGAGCATTTTATAGATATTATGCCAGAGAACGTATCACATTACATTAGAGGAAGGGTAAAGGTAAATTCTAAAATAGGGGATTTGGCCAAGTTGGCAGAAAACTACCAATTGGCGGGCAAAAGGCCCAATAAAAAGAATTATACCCCACAGAGTAGCAAAACTTATACCCACAGCCAGTCCAGACCAGCTCATTCTAACCCTTTACCTAATGCACCTTCTGTTTCAGACATAACTAACCCTGTTAAAGTGTCTAGCCCAACGGCACCTAAAGGTGAACCGAAGGGTAATTCTGTTAGTAATGTCTCTTCTCCCCGACGTTTTTGTGGTCACTGTAATCGTTCAAACCACAATATTAGCCGTTGTTGGCAACTGTACCCAGAAAAAAGACCCAATGCTCTAGTTGTGACACAGGGCTTGAGGCCTTCGGAAGGGTTAGGGAGTAAGACCTCCAACCCACAGTGGTTGGACTTGCTTACCCCATTCTTATCGAAAGGGAGACTACTTTTGTCTGAGGGTTCTTCCTGGAAGTACGTGGTGATCTTCCGAGACACCGGTGCCATCCAGACTTTAATTTTAGAGAGTGCATTGCAAGGTGCCAACACTCTCGACACTGGAGAGCTGGTGCTGGTCGAGGGTGTCACTAGTGATACTCGAGCAGTACCCCTCCATAAGGTTACCCTGGAATCTGATTTCCACAAGGGTGTTTGTACAGTCGGAGTCACTTCATACCTACCTTTCCCTAATGTTGATGTAATAGTTGGTAATGATTTAGCAGGGGATAAGGTAGGGGACTCCAGACTGCCTATTATGTTGCCTACCCCTAAGGTTTGCCTGGATCCACCCGCCACAGAGGATAATGTTGTGTACCCTGCGTGTGCGGTGACCAGGTCTATGGGACTTAAATGTATGGGCAGCCCTGTGCTTGCCAAGGTGGTAAATCCCGAGGACACAAGGAACTTTCCGAGTGGTGAAAACCAAGTGGACCTCGCGGACACATTCATGGCCCGACTCGATGACTTGGCCGAGGACATTGTGGAGAGCCTGCCACCGCCATCTACCGAGAGTAGTGGGGAGGTGGAGGAGAACACTGTTGAGCCTCGGCCAATGGCATCTGACCAAGGCCTAGATGCCTCCTTGAGTGAGTTACAGAAAGCTGACCCCACTCTTGCAGATTGTCATGAAACAGCCGTCTCTATGGAGGAAATTGTAGACGCAGCAACTGGGTACTCCTACAATGATCGGATTTTGATGAGAAAATGGAGACCACAGAGTGCTCCCTTGTCAAATGAGTGGGAGGTAGTCCACCAGGTTATGTTGCCGACCTGCTATAGAGAAAGAGTTTTGGCAGCTGCTCATGATGATCCTATGGGGGGACATCAAGGAATAAATATTACGTATCCCAAAATTTTAAAGTATTTTTTCTGGCCCAAGCTGAAAAGCGATGTGGCAAAATTTTGTAATGTGTGTGTTGTTTGTCAACTGGTTGGGAAACCAAACCAGACTCCACCTAAAGCTCCTCTAAGGCCTATTGTCGTGCCAGAGGAACCATTTTCTCATGTGGTAATGGACTGTGTTGGACCGTTACCTAGAACTAAGTCTGGTAATATTTACCTAATCACGATGATGTGTATCACTACTCGTTACCCAGAGGCTTTTGCTGTAAGGAACATCCGAGCAAAAACTGTTGTTGCTCGTATGTTGCAATTTTTTTCCACTTTTGGACTGCCTCGGGTTGTGCAAACTGACAATGGTACTAATTTTAAGTCTGATGTTTTTGAGCAATTTTGTAAGGAACATGGAATAACTCATAAGGTTTCCAGCCCATACCATCCACAGAGTCAGGGGGTAATTGAACGTTTCCATCTAACTCTGAAGCAGATGTTGAAGACATCGTGCGAGAGTTCCCACACCTTCTGGGATGAGAATTTACTGTATGTTTTGTTTGCGGCTAGAGAGGGATTACAAAGTTCACTGGGCTGTTCTCCTTTTGAGTTAGTCTTTGGCCATATAGTTCGTGGACCCTTGCAAATGTTACAGGAGAATCTGTTAGGGAACGTAACGTTAACCGAAGGTTCGGCTTTCTTTGCGCAACACCACCTGAGACTCAAGGACTGCAAGGCGGCTGCATTAAAGTATCTTGGCAAGGCCCAAGAAAAGATGAAAGAACGTAACGATGCTAAATCTAAGTTACGGGTATTTCAACCTGGCGACCCTGTCCTGGTATTAAAGCCTCGACTAGGGAACACTATGTCCCACAAGTACGAAGGCCCCTACATTGTGACAGAAAAGACTGGGGACCTCACGTACAAAGTGAGGCACTCTGACAAACGTAACCAGGTAATGCTCATACATGTAAATCGACTGAAGAAGTTCCAGGGCCCCAGGCCCATTGCACTAACCAATGTTTCCATTTCCAGTGAGAGAGGGGATGATTGTTCTGGGGACCCAACTAATCTCATTTTCAATAATTCTAGTTCTGTGAATGCTGTGGAGGGACTGTCCCATTTGCAGATGGCCCAACGTGAAGAGGTGCAGTCGTTGGTTGATGAATTCTCCAGTCTGTTCGGGGAGGTCCCGACCCAGACTGATGCCATTTGCCATGATGTCAAGTTGACGGACTACACTCCCATTCGCCTTCAACCCTATCAGATGAGTCCAGAAAAGAAGGCCATCGTACGGAAGGCGGTCGACTTCTTGCTCCAGCACGGCCTCATCCGGCCGAGCCAGGGCTCTTGGTGCTCGCCCTGCCTTTTGGTCCCCAAACCAGACGGCTCCTGGCGATTATGCACCGACTATCGGCAGCTCAACAAGGTGACCATTGTGGATGCCTATCTGCTGCCCCTCCTCGAGGACTGCATTGACGAGTTGGGAAATGCCAAGTACGTTTCGAAATTCGACCTCTCGAGGGGGTATTATCAAATCCCACTCACTGAACGTGCTAAACAGCTCACTGCGTTCGTGACACCCGAGGGTGTTTTTGAGTATCAAGTGTTACCGTTTGGCTTGCGTAATGCTCCTGCCACGTTCCAGAGACTCATGAACTCTCTACTCGCTAAGGTGCCAAATTGTCGGGCGTATTTAGATGATATCGTGCTGTTTGACAGTAATTGGGCTGACCACATAGCTAGGTTACGCAAGTTGTTTGCCATCTTGAAAAGGGCAAACCTTACCTTAAATGCTAAAAAGTGTCATTTTGGCCAAGGCACAGTGACGTACCTCGGTTATGAAGTGGGCCAAGGAAAAGTGTTACCTCGGCAAGATAAAATCAGTGCCATTCTGGAGTATCCAGTACTAAAGTCTAAAAAGGACGTTCAAAGATTTATCGGTATGTGTGCGTACTATCGACGTTTTTGTCAGAACTTTTCCAGTGTTGCCACTCCTCTCACAGACTTGTTGCGGAAAGCCGTTAAATTTAAGTGGTCATCAGACTGTGCAGAGGCATTTAAAAATTTGAAATTGATCTTAGCTTCCGCCCCAGTGCTTGCTAGTCCATGGTTCGACCGACCGTTTAAAATTCATGTTGACGCGTCTGATTTGGGTGCTGGTGCAGTGTTGTTGCAAACTGGGGATGATCAGGTGGAACACCCAGTATATTATTACTCTGTGAAATTCGACAAGGCGCAACGCAATTATTCAGTGGTAGAAAAAGAGGCGTTGGCGCTAGTGTTAACATGTAAAAAGTTCGAAGTTTACCTCACAGGTAATATAGTGGAAGTGTACACGGACCATAACCCACTAGTCTTCCTGACTCAGATGAAGGGTAAGAATAAACGCATCCTCAGGTGGGCATTGTACCTACAGGACTTCAATCTTTCCATTACCCACCTACCGGGCAGACTCAATGTGATAGCCGACGCTCTGTCCCGGTTGCCTGAATAACATTCATCTGAGCCACAGAAAGCCATTTACCAACTGTCATGCTTTAGTTATTTTTTTTTTAGGTTCTCCTGTGACATTAAATATTCCGTGTCCAATTTATTTACTTCCCTGTTCTTTTGTTTTTTTGTGTATGTTTTTTTTTTCTTTCAGAGAACTCCTTTGTATTTTTTTTTTGCAGAGAAATTGTTTTTGATTGATTTTTTGTTTTTGTCATAGGTTTTTCTTTTTATTCTCTGTATACTCTTACAAAAAAAAAAATATGACTACTATTCTAGTAGTCACATTTTTTTTTTCTCTGAAGGGGGGAGGAGTGTTACGACCCTGGGTTCTCCAGTGGAAACCAGAGGTCAAAATTGAGCTATTAAACTTTCTGGTAGTACAGTTGTGCATCTCGAATGGCAATTGTTTGTATCTTCCCTGCCAGACGTAAGACTATTATTGTTTCTCAAAGAGCATTTAAAGACTGAGCTGGGGGTTGGTTATTAAATAATAACATAGGCACCAACTTTGCTTACTAATACTTTCTAATCATTCATAAAGTAACAATACGTTGCATAGGGGAAGATCTTTAATGTGCTTAGCTGCACGATCAATTAGGCTCCTTCCGGCACCACGACATGAGGGAGGCTAGCTGGTCGCTAGGAGCTCTCTCTTCTCTGGCTGGTGTTCGTGCGGATAAGAGCTACTCTGTGGCTGCACCCCTACTCTTCTCCCTTCTCCTCTTACTTATTTCCCTTACCTGAAGTTCCTGTATCCTTAAGTTAAGTACGGGGCATTATTAAGTGTACCTACTCTGGTAGTAACGATTGGTGAGACCTGGGGGTAGTATTTGCCAGTGTTTTTGGTACCCCTAAGTGTTGTGTTTTGTATTAGGGACCCACGTGGTTTCCCTACCCTAAGCTGCATCCAGCTTCAGTGCTTATCCAGTAGTACTTTACCCTAGCTTGTTATTAGTGTAAACCTTGTATCCTGCCTAAGTGGACCAAGGCTTTTAACGTAAGATAGTGTGGTAAAGTTATTATTATTATTGTTATTGGTGTGAGTGTATATGGGGGGTTGTTAAGGGGTTAATAAATAAGTACATGAATTACAGAGTATCCCTTCTTCCAGTGTGGGAGCGCATTGATCAACCCTTAGACTAACATATATGGTCTAGTAGCAAGTTATTACTACTGTGGATAGTTTATTTTGGGGGCCGGGCCTTTTAGCTCTCCCATATTTGATACTCTTGTCTTCTAACTACCCTTACCCCTTAATAGTACCAGTACCCCATAGAAGCCCCACATCTATTTTTATAACAGTCACATTTTGCCCAAACCATCCTGCAGTTTTCAAAATATCCCAAACATCCCAAATTCGATACCTGAGCCATATTTTGGACCCAAATTCTGGCTCTCTGCACCTATTCGCAGTTTGAAATTCCGACTTTTTATACAAAAAATCTGCCAATTACTGAAAGCAGGGATGGGTCACATTTTGCCCAAACACCCCCTGCAGTTTTCAAAATATCCCAAACATCCCAAATTCGATACCTGAGCCATATTTTGGACCCAAATTCTGGCTCACTGCACCTATTTGCAGTTTGAAATTCCGACTTTTTATACAAAAAATCTTCCAATTACTGAAAACGGCGGTGGGTCACATTTTTCCCAAACCCCCCTGCAGTTTTCAAAATATCTCAAACATCCCAAATTCGATACCTGAGCCATATTTTGGACCCAAATTCCGGCTCTCTGCACCTATTCGCCGTTTGAAATTCCGACTTTTTATACAAAAAATCTGCCAGTTAATGAGAGCGGCGGTGGGTCACATTTTGCCCAAACCCCCCTTCAATTTTCAAAATATCCCAAACATCCCAAATTCGATACCTGAGCCATATTTTGGACCCAAATTCTGGCTCTCTGCACCTATTCGCAGTTTGAAATTCGGAATTTGTATACCAAAAATTTGCCAATTAATGAAAGCGGCACTGGGTCACCTTTTGCCCAAACCCCCCTGCAGTTTTCAAAATATCCGAAACATCCCAAATTTGATACCTGAGCCATATTTTGGACCCAAATTCTTGCTCTGTGCACCTATTCGCAGTTTGAAATTCCGACTTTTTATAAAAAAAATCTGCAAATTACTGAGAGCAGCGGTGGGTCACATTTTGCCCAAATCTCCCTTCAGTTTTCGAAATATCCCAAACATCCCAAATTCGATACCTGAGCCATATTTTGGACCCAAATTCTGACTTTCTGCACCTATTCGCAGTTTGAAATTCCGAATTTTTATACAAAAAATCTGCCAATTACTGAAAGCGGCGGGTGGTCACATTTTGCCCAAACCCCTTGTAGTTTTCAAAATATCCCGAACATCCCAAATTCGATACCTGAGCAATATTTTGGACCCAAATTCTGGCTCTCTGCACCTATTCGTAGTTTGAAATTCCGACTTTTTATACCAAAAATCTGCCAATTACTGAGAGCGGCTATGGGACACATTTTGCCTAAACCCCCATGCAGTTTTAAAAATATCCCAAATTCGATACCTGAGCCATATTTTGGACCCAAATTCTGGCTCTCTGCACCTATTCGCAGTTTGAAATTCCGAATTTTTATACCCAAAATATGCCAATTACTGAAAGCGGCGGTGGGTCACATTTTGCCCAAAACCCCCCTTGCAGTTTTCAAAATGTCCCAATCATCCCAAATTCGATACCTGAGCTATATTTTGGACCCAAATTCTGGCTCTCTGCACCTATTCGCAGTTTGAAATTCCGACTTTTTATACCAAAAATCGGCAAATTACTGAGAGCAGCGGTGGGTCACATTTTGCCCAAACCCCCTGCAGTTCTCAAAAAATATCCCAAACATCCAAAATTCGATATCTTAACTATATTTTGGACCCAAATTCTGGCTCTCTGCACCTATTCGCAGTTTTAAATTCCGACTTTTTATAACAAAAATATGCCAATTACTGAAAGCAGCGGTGGGTCACATTTTGACCAAACCCCCCTGCAGTTTTCAAAATACCCCAAACATCCCAAATTCGATACCTTAGCCATATTTTAGACCCAAATTCTAGCTCTCTGCACCTATTCGCAGTTTGAAATTCCGAATTTTTATACCAAAAATCTGCCAATTACTGAAAGCAACGGTGGGTCACATTTTGCCCAAACCCCCCTGTAGTTTTCAAAATATCCCGAACATCCCAAATTCGATACCTGAGCCATATTTTGGACCCAAATTCGATACCTGAGCCATATTTTGGACCCAAATTCTGGCTCTCTGCACCTATTCGCAGTTTGAAATTCCTACTTTTTATACCAAAAATATGCCAATTACTGAAAGAGGCAGTGGGTCAAATTTTGCCTAACCCCCCCCCCCCCTCCTGCCGTTTTCAAAATATCAAAAACATCCCAAATTCGATACCTAAGCCATATTTTGGACCCAAATTCTGGCTCTCTGCACCTATTCGCCATTTGAAATTCCGAATTTTTATACCAAAAATCTGCCAATTACTGAAAGCAGCGGTGGGTCACATTTTGCCCAAACACCCCTGCAGTTTTCAAAATATCAAAAACATCCCAAATTCGAAACCTGAGCCATATTTTGGACCCAAATTCTGGCTCTCTGCACCTATTCGCAGTTTGAAATTCCGACTTTTTTTACCAAAAATATGCCAATTACTGAAAGCGGCGGTGGGTCACATTTTGCCCAAACCCCCCTGCAGTTTTCAAAATATCCCAAACATCCCAAATTCGATACCTAAGCCATATTATGGACCCAAATTCTGGCTCTCTACACCTATTCGCAGTTTGAAATTCCGAATTTTATACAAAAAATCTGCCAATTACTGAAAGCAGGGGTGGGTCACATTTTTCACAAACCCCCCTGCAGTTTTCAACATATCCCAAACATCCCAAATTCGATACCTGAGCCACATTTTGGACCCAAATTTCGGCTCTCTGCACCTATTCGCCGTTTGAAATTCCGACTTTTTATACAAAAAATCTGCCAATTACTGAGAGCGGCTATGGGACACATTTTGCCCAAACCCCTTGCAGTTTTCAAAATATCCCAAATTTGATACCTGAGCCATATTTTGGACCCAAATTCTGGCTCTCTGCATCTATTCGCAGTTTGAAATTCCGACTTTTTATACAAAATTTTGTCAATTACTGAAAGCGGCGGTGGGTCACATTTTGCCCAAAACCCCCTGCAGTTTTCAAAAAATCCCAAACATCCCAAATTCAATACCTGAGCCATATTTTGGACCCAAATTCTGGCTCTCTGCACCTATTCGCAGTTTGAAATTCGGACTTTTTATACCAAAATCTTGCCAATTAATGAAAGCGGCGCTGGGTCACATTTTGCCCAAACCCCCCTGCAGTTTTCAAAATATCCCAAACATCCCAAATTCGATACCTGAGCCATATTTCGGGCCCAAATTCTGGCTCTCTGCACCTATTCGCAGTTTAAAATTCCGACTTTTTATACCAAAAATCTGCCAATTACTGAAAGCGGTGGTGGGTCACCTTTTTCCCAAACCCCCCCTGCAGTTTTCAAAATATCCCAAGCATCTCAAATTCGATACCTGAGCCATATTTTGGACCCAAATTCCGGCTCTCTGCACCTATTCGCCGTTTGAAATTTCGACTTGTTATACAAAAAATCTGCCAATTACTGAGAGCGACTATGGGACACATTTTGCTCAAACCCCCTTGCAGTTTTCAAAATATCCCAAATTCGATACCTGAGCCATATTTTTAACCCAAATTCTGGCTCTCTGCACCTATTCGCAGTTTGAAATTCCTACTTTTTATACCAAAAATTTGCCAATTACTGAAAGCGGAAGTGCGTCACATTTTGCCCAAACCACCCAGCAGTTTTCAAAATATCCCTAACATCCCAAATTCGATACCTGAGCCATATTTTATACCCAAATTCTGGCTCTCAGCACCTATTCGCAGTTTGAAATTCCGAATTTTTATACCAAAAATATGCCATTTACTGAAAGCGGCGGTGGGTCACATTTTGCCCAAACCCCCCTTCAGTTTTCAAAATATCCCGAACATCCCAAATTCGATACCTGAGCCATATTTTGGACCCAAATTCTGGCTCTCTGCATCTATTTGCAGTTTGAAATTCGGACTTTTTATACAAAAAATTTGCCAATTAATGAAAGCGGCACTGGGTCACCTTTTGCCCAAACCCCCCTGCAGTTTTCAAAATATCCCAAACATCCCAAATTCGATACCTGAGCCATATTTTGGACCCAAATTCTGGCTTTCTGCACCTATTTGCAGTTTGAAATTCCGACTTTTTATACAAAAAATCTGCCAATTACTGAAAGAGGCGGTGGGTCACATTTTTCCCAAACCCCCCTGCAGTTTTCAAAATATCCCAAAATCCCAAATTCGATACCTGATCCATATTTTGGACCCTAATTCCGGCTCTCTGCACCTATTCGCCGTTTGAAATTATGAACTTTTTATACAAAAAATCTGCCAATTACTGAGAGCGGCTATGGGACACATTTTGGCCAAACCCTGTTGCAGTTTTAAAAATATCCCAAATTCGATACCTGAGCCATATTTTGGACCAAAATTCTGGCTCTCTGCACCTATTCACAGTTTGAAATTCGGAATTTTTATACCAAAAATCTGCCAATTAATGAAAGCGGCGGTGGGTCACATTTTGCCCAAACCCCCCTGCAGTTTTCAAAATATCCCAAACATCCCAAATTCGATACCTGAGCCATATTTTGGACCCAAATTCTGGCTCTCTGCACCTATTTGCAGTTTGAAATTCCAACTTTTTATACAAAAAATCTGCCAATTACTGAAAGCGGCGGTGGGTCACATTTTTCCCAAACCCCCCTGCAGTTTTCAAAATATCCCAAACATCCCAAATTCGATACCTGAGCCATATTTTGGACCCAAATTCCGGCTCTCTGCACCTATTCGCTGTTTGAAATTCCGACTTTATATACCAAAAATCTGCCAATTACTGAGAGCGGCTATGGTACACATTTTGCCCAAACCCCCTTGCAGTTTTAAAAATATCCCAAATTCGATACCTGAGCCATATTTTGGACCCAAATTCTGGCTCTCTGCACCTATTCGCAGTTTGAAGTTCCGAATTTTTATACCAAAAAAATTCCAATTACTGAAAGCGGCGGTTGGTCACATTTTGCCCAAACCCCCCTGCAGTTCTCAAAATATCCCAAACATCCAAAATTCGATACCTTAACCATATTTTGGACCCAAATTCTTGCTCTCTGTACCTATTCGCAGTTTTAAATTCCGAATTTTTATACCAAAAAATATGCCAATTACTGAAAGCAGCGGTGGGTCACATTTTGACCAAACCCCCCTGCAGTTTTCAAAATATCCCAAACATCCCAAATTCGATACCTGAGCCATATTTTGGACCCAAATTCTGGCTCTCTGCACCTAGTCAGTTTGAAATTCGGACTTTTTATACAAAAAATCTGCCAATTACTGAGAGCGGCGGTGGGTCACATTTTGCCCAAACCCCCCTTCAGTTTTCAAAATATCCCAAACATCCCAAATTCGATACCTGAGCCATATTTTGGACCCAAATTCTGGCTCTCTGCACCTCTTCGCAGTTTGAAATTCGGACTTTTTATACCAAAAATTTGCCAATTAATGAAAGCGGCACTGGGTCACCTTTTGCCCAAACCCCCCTGCAGTTTTCAAAATATCCCAAACATCCCAAATTCGATACCTGAGCCATATTTTGGACCCAAATTCTGGCTTTCTGCACCTATTTGCAGTTTGAAATTCCGACTTTTTATACAAAAAATCTGCCAATTACTGAAAGAGGCGGTGGGTCACATTTTTCCCAAACCCCCCTGCAGTTTTCAAAATATCCCAAACATCCCAAATTCGATACCTGATCCATATTTTGGACCCAAATTCCGGCTCTCTGCACCTATTCGCCGTTTGAAATTATGAACTTTTTATACAAAAAATCTGCCAATTACTGAGAGCGGCTATGGGACACATTTTGGCCAAACCCTGTTGCAGTTTTAAAAATATCCCAAATTCGATACCTGAGCCATATTTTGGACCAAAATTCTGGCTCTCTGCACCTATTCACAGTTTGAAATTCGGAATTTTTATACCAAAAATCTGCTAATTAATGAAAGCGGCGGTGGGTCACATTTTGCCCAAACCCCCCTGCAGTTTTCAAAATATCCCAAACATCCCAAATTCGATACCTGAGCCATATTTTGGACCCAAATTCTGGCTCTCTGCACCTATTTGCAGTTTGAAATTCCAACTTTTTATACAAAAAATCTGCCAATTACTGAAAGCGGCGGTGGGTCACATTTTTCCCAAACCCCCCTGCAGTTTTCAAAATATCCCAAACATCCCAAATTCGATACCTGAGCCATATTTTGGACCCAAATTCCGGCTCTCTGCACCTATTCGCTGTTTGAAATTCCGACTTTATATACCAAAAATCTGCCAATTACTGAGAGCGGCTATGGTACACATTTTGCCCAAACCCCCTTGCAGTTTTAAAAATATCCCAAATTCGATACCTGAGCCATATTTTGGACCCAAATTCTGGCTCTCTGCACCTATTCGCAGTTTGAAGTTCCGAATTTTTATACCAAAAAAATTCCAATTACTGAAAGCGGCGGTTGGTCACATTTTGCCCAAACCCCCCTGCAGTTCTCAAAATATCCCAAACATCCAAAATTCGATACCTTAACCATATTTTGGGCCCAAATTCTTGCTCTCTGTACCAATTCGCAGTTTTAAATTCCGAATTTTTATACCAAAAAATATGCCAATTACTGAAAGCAGCGGTGGGTCACATTTTGACCAAACCCCCCTGCAGTTTTCAAAATATCCCAAACATCCCAAATTCGATACCTGAGCCATATTTTGGACCCAAATTCTGGCTCTCTGCACCTAGTCAGTTTGAAATTCGGACTTTTTATACAAAAAATCTGCCAATTACTGAGAGCGGCGGTGGGTCACATTTTGCCCAAACCCCCCTTCAGTTTTCAAAATATCCCAAACATCCCAAATTCGATACCTGAGCCATATTTTGGACCCAAATTCTGGCTCTCTGCACCTCTTCGCAGTTTGAAATTCAGACTTTTTATACCAAAAATTTGCCAATTTATTAAAGCGGCACTGGGTCACCTTTTGCCCAAACCCCCCTGCAGTTTTCAAAATATCCCAAACATCCCAAATTTGATACCTGAGCCATATTTTGGACCCAAATTCTTGCTCTCTGCACCTATTCGCAGTTTGAAATTCCGACTTTTTATAAAAAAAAAATCTGCAAATTACTGAGAGCAGCGGTGGGTCACATTTTGCCCAAATCTCCCTTCAGTTTTCGAAATATCCCAAACATCCCAAATTCGATACCTGAGCCATATTTTGGACCCAAATTCTGACTTTCTGCACCTATTCGCAGTTTGAAATTCCGAATTTTTATACCAAAAATATGCCAATTACTCAGAGCAGCGGTGGGTCACATTTTGACCAAACCCCCCTGCAGTTTTCAAAATACCCCAAACATCTCAAATTCGATACCTGAGCCATATTTTGGACCCAAATTCTGGCTCTCTGCACCTATTCGCAGTTTGAAATTCCGACTTTTTATACCAAAAATATGCCAATTACTGAAAGCAGCGGGGGGGGGTCACATTTTGCCCATACCCCCCTGCAGTTCTCAAAATATCAAAAAGATCCCAAATTCGATACCTTAGCCATATTTTGGACCCAAATTCTGGCTCTCTGCACCTATTCGCAGTTTGAAGTTCCGACTTTTTATACCAAAAATATGCCAATTACTGAGAGCGGCGGTGGGTCACATTTTGCCCAAACCGTCCTGCAGTTTTCAAAATATCCCAAACATCCTAAATTCGATACCTGAGCAATATTTTGGACACAAATTCTGGCTCTCTGCACCTATTCGCAGTTTGAAATTCCGACTTTTTATACCAAAAATCTGCCAATTACTGAGAGCGGCTATGGGACACATTTTGCCCAAACCCCCTTGCAGTTTTCAAAATATCCAAAATTCGATACCTGAGCCATATTTTGGACCCAAATTCTGGCTCTCTGCACCTATTCGCAGTTTGAAATTCCTACTTTTTATACCAAAAATATGCCAATTACTGAAAGCAGCGGGGGGGGGGGGGGTCACATTTTGCCCAAACCCCCCTGCAGTTCTCAAAATATCAAAAACATCCCAAATTCGATACCTTAGCCATATTTTGGACCCCAATTCTGGCTCTCTGCACCTATTCGCAGTTTGAAGTTCCGACTTTTTATACCAAAAATATGCCAATTACTGAGAGCGGCGGTGGGTCACATTTTGCCAAAACCGTCCTGCAGTTTTCAAAATATCCCAAACATCCTAAATTCGATACCTGAGCAATATTTTGGACACAAATTCTGGCTCTCTGCACCTATTCGCAGTTTGAAATTCGGACTTTTTATACCAAAAATTTGCCAATTAATGAAAGCGGCACAGGGTCACCTTTTGCCCAAACCCCCCCTGCAGTTTTCAAAATATCCCAAACATCCCAAATTCGATACCTGAGCCATATTTTGGACCCAAATTCTGGCTCTCTGCACCTATTTGCAGTTTGAAATTCCGACTTTTTATACAAAAAATCTGCCAATTACTGAAAGCGGCGGTGGGTCACATTTTTCCCAAACCCCCATGCAGTTTTCAAAATATCTCAAACATCCCAAATTCGATACCTGAGCCATATTTTGGACCCAAATTCCGGCTCTCTGCACCTATTCGCCGTTTGAAATTCCGAATTTTTATACAAAAAATCTGCCAATTACTGAGAGCGGCTATGGGACACATTTTGGCCAAACCCTTTAGCAGTTTTAAAAATATCCCAAATTCAATACCTGAGCCATATTTTGGACCCAAATTCTGGCTCTTTGCACCTATTCGCAGTTTGAAATTCGGAATTTTTATACCAAAAATCTGCCAATTAATGAAAGCGGCGGTGGGTCACATTTTGCCCAAACCCCCCTGCAGTTTTCAAAATATCCCAAACATCCCAAATTTGATACCTGAGCCATATTTTGGACCCAAATTCTGGCTCTCATCACCTATTTGCAGTTTGAAATTCCGACTTTTTATACAAAAAATCTGCCAATTACTGAAAGCGGCTATGGTACACATTTTGCCCAAACCCCCTTGCAGTTTTAAAAATATCCCAAATTCGATACCTGAGCCATATTTTGGACCCAAATTCTGGCTCTCTGCACCTATTCGCAGTTTGAAGTTCCGACTTTTTATACCAAAAAAATTCCAATTACTGAAAGCGGCGGTTGGTCACATTTTGCCCAAACCCCCCTGCAGTTCTCAAAATATCCCAAACATCCAAAATTCGATACCTTAACCATATTTTGGACCCAAATTCTGGCTCTCTGCACCTATTCGCAGTTTGAAATTCGGACTTTTTATACCAAAAATATGCCAATTAATGAAAGCGGCGGTGGGTCACATTTTTCCCAAACCCCCCTGCAGTTTTCAAAATATCCCAAACATCCCAAATTCGATACCTGACCCATATTTTGGACCCAAATTCCGGCTCTCTGCACCTATTCGCCGTTTGAAATTCCGACTTTTTATACAAAAAATCTGCCAATTACTGAGAGCGGCGGTGGATCACATTTTGCCCAAACCCCCCTTCAGTTTCAAAATATCCCAAACATCCCAAATTCGATACCTGAGCCATATTTTGGACCCAAATTCTGGCTCTCTGCACCTATTCGCAGTTTGAAATTCGGACTTTTTATACCAAAAATTTGCCAATTAATGAAAGCGGCACTGGGTCACCTTTTGCCCAAACCCCCCTGCAGTTTTCAAAATATACCAAACATCCCAAATTTGATACCTGAGCCATATTTTGGACCCAAATTCTTGCTCTCTGCACCTATTCGCAGTTTGAAATTCCGACATTTTATAAAAAAAATCTGCAAATTACTGAGAGCAGCGGTGGGTCACATTTTGCCCAAATCTCCCTTCAGTTTTCGAAATATCCCAAACATCCCAAATTCGATACCTGAGCCATATTTTGGACCCAAATTCAGGCTCTCTGCACCTATTCGCTGTTTGAAATTCCGAATTTTTATACCAAAAATCTGCCAATTACTGAGAGCGGCTATGGTACACATTTTGCCCAAACCCCCTTGCAGTTTTAAAAATATCCCAAATTCGATACCTGAGCCATATTTTGGACCCAAATTCTGGCTCTCTGCACCTATTCGCAGTTTGAAGTTCCGACTTTTTATACCAAAAAAATTCCAATTACTGAAAGCGGCGGTTGGTCACATTTTGCCCAAACCCCCTTGTAGTTTTCAAAATATCCCGAACATCCCAAATTCGATACCTGAGTCATATTTTGGACCCAAATTTCGGCTCTCTGCACCTATTCGCAGTTTGAAATTCCGAATTTTTATACCAAAAATCTGCCAATTACTGAAAGCGGCGGTTGGTCACATTTTGCTCAAACCCCCTTGTAGTTTTCAAAATATCCCAAACATCCCAAATTCGATACCTGATCCATATTTTGGACCCAAATTCCGGCTCTCTGCACCTATTCGCCGTTTGAAATTATGAACTTTTTATACAAAAAATCTGCCAATTACTGAGAGCGGCTATGGGACACATTTTGGCCAAACCCTGTTGCAGTTTTAAAAATATCCCAAATTCGATACCTGAGCCATATTTTGGACCAAAATTCTGGCTCTCTGCACCTATTCGCAGTTTGAAGTTCCGAATTTTTATACCAAAAAAATTCCAATTACTGAAAGCGGCGGTTGGTCACATTTTGCCCAAACCCCCCTGCAGTTCTCAAAATATCCCAAACATCCAAAATTCGATACCTTAACCATATTTTGGACCCAAATTCTTGCTCTCTGTACCTTCTCGCAGTTTTAAATTCCGAATTTTTATACCAAAAAATATGCCAATTACTGAAAGCAGCGGTGGGTTACATTTTGACCAAACCCCCCTGCAGTTTTCAAAATATCCCAAACATCCCAAATTCGATACCTGAGCCATATTTTGGACCCAAATTCTGGCTCTCTGCACCTAGTCAGTTTGAAATTCGGACTTTTTATACAAAAAATCTGCCAATTACTGAGAGCGGCGGTGGGTCACATTTTGCCCAAACCCCCCTTCAGTTTTCAAAATATCCCAAACATCCCAAATTCGATACCTGAGCCATATTTTGGACCCAAATTCTGGCTCTCTGCACCTTTTCGCAGTTTGAAATTCGGACTTTTTATACCAAAAATTTGCCAATTAATGAAAACGGCACTGGGTCACCTTTTGCCCAAACCCCCCCCTGCAGTTTTCAAAATATCCCAAACATCCCAAATTTGATACCTGAGCCATATTTTGGACCCAAATTCTTGCTCTCTGCACCTATTCGCAGTTTGAAATTCCGACTTTTTATAAAAAAAAAATCTGCAAATTACTGAGAGCAGCGGTGGGTCACATTTTGCCCAAATCTCCCTTCAGTTTTC
Source organism: Procambarus clarkii (assembly GCF_040958095.1). Taxonomy (NCBI): domain Eukaryota; kingdom Metazoa; phylum Arthropoda; class Malacostraca; order Decapoda; family Cambaridae; genus Procambarus; species Procambarus clarkii. Next base: position 30,656,294 of record NC_091210.1, read on the forward strand.
GAAATATCCCAAACATCCCAAATTCGATACCTGAGCCATATTTTGGACCCAAATTCTGACTTTCTGCACCTATTCGCAGTTTGAAATTCCGAATTTTTATACCAAAAATATGCCAATTACTCAGAGCAGCGGTGGGTCACATTTTGACCAAACTCCCCTGCAGTTTTCAAAATACCCCAAACATCTCAAATTCGATACCTGAGCCATATTTTGGACCCAAATTCTGGCTCTCTGCACCTATTCGCAGTTTGAAATTCCGACTTTTTATACCAAAAATATGCCAATTACTGAAAGCAGCGGGGGGGGGGGGGGGTCACATTTTGCCCAAACCCCCCTGCAGTTCTCAAAATATCAAAAAGATCCCAAATTCGATACCTTAGCCATATTTTGGACCCAAATTCTGGCTCTCTGCACCTATTCGCAGTTTGAAGTTCCGACTTTTTATACCAAAAATATGCCAATTACTGAGAGCGGCGGTGGGTCACATTTTGCCCAAACCGTCCTGCAGTTTTCAAAATATCCCAAACATCCTAAATTCGATACCTGAGCAATATTTTGGACTCAAATTCTGGCTCTCTGCACCTATTCGCAGTTTGAAATTCCGACTTTTTATACCAAAAATCTGCCAATTACTGAGAGCGGCTATGGGACACATTTTGCCCAAACCCCCTTGCAGTTTTCAAAATATCCAAAATTCGATACCTGAGCCATATTTTGGACCCAAATTCTGGCTCTCTGCACCTATTCGCAGTTTGAAATTCCTACTTTTTATACCAAAAATATGCCAATTACTGAAAGCAGCGAGGGGGGGGGGGGGTCACATTTTGCCCAAACCCCCCTGCAGTTCTCAAAATATCAAAAACATCCCAAATTCGATACCTTAGCCATATTTTGGACCCCAATTCTGGCTCTCTGCACCTATTCGCAGTTTGAAGTTCCAACTTTTTATACCAAAAATATGCCAATTACTGAGAGCGGCGGTGGGTCACATTTTGCCAAAACCGTCCTGCAGTTTTCAAAATATCCCAAACATCCTACATTCGATACCTGAGCAATATTTTGGACACAAATTCTGGCTCTCTGCACATATTCGCAGTTTGAAATTCCGACTTTTTATACCAAAAATCTGCCAATTACTGAGAGCGGCTATGGGACACATTTTGCCCAAACCCCCTTGCAGTTTTCAAAATATCCAAAATTCGATACCTGAGCCATATTTTGGACCCAAATTCTGGCTCTCTGCACCTATTCGCAGTTTGAAATTCCTACTTTTTATACCAAAAATTTGCCAATTACTGACAGCGGCGGTGGGTCACATTTTGCCCAAACCCCCCTGCAGTTTTCAAAATATCCCAAACTTCCCAAATTCGATACCTGAGATATATTTTGGACCCAAATTCTGGCTCTCTGCACCTATTCGCAGTTTGAAATTCCGAATTTTTATACCAAAAATATGCCAATTACTGAGAGCGGCGGTGGGTCACATTTTGCCCAAACCCCCCTTCAGTTTTCAAAATATCCCGAACATCCCAAATTCGATACCTGAGCCATATTTGGGACCCAAATTCTGGCTCTCTGCACCTATTCGCAGTTTGAAATTCGGACTTTTTATACCAAAAATTTGCCAATTAATGAAAGCGGCACAGGGTCACCTTTTGCCCAAACCCCCCCTGTAGTTTTCAAAATATCCCAAACATCCCAAATTCGATACCTGAGCCATATTTTGGACCCAAATTCTGGCTCTCTGCACCTATTTGCAGTTTGAAATTCCGACTTTTTATACAAAAAATCTGCCAATTACTGAAAGCGGCGGTGGGTCACATTTTTCCCAAACCCCCATGCAGTTTTCAAAATATCTCAAACATCCCAAATTCGATACCTGAGCCATATTTTGGACCCAAATTCCGGCTCTCTGCACCTATTCGCCGTTTGAAATTCAGAATTTTTATACAAAAAATCGGCCAATTACTGAGAGCGGCTATGGGACACATTTTGGCCAAACCCTGTTGCAGTTTTAAAAATATCCCAAATTCAATACCTGAGCCATATTTTGGACCCAAATTCTGGCTCTCTGCACCTATTCGCAGTTTGAAATTCGGAATTTTTATACCAAAAATCTGCCAATTAATGAAAGCGGCGGTGGGTCACATTTTGCCCAAACCCCCCTGCAGTTTTCAAAATATCCCAAACATCCCAAATTTGATACCTGAGCCATATTTTGGACCCAAATTCTGGCTCTCATCACCTATTTGCAGTTTGAAATTCCGACTTTTTATACAAAAAATCTGCCAATTACTGAAAGCGGCTATGGTACACATTTTGCCCAAACCCCCTTGCAGTTTTAAAAATACCCCCCATTTTCGATACCTGAGCCATATTTTGGACCCAAATTCTGGCTCTCTGCACCTATTCGCAGTTTGAAGTTCCGACTTTTTATACCAAAAAAATTCCAATTACTGAAAGCGGCGGTTGGTCACATTTTGCCCAAACCCCCCTGCAGTTCTCAAAATATCCCAAACATCCAAAATTCGATACCTTAACCATATTTTGGACCCAAATTCTGGCTCTCTGCACCTATTCGCAGTTTTAAATTCCGAATTTTTATACCAAAAATATGCCAATTACTGAAAGCAGCGGTGGGTCACATTTTGACCAAACCTCCCTTCAGTTTTCAAAATATCCCAAACATCCCAAATTCGATACCTGAGCTATATTTTGGACCCAAATTCTGGCTCTCTGCACCTATTCGCAGTTCGAAATTCGGACTTTTTATACAAAAAATCTGCCAATTACTGAGAGCGGCGGTGGATCACATTTTGCCCAAACCCCCCTGCAGTTTTCAAAATATCCCAAACATCCCAAATTCGATACCTGAGCCATATTTTGGACCCAAATTCTGGCTCTCTGCACCTATTCGCAGTTTGAAATTCGGACTTTTTATACCAAAAATTTGCCAATTAATGAAAGCGGCACTGGGTCACCTTTTGCCCAAACCCCCCTGCAGTTTTCAAAATATCCCAAACATCCCAAATTTGATACCTGAGCCATATTTTGGACCCAAATTCTTGCTCTCTGCACCTATTCGCAGTTTGAAATTCCGACATTTTATAAAAAAAATCTGCAAATTACTGAGAGCAGCGGTGGGTCACATTTTTCCCAAATCTCCCTTCAGTTTTCGAAATATCCCAAACATCCCAAATTCGATACCTGAGCCATATTTTGGACCCAAATTCTGACTTTCTGCACCTATTCGCAGTTTTGAAATTCCGAATTTTTATACCAAAAATATGCCAATTACTGAGAGCAGCGGTGGGTCACATTTTGACCAAACCCCTCTGCAGTTTTCAAAATACCCCAAACATCTCAAATTCGATACGTGAGCCATATTTTGGACCCAAATTCAGGCTCTCTGCACCTATTCGCTGTTTGAAATTCCGAATTTTTATACCAAAAATCTGCCAATTACTGAGAGCGGCTATGGTACACATTTTGCCCAAACCCCCGTGCAGTTTTAAAAATATCCCAAATTCGATACCTGAGCCATATTTTGGACCCAAATTCTGGCTCTCTGCACCTATTCGCAGTTTGAAGTTCCGAATTTTTATACCAAAAAAATTCCAATTACTGAAAGCGGCGGTTGGTCACATTTTGCCCAAACCCCCTTGTAGTTTTCAAAATATCCCGAACATCCCAAATTCGATACCTGAGTCATATTTTGGACCCAAATTTCGGCTCTCTGCACCTATTCGCAGTTTGAAATTCCGAATTTTTATACCAAAAATCTGCCAATTACTGAAAGCGGCGGTTGGTCACATTTTGCTCAAACCCCCTTGTAGTTTTCAAAATATCCCGAACATCCCAAATTCGATACCTGAGTCATATTTTGGACCCAAATTCTGGCTCTCTGCACCTATTCGCAGTTTGAAGTTCCGACTTTTTATACCAAAAATATGCCAATTACTGAGAGCGGCGGTGGGTCACATTTTGCCCAAACCGTCCTGCAGTTTTCAAAATATCCCAAACATCCTAAATTCGATACCTGAGCAATATTTTGGACACAAATTCTGGCTCTCTGCACCTATTCGCAGTTTGAAATTCCGACTTTTTATACCAAGAATCTGCCAATTACTGAGAGCGGCGGTGGGTCACATTTTGCCCAAACCATCCTTCAGTTTTCAAAATATCCCAAACATCCCAAATTCGATACCTGAGCAATATTTCGGACCCAAATTCTGGCTCTCTGCACCTATTCGCAGTTTGAAATTCCGACTTTTTATACCAAAAATATGCCAATTACTGAAAGCAGCGGGTGGGTCACATTTTGCCCAAACCCCCCTGCAGTTCTCAAAATATCCCAAAGATCCCAAATTCGATACCTTAGCCATATTTTGGACCCAAATTCTGGCTCTCTGCACCTATTCGCAGTTTGAAGTTCCGACTTTTTATACCAAAAATATGCCAATTACTGAGAGCGGCGGTGGGTCAGATTTTGCCCAAACCGTCCTGCAGTTTTCAAAATATCCCAAACATCCTAAATTCGATACCTGAGCAATATTTTGGACACAAATTCTGGCTCTCTGCACCTATTCGCAGTTTGAAATTCCGACTTTTTATACCAAGAATCTGCCAATTACTGAGAGCGGCTATGGGACACATTTTGCCCAAACCCCCTTGCAGTTTTCAAAATACCCAAAATTCGATACCTGAGCCATATTTTGGACCCAAATTCTGGCTCTCTGCACCTATTCGCAGTTTGAAATTCCGAATTTTTATACCAAAAATATGCCAATTACTGAGAGCGGCGGTGGGTCACATTTTGGCCAAACCCCCCTTCAGTTTTCAAAATATCCCAAACATCCCAAATTCGATACCTGAGCTATATTTTGGACCCAAATTCAGGCTCTCTGCACCTATTCGCTGTTTGAAATTCCGAATTTTTATACCAAAAATCTGCCAATTACTGAGAGCGGCTATGGTACACATTTTGCCCAAACCCCCTTGCAGTTTTAAAAATATCCCAAATTCGATACCTGAGCCATATTTTGGACCCAAATTCTGGCTCTCTGCACCTATTCGCAGTTTGAAGTTCCGACTTTTTATACCAAAAAAATTCCAATTACTGAAAGCGGCGGTTGGTCACATTTTGCCCAAACCCCCTTGTAGTTTTCAAAATATCCCGAACATCCCAAATTCGATACCTGAGTCATATTTTGGACCCAAATTCCGGCTCTCTGCACCTATTCGCAGTTTGAAATTCCGAATTTTTATACCAAAAATCTGCCAATTACTGAAAGCGGCGGTTGGTCACATTTTGCTCAAACCCCCTTGTAGTTTTCAAAATATCCCGAACATCCCAAATTCGATACCTGAGTCATATTTTGGACCCAAATTCTGGCGCTCTGCACGAATTCGCAGTTTGAAATTTGGACTTTTTATACAAAAAATTTGCCAATTAATGAAAGTGGCGCTGGGTAACATTTTGCCCAAACCGTCCTGCAGTTTTCAAAATATCCCAAACATCCCAAATTCGATAGCTGAGCAATATTTCGGACCCAAATTCTGGCACTCTGCACCTATTCGCAGTTTGAAATTCCGACTTTTTATACCAAAAATATGCCAATTACTGAAAGCAGCGGGGGGGTCACATTTTGCCCAAACCCCCCTGCAGTTCTCAAAATATCCCAAAGATCCCAAATTCGATACCTTAGCCATATTTTGGACCCAAATTCTGGCTCTCTGCACCTATTCGCAGTTTGAAGTTCCGACTTTTTATACCAAAAATATGCCAATTACTGAGAGCGGCGGTGGGTCACATTTTGCCCAAACCGTCCTGCAGTTTTCAAAATATCCCAAACATCCTAAACTCGATACCTGAGCAATATTTTGGACACAAATTCTGGCTCTCTGCACCTATTCGCAGTTTGAAATTCCGACTTTTTATACCAAGAATCTGCCAATTACTGAGAGCGGCTATGGGACACATTTTGCCCAAACCCCCTTGCAGTTTTCAAAATATCCAAAATTCGATACCTGAGCCATATTTTGGACCCAAATTCTGGCTCTCTGCACCTATTCGCAGTTTGAAATTCCTACTTTTTATACCAAAAATTTGCCAATTACTGACAGCGGGGGTTGGTCACATTTTGCCCAAACACCCCTGCAGTTTTCAAAATATCCCAAACATCCCAAATTCGATACCTGAGCCATATTTTGGACCCAAATTCTGGCTCTCTGCACCTATTCGCAGTTTGAAATTCCGAATTTTTATACCAAAAATATGCCAATTACTGTGAGCGGCGGTGGGTCACATTTTGGCCAAAACCCCCTTCAGTTTTCAAAATATCCCGAACATCTAAAATTCGATACCTGATCCATATTTTGGACCCAAATTCTGGCTCTCTGCGCCTATTCACAGTTTGAAATTCGGACTTTTTATACCAAAAATTTGCCAATTAATGAAAGCGGCACTGGGTCACCTTTTGCCCAAACACCCCCTGCAGTTTTCAAAATATCCCAAACATCCCAAATTCGATACCTGAGCCATATTTTGGACCCAAATTCTGGCTCTCTGCACCTATTTGCAGTTTGAAATTCCGACTTTTTATACAAAAAATCTGCCAATTACTGAAAACGGCGGTGGGTCACATTTTTCCCAAACCCCCTTGCAGTTTTCAAAATATCCCAAACATCCCAAATTCGATACCTGAGCCATATTTTGGACCCAAATTCCGGCTCTCTGCACCTATTCGCCGTTTGAAATTCCGAATTTTTATACAAGAAATCTGCCAATTACTGAGAACGGCTATGGGACACATTTTGGCCAAACCCTGTTGCAGTTCTAAAAATATCCCAAATTCAATACCTGAGCCATATTTTGGACCCAAATTCTGGCTCTCATCACCTATTCGCAGTTTGATTTTTGGAATTTTTATACCAAAAATCTGCCAATTACTGAAATCGGCGGTGGGTCAGATTTTGCCCAAAACCCCCCTTGCAGTTTTCCAAATGTCCCAAACATCTCAAATTCGATACCTGAGCCATATTTTGGACCCAAATTCTGGCTCTCTGCACCTATTCGAAGTTTGAAGTTCCGACTTTTTATACCAAAAAAAATCCAATTACTGAAAGCGGCGGTTGGTCACATTTTGCCCAAACCCCCCTGCAGTTCTCAAAATATCCCAAACATCCAAAATTCGATACCTTAACCATATTTTGGACCCAAATTCTGGGTCTCTGCACCTATTCGCAGTTTTAAATTCCGAATTTTTATACCAAAAATATGCCAATTACTGAAAGAAGCGGTGGGTCACATTTTGACCAAACCCCCCTGCAGTTTTCAAAATATCCCAAACATCCCAAATTCGATACCTGAGCCATATTTTGGACCCAAATTCTGGCTCTCTGCACCTAGTCAGTTTGAAATTCCGAATTTTTATACCAAAAATCTGCCAATTACTGAAAGCGGCGCTGGGTCACATTTTTCCCAAACCCCCCTGCAGTTTTCAAAATATCCCAAACATCCCAAATTCGATACCTGACCTATATTTTGGACCCAAATTCTGGCTCTCTGCACCTATTCGCAGTTTGAAATTCGGACTTTTTATACAAAAAATCTGCCAATTACTGAAAGCGGCGGTGGGTCACATTTTTCCCAAACCCCCCTGCAGTTTTCAAAATATCCCAAACATCCCAAATTCGATACCTGACCCATATTTTGGACCCAAATTCCGGCTCTCTGCACCTATTCGCCGTTTGAAATTCCGACTTTTTATACAAAAAATCTGCCAATTACTGAGAGCGGCGGTGGATCACATTTTGCCCAAACCCCCCTTCAGTTTCAAAATATCCCAAACACCCCAAATTCGATACCTGAGCCATATTTTGGACCCAAATTCTGGCTCTCTGCACCTATTCGCAGTTTGAAATTCGGACTTTTTATACCAAAAATTTGCCAATTAATGAAAGCGGCACTGGGTCACCTTTTGCCCAAACCCCCCTGCAATTTTCAAAATATCCCAAACATCCCATATTTGATACCTGAGCCATATTTTGTACCCAAATTCTTGCTCTCTGCACCTATTCGCAGATTGAAATTCCGACTTTTTATAAAAAAAATCTGCAAATTACTGAGAGCAGCGGTGGGTTACATTTTGCCCAAATCTCCCTTCAGTTTTCGATATATCCCAAACATCCCAAATTCGATACCTGAGCCATATTTTGGACCCAAATTCTGACTTTCTGCACCTATTCGCAGTTTGAAATTCCGAATTTTTATACCAAAAATATGCCAATTACTGAGAGCAGCGGTGGGTCACATTTTGACCAAACCCCCCTGCAGTTTTCAAAATACCGCAAACATCTCAAATTCGATACCTGAGCCATATTTTGGACCCAAATTCTGGCTCTCTGCACCTATTTGCAGTTTGAAATTCCGAATTTTTATACAAAAAATCTGCCAATTACTGAAAGCGGCGGTTGGTCACATTTTGCCCAAACCCCCTTGTAGTTTTCAAAATATCCCGAACATCCCAAATTCGATACCTGAGTCATATTTTGGACCCAAATTCTGGCTCTCTGCACCTATACGCAGTTTGAAATTTGGACTTTTTATACAAAAAATTTGCCAATTAATGAAAGTGGCGCTGGGTAACATTTTGCCCAAACCGTCCTGCAGTTTTCAAAATATCCCAAACATCCCAAATTCGATACCTGAGCCATATTTTGGACCCAAATTCTGGCTCTCTGCACCTATTCGCAGTTTGAAATTCCGAATTTTTATACCCAAAATATGCCAATTACTGAAAGCGGCGTGGGTCACATTTTGCCCAAAACCCCCCTTGCAGTTTTCAAAATGTCCCAAACATCCCAAATTCGATACCTGAGCTATATTTTGGACCCAAATTCTGGCTCTCTGCACCTATTCGCAGTTTGAAATTCCGACTTTTTATACAAAAAATCTGCAAATTACTGAGAGCAGCGGTGGGTCACAATTTGCCCAAACCCCCTGCAGTTCTCAAAAAATATCCCAAACATCCAAAATTCGATACCTTAACTATATTTTGGACCCAAATTCTGGCTCTCTGCACCTATTCGCAGTTTTAAATTCCGACTTTTTATAACAAAAATATGCCAATTACTGAAAGCAGCGGTGGGTCACATTTTGACCAAACCCCCCTGCAGTTTCCAAAATACCCCAAACATCCCAAATTCGATACCTGAGCCATATTTTGGACCCAAATTCTAGCTCTCTGCAGTTTGCAGTTTGAAATTCCGAATTTTTATACCAAAAATCTGCCAATTACTGACAGCTGCGGTGGGTCACATTTTGCCCAAACCCCCCTGTAGTTTTCAAAATATCCTGAACATCCCAAATTCGATACCTGAGCCATATTTTGGACCCAAATTCTGGCTCTCTGCACTTATTCGCAGTTTGAAATTCCTACTTTTTATACCAAAAATTTGCCAATTACTGAAAGCGGCAGTGCGTCACATTTTGCCCAAACCCCCTGCAGTTTTCAAAATATCCCAAACATCACAAATTCGATACCTGAACCATATTTTGGACCCAAATTCTGGCTCTCTGCACCTATTCGCAGTTTGGAATTCCGAATTTTTATACCGAAATCAAGCCAATTACTGAAAGCGGCGGTGGGTCACATTTTGCCCAAACCCCTCTGCAGTTTTCAAAATATCCCAAACATCCCAAATTCGATACCTGAGCCATATTTTGGACCCAAATTCCGGCTCTTTGCACCTATTCGCCGTTTGAAATTCCGACTTTTTATACAAAAAATCTGCCAATTACTGAGAGCGGCTATGGGACACATTTTGCCCAAACCCCTTGCAGTTTTCAAAATATCCCAAATTCGATACCTGAGCCATATTTTGGACCCAAATTCTGGCTCTCTGCATCTATTCGCAGTTTGATATTCGGACTTTTTATACAAAAAATATGCCAATTAATGAAAGCGGCGCTGGGTCACATTTTGCCCAAACCCCCCTGCAGTTTTCAAAATATCCCAAAAATCCCAAATTCGATACCTGAGCCATATTTTGGACCCAAATTCTGGCTCTCTGTACCTATTCGCAGTTTGAAATTCCTACTTTTTATACCAAAAATTTGCCAATTACTGAAAGCGGCAGTGCGTCACATTTTGACCAAACACCCTGCAGTTTTCAAAATATCACAAACATCACAAATTCGATACCTGAACCATATTTTGGACCAAAATTCTGGCTCTCTGCACCTATTCGCAGTTTGGAATTCCGAATTTTTATACCAAAAATATGCCAATTACTGAAAGCGGCAGTGGGTCACATTTTGCCCAAACCCCCCTGCAGTTTTCAAAATATCCCAAACATCCCAAATTCGATACCTGAGCCATATTTTGGACCCAAATTCTGGCTCTCTGCACCTATTCGCAGTTTGAAATTCTGACTTTTTTTACCAAAAATATGCCAATTACTGAGAGCGGCGGTGGGTCACATTTTGCCCAAACCCCCCTGCAGTTTTCAAAATATCCCAAACATCCCAAATTCGATACCTGAGCCATATTTTGGACCCAAATTCTGGCTCTCTGCACCTATTCGCAGTTTGAAATTCCGACTTTTTATACAAAAAATCTGCCAATTACTGAAAGCAGGGGTGGGTCACTTTTTTCCCAAACCCCCCCCCCCCCCCTGCAGTTTTCAACATATCCAAAACATCCCAAATTCGATACCTGAGCCATATTTTGGACCCAAATTCCAGCTCTCTGCACCTATTCGCCGTTTGAAATTCCGACTTTTTATACAAAAAATCTGCCAATTACTGAGAGCGGCTATGGGACACATTTTGCCCAAACTCCTTGCAGTTTTCAAAATATCCCAAATTCGATACCTGAGCCATATTTTGGACCCAAATTCCGGGTCTCTGCACCTATTCGCCGTTTGAAATTCCGACTTTTTATACAAAAAATCTGCCAATTACTGACAGCGGCTAAGGACACATTTTGCCCAAACCTCCTTGCAGTTTTCAAAATATCCCAAATTCGATACCTGAGCCATATTTTGGACCCAAATTCTGGCTCTCTGCATCTATTCGCCGTTTGATATTCGGAATTTTATACCAAAAATTTGCCAATTAATGAAAGTGGCGCTGGGTCACATTTTGCCCAAACCATCCTGCAGTTTTCAAAATATCCCAAACATCCCAAATTCGATACCTGAGCCATATTTTGGACCCCAATTCTGGCTCTCTGCACCTATTCGCAGTTTGAAATTCCGACTTTTTTTACCAAAAATATGCCAATTACTGAAAGCGGCGGTGGGTCACATTTTGCCCAAATCCCCCTGCAGTTTTCAAAATACCCCAAACATCCCAAATTCGATACCTGAGCCATATTTTGGACCCAAATTCCGGCTCTTTGCACCTATTCGCCGTTTGAAATTCCGACTTTTTATACAAAAAATCTGCCAATTACTGAGAGCGGCTATGGGACACATTTTGCCCAAACCCCTTGCAGTTTTCAAAATATCCCAAATTCGATACCTGAGCCATATTTTGTACCCAAATTCTGGCTCTCTGCACCTGTTCACAGTTTGAAATTCCTACTTTTTATACCAAAAATTTGCCAATTACTGAAAGCGTCTGTGGTCACATTTTTCCCAAACCCCCCTGCAGTTTTCAAATTATCCCAAAAATCCCAAATTCGATACCTGAGCCATATTTTGGACCCAAATTCCGGCTCTCTGCACCTATTCGCCGTTTGAAATTCCGACTTTTTATACAAAAAAACTGCCAATTACTGAGAGCGGCTATGGGACACATTTTGCCCAAACCTCCTTGCAGTTTTCAAAATATCCCAAATTCGATACCTGAGCCATATTTTGGACCCAAATTCTGGCTCTCTGCACCTATTCGCAGTTTGAAATTCCTACTTTTTATACCAAAAATTTGCCAATTACTGAAAGCGGCAGTGCGTCACATTTGGCCCAAACCCCTCTGCAGTTTTCAAAATATCCCAAACATCCCAAATTCGATACCTGAGCCATATTTTGGACCCAAATTCTGGCTCTCTGCACCTTTTCGCAGTTTGGAATTCCGAATTTTTATACCAAAAATATGCCAATTACTGAAAGCGGCGGTGGGTCACATTTTGCCCAAACCCCCCTGCAGCTTTCAAAATATCCCAAACATCCCAAATTCGATACCTGAGCCATATTTTGGACCCAAATTCTGGCTCTCTGCACCTATTCGCAGTTTGAAATTCCGACTTTTTTTACCAAAAATATGCCAATTACTGAGAGCGGCGGTGGGTCACATTTTCCCCAAACCCCCCTGCAGTTCTCAAAATATCCCAAAGATCCCAAATTCGATACCTTATCCATATTTTGGACCCAAATTCTGGCTCTCTGCACCTATTCGCAGTTTGAAGTTCCGACTTTTTATACCAAAAATATGCCAATTACTGAGAGAGGCGGTGGGTCACATTTTGCCCAAACGCCCCTTCAGATTTCAAAATATCGCAAACATCCCAAATTCGATACCTGAGCCATATTTTGCACCCTAATTCTGGCTCTCTGCACCTATTCGCAGTTTGAAATTCGGACTTTTTATACAAAAAATATGCCAATTAATGAAAGCGGCGCTGGGTCACATTTTGCCCAAACCCCCCTGCAGTTTTCAAAATATCCCAAAAATCCCAAATTCGATACCTGAGCCATATTTTGGACCCAAATTCTGGCTCTCTGCACCTATTCGCAGTTTGAAATTCCTACTTTTTATACCAAAAATTTGCCAATTACTTAAAGCGGCAGTGCGTCACATTTTGACCAAACACCCTGCAGTTTTCAAAATATCACAAACATCACAAATTCGATACCTGAACCATATTTTGGACCAAAATTCTGGCTCTCTGCACCTATTCGCAGTTTGGAATTCCGAATTTTTATACCAAAAATATGCCAATTACTGAAAGCGGCGGTGGGTCACATTTTGCCCAAACCCCCCTGCAGTTTTCAAAATATCCCAAGCATCCCAAATTCGATACCTGAGCCATATTTTGGACCCAAATTCTGGCTCTCTGCACCTATTCGCAGTTTGAAATTCTGATTTTTTTACCAAAAATATGCCAATTACTGAGAGCGGCGGTGGGTCACATTTTGCCCAAACCCCCCTGCAGTTTTCAAAATATCCCAAACATCCCAAATTCGATACCTGAGCCATATTTTGGACCCAAATTCCGGCTCTCTGCACCTATTCGCTGTTTGAAATTCCGACTTTTTATACAAAAAATCTGCCAATTACTGTGAGCGGCTATGGGACACATTTTGCCCAAACTCCTTGCAGTTTTCAAAATATCCCAAATTCGATACCTGAGCCATATTTTGGACCCAAATTCTGGCTCTCTGCATCTATTCGCAGTTTGAAATTCCGAGTTTTTATACAAAAAATTTGTCAATTACTGAAAGCGGCGGTGGGTCACATTTTGCCCAAACCCCCCTGCAGTTTTCAAAATATCCCAAACATCCCAAATTCGATAACTGAGCCATATTTCGGGCCCAAATTCTGGCTCTCTGCACCTATTCGCAGTTTGAAATTCCGACTTTTTATACCAAAAATTTGCCAATTACTGAAAGCGGCTGTGGTCACATTTTTCCCAAACCCCCATGCAGTTTTCAAATTATCCCAAAAATACCAAATTCGATACCTGAGCCATATTTTGGACCCAAATTCCGGCTCTCTGCACCTATTCGCCGTTTGAAATTCCGACTTTTTATACAAAAAATCTGCCAATTACTGAGAGCGGCTATGGGACACATTTTGCCCAAACCTCCTTGCAGTTTTCAAAATATCCCAAATTCGATACCTGAGCCATATTTTGGACCCAAATTCTGGCTCTCTGCATCTTTTCGCCGTTTGAAATTCGGAATTTTATACCAAAAATTTGCCAATTAATGAAAGTGGCGCTGGGTCACATTTTGCCCAAGCCATCCTGCAGTTTTCAAAATATCCCAAACATCTCAAATTCGATACCTGAGCCATATTTTGGACCCAAATTCCAGCTCTCTGCACCTATTCGCCGTTTGAAATTCCGACTTATTATACAAAAAATCTGCCAATTACTGAAAGCGGCTTTGGGACACATTTTGCCCAAACCCCCTTGCAGTTTTCAAAATATCCCAAATTCGATACCTGAGCCATATTTTTGGACCCAAATTCTGGCTCTCTGCACCTATTCGCAGTTTGAAATTCCTACTTTTTATACCAAAAATTTGCCAATTACTGAAAGCGGCAGTGCGTCACATTTTGCCCAAACCCCCCTGCAGTTTTCAAAATATCCCAAACATCCCAAATTCGATACCTGAGCCATATTTTGGACCCAAATTCTGGCTCTCTACACCTATTCGCAGTTTGGAATTCTGAATTTTTATACCAAAAATATGCCAATTACTGAGAGCGGCGGTGGGTCACATTTTACCCAAACCCCCCTGCAGTTTTCAAAATATCCCAAACATCCCAAATTCGATACCTGAGCCATATTTTGGACCCAAATTCTGGCTCTCAGCACCTATTCGCAGTTTGAAATTCCGACTTTTTTTTACCAAAAATATGCCAATTACTGAAAGCGGCGGTGGGTCACATTTTGCCCAAACCCCCCTGCAGTTCTCAAAATATCCCAAAGATCCCAAATTCGATACCTTATCCATATTTTGGACCCAAATTCTGGCTCTCTGCACGTATTCGCAGTTTGAAGTTCCGACTTTTTATACCAAAAATATGCCAATTACTGAGAGTGGCGGTGGGTCACATTTTGCCCAAACGCCCCTTCAGTTTTCAAAATATCGCAAACATCCCAAATTCGATACCTGAGCCATATTTTGCACCCTAATTCTGGCTCTCTGCACCTATTCGCAGTTTGAAATTCGGACTTTTTATACCAAAAATATGCCAATTAATGAAAGCAGCGATGGGTCACATTTTGCCCAAACCCCCTTGCAGTTTTCAAAATATCCCAAACATCCCAAATTCGATATCTGAGCGATATTTTGGACCCAAATTCTGGCTCTCTGCACCTATTTGCAGTTTGAAATTCCGACTTTTTATACCAAAAATCTGCCAATTACTGAAAGCGGCTGTGGTCACATTTTTCCCAAACCCCCCTGCAGTTTTCAAAATTTTCAAAAATCCCAAATTCGATTCCTGAGCCATATTTTGGACCCAAATTCTGGCTCTCTGAACCTATTCGCAGTTTGAAATTCCGACTTTTTATACAAAAAATCTGCCAAATACTGAAAGCAGGGGTGGGTTACATTTTTCCCAAACCCCCCTGCAGTTTTCAACATATCACAAACATCCCAAATTCGATACCTGAGCCATATTTTGGACCCAAATTCCGGCTCTCTGCACCTATTCGCCGCTTGAAATTCCGACTTTTTATACAAAAAATCTGCCAATTACTGAGAGCGGCTATGGGACACATTTTGCCCAAACCCCTTGCAGTTTTCAAAATATCCCAAATTCGAAACCTGAGCCATATTTTGGGCCCAAATTCTGGCTCTCTGCATCTATTCGCAGTTAGAAATTCCGACTTTTTATACAAAAAAATTGCCAATTACTGAAAGCGGCGGTGGGTCACATTTTGCCCAAACCCCCCTGCAATTTTCAAAAAATCCCAAACATCCCAAATTCGATACCTGAACCATATTTTGGACCCAAATTCTGGCTCTCTGCACCTATTCGCAGTTTGAAATTCGGACTTTTTATACCAAAATCTTGCCAATCAATGAAAGCGGCGCTGGGTCACATTTTGCCCAAACCCCCCTGCAGTTTTCAAAAAATCCCAAACATCCCAAATTCGATACCTGAGCCATATTTTGTACCCAAATTCTGGCTCTCTGCACCTATTCGCAATTTGAAATTCCTACTTTTTATACCAAAAATTTGCCAATTACTGAAAGCGGCAGTGCGTCACATTTTGCCCAAACCCTGCTGCAGTTTTCAAAATATCCCAAACATCCCAAATTCGATACCTGAGCCATATTTTGGACCCAAATTCTGGCTCTCTGCACCTATTCGCAGTTTGGAATTCCGAATTTTTATACCAAAAATATGCCAATTACTGAAAGCGGCGCTGGGTCACATTTTGCCCAAACCCCCTGCAGTTTTCAAAATATCCCAAACATCCCAAATTCGATACCTGAGCGATATTTTGGACCCAAATTCTGGCTCTCTGAACCTATTTGCAGTTTGAAATTCCGACTTTTTTTACCAAAAATATGCCAATTACTGAAAGCAACGGTGGGTCACATTTTGCCCAAACCCCCCTGCAGTTCTCAAAATATCCCAAAGATCCCAAATTCGATACCTGAGCCATATTTTGCACCCAAATTCTGGCTCTCTGCACCTATTCGCAGTTTGAAATTCGGACTTTTTATACCAAAAATTTGCCAATTAATGAAAGCGGCGCTGGGTCACATTTTGCCCAAACCATCCTGCAGTTTTCAAAATATCCCAAACATCCCAAATTCGATACCTGAGCCATATTTTGGACCCAAATTCTGGCTCTCTGCACCTATTCGCAGTTTGAAATTCCGACTTTTTATACAAAAAATCTGCCAATTACTGAAAGTAGGGGAGGGTCACATTTTTCCCAAACCCCCCTGCAGTTTTCAAAATATCCCAAACATCCCAAATTCGATACCTGAGCCATATTTTGGACCCAAATTCTGGCTCTCTGCACCTATTCGCCGTTTGAAATTCCGACTTTTTATACAAAAAATCTGCCAATTACTGAGAGCGGCTATGGGACACATTTTGCCCAAACCCCTTGCAGTTTTCAAAATATCCCAAATTCGATACCTGAGCCATATTTTGGACCCAAATTCTGGCTCTCTGCATCTATTCGCAGTTTGAAATTCCGACTTTTTATACAAAAAATTTGTCAATTACTGAAAGCGGCGATGGGTCACATTTTGCCCAAACCCCCCTGCAGTTTTCAAAAAATCTCAAACATCCCAAATTCGATACCTGAGCCATATTTTGGACCCAATTTCTGGCTCTCTGCACCTATTCGCAGTTTGAAATTCGGACTTTTTATACCAAAATCTTGCCAATTTATGAAAGCGGCGCTGCGTCACATTTTGCCCAAACCCCCCTGCAGTTTTCAAAATATCCCAAACATCCCAAATTCCATACCTGAGCCATATTTCGGGCCCAAATTCTGGCTCTCTGCACCTATTCGCAGTTTGAAATTCCGACTTTTTATACCAAAAATCTGCCAATTACTGAAAGCGGCGGTGGGTCACCTTTTTCCCAAACCCCCCCTGCAGTTTTCAAAATATCCCAAACATCTCAAATTCGATACCTGAGCCATATTTTGGACCCAAATTCCGGCTCTCTGCACCTATTCGCCGTTTGAAATTCCGACTTTTTATACAAAAAATCTGCCAATTACTGAGAGCGGCTATGGGACACATTTTGCCCAAACCCCTTTGCAGTTTTCAAAATATCCCAAATTCGATACCTGAGCCATATTTTGTACCCAAATTCTGGCTCTCTGCACCTGTTCACAGTTTGAAATTCCTACTTTTTATACCAAAAATTTGCCAATTACTGAAAGCGTCTGTGGTCACATTTTTCCCAAACCCCCCTGCAGTTTTCAAATTATCCCAAAAATCCCAAATTCGATACCTGAGCCATATTTTGGACCCAAATTCCGGCTCTCTGCACCTATTCGCCGTTTGAAATTCCGACTTTTTATACAAAAAAAACTGCCAATTACTGAGAGCGGCTATGGGACACATTTTGCCCAAACCTCCTTGCAGTTTTCAAAATATCCCAAATTCGATACCTGAGCCATATTTTGGACCCAAATTCTGGCTCTCTGCACCTATTCGCAGTTTGAAATTCCTACTTTTTATACCAAAAATTTGCCAATTACTGAAAGCGGCAGTGCGTCACATTTGGCCCAAACCCCTCTGCAGTTTTCAAAATATCCCAAACATCCCAAATTCGATACCTGAGCCATATTTTGGACCCAAATTCTGGCTCTCTGCACCTATTCGCAGTTTGGAATTCCGAATTTTTATACCAAAAATATGCCAATTACAGAAAGCGGCGGTGGGTCACATTTTGCCCAAACCCCCCTGCAGCTTTCAAAATATCCCAAACATCCCAAATTCGATACCTGAGCCATATTTTGGACCCAAATTCTGGCTCTCTGCACCTATTCGCAGTTTGAAATTCCGACTTTTTTTACCAAAAATATGCCAATTACTGAGAGCGGCGGTGGGTCACATTTTGCCCAAACCCCCCTGCAGTTTTCAAAATATCCCAAACATCCCAAATTCGATACCTGAGCCATATTTTGGACCCAAATTCCGGCTCTCTGCACCTATTCGCTGTTTGAAATTCCGACTTTTTATACAAAAAATCTGCCAATTACTGTGAGCGGCTATGGGACACATTTTGCCCAAACTCCTTGCAGTTTTCAAAATATCCCAAATTCGATACCTGAGCCATATTTTGGACCCAAATTCTGGCTCTCTGCATCTTTTCGCCGTTTGAAATTCGGAATATTATACCAAAAATTTGCCAATTAATGAAAGTGGCGCTGGGTCACATTTTGCCCAAGCCATCCTGCAGTTTTCAAAATATCCCAAACATCTCAAATTCGATACCTGAGCCATATTTTGGACCCAAATTCCAGCTCTCTGCACCTATTCGCCGTTTGAAATTCCGACTTATTATACAAAAAATCTGCCAATTACTGAAAGCGGCTTTGGGACACATTTTGCCCAAACCCCCTTGCAGTTTTCAAAATATCCCAAATTCGATACCTGAGCCATATTTTTGGACCCAAATTCTGGCTCTCTGCACCTATTCGCAGTTTGAAATTCCTACTTTTTATACCAAAAATTTGCCAATTACTGAAAGCGGCAGTGCGTCACATTTTGCCCAAACCCCCCTGCAGTTTTCAAAATATCCCAAACATCCCAAATTCGATACCTGAGCCATATTTTGGACCCAAATTCTGGCTCTCTACACCTATTCGCAGTTTGGAATTCCGAATTTTTATACCAAAAATATGCCAATTACTGAGAGCGGCGGTGGGTCACATTTTGCCCAAACCCCCCTGCAGTTTTCAAAATATCCCAAACATCCCAAATTCGATACCTGAGCCATATTTTGGACCCAAATTCTGGCTCTCAGCACCTATTCGCAGTTTGAAATTCCGACTTTTTTTTACCAAAAATATGCCAATTACTGAAAGCGGCGGTGGGTCACATTTTGCCCAAACCCCCCTGCAGTTCTCAAAATATCCCAAAGATCCCAAATTCGATACCTTATCCATATTTTGGACCCAAATTCTGGCTCTCTGCACGTATTCGCAGTTTGAAGTTCCGACTTTTTATACCAAAAATATGCCAATTACTGAGAGTGGCGGTGGGTCACATTTTGCCCAAACGCCCCTTCAGTTTTCAAAATATCGCAAACATCCCAAATTCGATACCTGAGCCATATTTTGCACCCTAATTCTGGCTCTCTGCACCTATTCGCAGTTTGAAATTCGGACTTTTTATACCAAAAATATGCCAATTAATGAAAGCAGCGATGGGTCACATTTTGCCCAAACCCCCTTGCAGTTTTCAAAATATCCCAAACATCCCAAATTCGATACCTGAGCGATATTTTGGACCCAAATTCTGGCTCTCTGCACCTATTTGCAGTTTGAAATTCCGACTTTTTATACCAAAAATCTGCCAATTACTGAAAGCGGCTGTGGTCACATTTTTCCCAAACCCCCCTGCAGTTTTCAAAATTTTCAAAAATCCCAAATTCGATTCCTGAGCCATATTTTGGACCCAAATTCTGGCTCTCTGAACCTATTCGCAGTTTGAAATTCCGACTTTTTATACAAAAAATCTGCCAAATACTGAAAGCAGGGGTGGGTCA
Source organism: Procambarus clarkii (assembly GCF_040958095.1). NCBI lineage: Eukaryota > Metazoa > Arthropoda > Malacostraca > Decapoda > Cambaridae > Procambarus > Procambarus clarkii. Next base: position 30,676,233 of record NC_091210.1, read on the forward strand.
CATTTTTCCCAAACCCCCCTGCAGTTTTCAACATATCACAAACATCCCAAATTCGATACCTGAGCCATATTTTGGACCCAAATTCCGGCTCTCTGCACCTATTCGCCGCTTGAAATTCCGACTTTTTATACAAAAAATCTGCCAATTACTGAGAGCGGCTATGGGACACATTTTGTCCAAACCCCTTGCAGTTTTCAAAATATCCCAAATTCGATACCTGAGCCATATTTTGGGCCCAAATTCTGGCTCTCTGCATCTATTCGCAGTTAGAAATTCCGACTTTTTATACAAAAAATTTGCCAATTACTGAAAGCGGCGGTGGGTCACATTTTGCCCAAACCCCCCTGCAATTTTCAAAAAATCCCAAACATCCCAAATTCGATACCTGAACCATATTTTGGACCCAAATTCTGGCTCTCTGCACCTATTCGCAGTTTGAAATTCGAACTTTTTATACCAAAATCTTGCCAATCAATGAAAGCGGCGCTGGGTCACATTTTGCCCAAACCCCCCTGCAGTTTTCAAAAAATCCCAAACATCCCAAATTCGATACCTGAGCCATATTTTGTACCCAAATTCTGGCTCTCTGCACCTATTCGCAATTTGAAATTCCTACTTTTTATACCAAAAATTTGCCAATTACTGAAAGCGGCAGTGCGTCACATTTTGCCCAAACCCTCCTGCAGTTTTCAAAATATCCCAAACATCCCAAATTCGATACCGGAGCCATATTTTGGACCCAAATTCTGGCTCTCTGCACCTATTCGCAGTTTGGAATTCCGAATTTTTATACCAAAAATATGCCAATTACTGAAAGCGGCGCTGGGTCACATTTTGCCCAAACCCCCTGCAGTTTTCAAAATATCCCAAACATCCCAAATTCGATACCTGAGCGATATTTTGGACCCAAATTCTGGCTCTCTGAACCTATTTGCAGTTTGAAATTCCGACTTTTTTTACCAAAAATATGCCAATTACTGAAAGCAACGGTGGGTCACATTTTGCCCAAACCCCCCTGCAGTTCTCAAAATATCCCAAAGATCCCAAATTCGATACCTGAGCCATATTTTGCACCCAAATTCTGGCTCTCTGCACCTATTCGCAGTTTGAAATTCGGACTTTTTATACCAAAAATTTGAAAATTAATGAAAGCGGCGCTGGGTCACATTTTGCCCAAACCATCCTGCAGTTTTCAAAATATCCCAAACATCCCAAATTCGATACCTGAGCCATATTTTGGACCCAAATTCTGGCTCTCTGCACCTATTCGCAGTTTGAAATTCCGACTTTTTATACAAAAAATCTGCCAATTACTGAAAGTAGGGGAGGGTCACATTTTTCCCAAACCCCCCTGCAGTTTTCAAAATATCCCAAACATCCCAAATTCGATACCTGAGCCATATTTTGGATCCAAATTCCGGCTCTCTGCACCTATTCGCCGTTTGAAATTCCGACTTTTTATACAAAAAATCTGCCAATTACTGAGAGCGGCTATGGGACACATTTTGCCCAAACCCCTTGCTGTTTTCAAAATATCCCAAATTCGATACCTGAGCCATATTTTGGACCCAAATTCTGGCTCTCTGCATCTATTCGCAGTTTGAAATTCCGACTTTTTATACAAAAAAATTGCCAATTACTGAGAGCGGCGGTGGGTCACATTTTGCCCAAACCCCCCTGCAGTTTTCAAAATATCCCAAACATCCCAAATTCGATACCTGAGCCATATTTTGGACCCAAATTCTGGCTCTCTGCACCTATTCGCAGTTTGAAATTCGGACTTTTTATACCAAAAATCTGCCAATTACTGAAAGCAGCTGTGGGTCACATTTTTCCCAAACCCCCCCTGCAGTTTTCAAAATATCCCAAACATCTCAAATTTGATACCTGAGCCATATTTTGGACCCAAATTCCGGCTCTCTGCACCTATTCGCCTTTTGAAATTCCGACTCTTTATACAAAAAATCTGCCAATTACTGAGAGCGGCTATGGGACACATTTTGCCCAAACCCCCTTGCAGTTTTCAAAATATCCCAAATTCGATACCTGAGCCATATTTTGTACCCAAATTCTGGCTCTCTGCACCTATTCGCAGTTTGAAATTCCTACTTTTTATACCAAAAATTTGCCAATTACTGAAAGCGGCTGTGGTCACATTTTTCCCAAACCCCCCTGCAGTTTTCAAAATATCCCAAAAATCCCAAATTCGTTACCTGAGCCATATTTTGGACCCAAATTCCGGCTCTCTGCACCTATTCGCCGTTTGAAATTCCGACTTTTTATACAAAAAATCTGCCAATTACTGAAAGCGGCTTTGGGACACATTTTGCCCAAACCCCTTTGCAGTTTTCAAAATATCCCAAATTCGATACCTGAGCCATATTTTTGGACCCAAATTCTGGCTCTCTGCACCTATTCGCAGTTTGAAATTCCTACTTTTTATACCAAAAATTTGCCAATTACTGAAAGCGGCAGTGCGTCACATTTTGCCCAAACCCCCCTGCAGTTTTCAAAATATCCCAAACATCCCAAATTCGATACCTGAGCCATATTTTGGACCGAAATTCTGGCTCTCTGCACCTATTCGCAGTTTGGAATTCCGAATTTTTATACCAAAAATCTTCCCATTACTGAAAGCGGCGGTGGGTCACATTTTGCCCAAACCCCCTTTCAGTTTTCAAAATATCCCAAACATCCCAAATTCGATACGTGAGCCATATTTTGGACCCAAATTCTGGCTCTCTGCATCTATTCGCCGTTTGAAATTCGGAATTTTATACCAAAAATTTGCCAATTAATGAAAGTGGCGCGGGGTCACATTTTGCGCAAACCATCCTGCAGTTTTCAAAATATCCCAAACATCTCAAATTCGATACCTGAGCCATATTTTGGACCGAAATTCTGGCTCTCTGCACCTATTCGCAGTTTGGAATTCCGACTTTTTATACAAAAAATCTGCCAATTACTGGGAGCGGCTATGGGACACATTTTGCCCAAACCCCCTTGCAGTTTTCAAAATATCCCAAATTCGATACCTGAGCCATATTTTGGACCCAAATTCTGGCTCTCTGCATCTATTCGCAGTTTGAAATTCCGACTTTTTATACAAAAAATTCGCCAATTACTGAAAGCGGCTGTGGTCACATTTTTCCCAAACCCCCCTGCAGTTTTCAAAATATCCCAAAAATCCCAAATCCGATACCTGAGCCATATTTTGGACCCAAATTCTGGCTCTCTGCATCTATTCGCAGTTTGAAATTACGACTTTTTTTTACTAAAAATATGCCAATTACTGAAAGCGGCGGTGGGTCACATTTTGCCCAAACCCCCCTGCAGTTCTCAAAATATCCCAAAGATCCCAAATTCGATACCTTAGCCATATTTTGGACCCAAATTCTGGCTCTCTGCACCTATTTGCAGTTTGAAGTTCCGACTTTTTATACCAAAAATATGCCAATTACTGAGAGCTGCGGTGGGTCACATTTTTCTCAAACCCCCCTTCAGTTTTCAAAATATCCCAAACATCCCAAATTCGATACCTGAGCCATATTTTTCACCCAAATTCTGGCTCTGTGCACATATTCGCAGTTTGAAATTCGGACTTTTTATACCAAAAATTTGCCAATTAATGATAGCGGCGCTGGGTCACATTTTGCCCAAACCATCCTGCAGTTTTCAAAATATCCCAAACATCCCAAATTCGATACCTGAGCCATATTTTGGACCCAAATTCTGGCTCTCTGCACCTATTCGCAGTTTGAAATTCCTACTTTTTATACAAAATTTCTGCCAATTACTGGAAGCAGGGATGGGTCACGTTTCTCCCAAACCCCCCTGAAGTTTTCAAAATATCCCAAACATCCCAAATTCGATACCTGAGCGATATTTTGGACCCAAATTCTGGCTCTCTGCACCTACTTGCAGTTTGAAATTCCGACTTTTTATACCAAAAATCTGCCAATTACTGAAAGCGGCGCTGAATCACATTTTGCTCAAACCCCCCTGCAGTTTTCAAAATATCCCAAACATCCCAAATTCGATACCTGAGCGATATTTTGGACCCAAATTCTGGCTCTCTGCACTTATTTGCAGTTTGAAATTCCGACTTTTTATACCAAAAATCTGCCAATTACTGAAAGCGGCGGTGGGTCACATTTTGCCCAAACCCCCCTTCAGTTTTCAAAATATCCCAAACATCCCAAATTCGATACGTGAGCCATATTTTGGACCCAAATTCTGGCTCTCTGCATCTATTCACAGTGTGAAATTCGGAATTTTATACCAAAAATTTGCCAATTAATGAAAGCGGCGCTGGGTCACATTTTGCCCAAACCATCCTGCAGTTTTCAAAATATCCCAAACATCCCAAATTCGATACCTGAGCCATATTTTGGACCCAAATTCTGGCTCTCTGCACCTATTCGCAGTTTGAAATTCCGACTTTTTATACAAAAAATCTGCCAATTACTGAAAGCAGGGATGGGTCACATTTTTCCCAAACCCCCCTGCATTTCTCAAAATATCCCAAACATGCCAAATTCGATACCTGAGCCATATTTTGGACCCAAATTCCGGCTCTCTGCACCTATTCGCCGTTTGAATTTCCAACTTTTTATACAAAAAATCTGCCAATTACTGACAGCGGCTATGGGACACATTTTGCCCAAACCCCCTTGCAGTTTTCAAAATATCCCAAATTCGATACCTGAGCCATATTTTGGACCCAAATTCTGACTCTCTGCATCTATTCGCAGTTTGAAATTCAGACTTTTTATACAAAAAATTCGCCAATTACTGAAAGCGGCTGTGGTCACATTTTTCCCAAACCCCCCTGCAGTTTTCAAAATATCCAAAAAATCCCAAATTCGATACCTGAGCCATATTTTGGACCCAAATTCCGGCTCTCTGCACCTATTCGCCGTTTGAAATTCCGACTTTTTATACAAAAAATTTGCCAATTTTTGAAAGCGGCAGTGGGTCACATTTTGCCCAAACCCCCCTTCAGTTTTCAAAATATCCCAAACATCCCAAATTCGATACCTGAGCCATATTTTGGACCCAAATTCTGGCTCTCTGCACCTATTTGCAGTTTGAAATTCCGACTTTTTTTACTAAAAATGTGCCAATTACTGAAAGCGGCGGTGGGGTCACATTTTGCCCAAACCCCCCTGCAGTTTTCAAAATATCCCAAAGATCCCAAATTCGATTCCTTAGCCATATTTTGGACCCAAATTCTGGCTCTCTGCACCTATTCGCAGTTTGAAGTTCCGACTTTTTATACCAAAAATATCCCAATTACTGGGAGCGGTGGTGTGTCACATTTTGCCCAAACCCCCCCTTCAGTTTTCAAAATATCGCAAACATCCCAAATTCGATACCTGAGCCATATTTTGCACCCAAATTCTGGCTCTCTGCACCTATTCGCAGTTTGAAATTCAGAATTTTTATACCAAAAATTTGCCAATTAATGAAAGCGGCGCTGGGTCACATTTTGCCCAAACCCCCCCTGCAGTTCTCAAAATATTCCAAAGATCCCAAATTCGATACCTTATCCATATTTTGGACCTAAATTCTGGCTCTCTGCACCTATTCGCAGTTTGAAGTTCCGACTTTTTATACCAAAAATATGCCAATTACTGGGAGCAGCGGTGGGTCACATTTTGCCCAAACCCCCCCTTCAGTTTTCAAAATATCGCAAACATCCTAAATTCGATACCTGAGCCATATTTTGCACCCCAATTCTGGCTCTCTGCACCTATTCGCAGTTTGAAATTCAGACTTTTTATACAAAAAATTTGCCAATTAATGAAAGCGGCGCTGGGTCACATTTTGCCCAAACCCCCCTGCAGTTTTCAAAATATCCCAAACATCCCAAATTCGATACCTGAGCTATATTTTGGACCCAAATTCTGGCTCTCTGCACTTATTTGCAGTTTGAAATTCCGACTTTTTATACCAAAAATCTGCCAATTACTGAAAGCGGCGGTGGGTCACATTTTGCCCAAACCCCCCTTCAGTTTTCAAAATATCCCAAACATCCCAAATTCGATACGTGAGCCATATTTTGGACCCAAATTCTGGCTCTCTGCATCTATTCGCAGTTTGAAATTCAGAATTTTATACCAAAAATTTGCCAATTAATGAAAGCGGCGCTGGGTCACATTTTTCCCAAACCATCCTGCATTTTTCAAAATATCCCAAACATCCCAAATTCGATACCTGATCCATATTTTGGACCCAAATTCTGGCTCTCTGCTCCTATTCGCAGTTTGAAATTCCGACTTTTTATACAGAAAATCTGCCAATTACTGAAAGCAGGGATGGGTCACATTTTTCCCAAACCCCCCTGCATTTTTCAAAATATCCCAAACATCCCAAATTCGATACCTGAGCCATATTTTGGACCCAAATTCCGGCTCTCTGCACCTATTCGCCGTTTGAATTTCCGACTTTTTATACAAAAAATCTGCCAATTACTGACAGCGGCTATGGGACACATTTTGCCCAAACCCCCTTGCAGTTTTCAAAATATCCCAAATTCGATACCTGAGAAATATTTTGGACCCAAATTCTGGCTCTCTGCATCTATTCGCAGTTTGAAATTCAGACTTTTTATACAAAAAATTCGCCAATTACTGAAAGCGGCTGTGGTCACATTTTTCCCAAACCCCCCTGCAGTTTTCAAAATATCCCAAAAATCCCAAATTCGATACCTGAGCCATATTTTGGACCCAAATTCCGGCTCTCTGCACCTATTCGCCGTTTGAAATTCCGACTTTTTATACCAAAAATTTGCCAATTTTTGAAAGCGGCAGTGGGTCACATTTTGCCCAAACCCCCCTGCAGTTCTCAAAATATCCCAAAGATCCCAAATTCGATTCCTTAGCCATATTTTGCACCCAAATTCTGGCTCTGTGCACATATTCGCAGTTTGAAATTCGGACTTTTTATACCAAAAATTTGCCAATTAATGAAAGCGGCGCTGGGTCACATTTTGCTTAAACCCCCTGCAGTTTTCAAAATATCCCAAACATCCCAAATTCGATACCTGAGCGATATTTTGGACCCAAATTCTGGCTCTCTGCACCTATTTGCAGTTTGAAATTCCGACTTTTTATACCAAAAATCTGCCAATTACTGAAAGCGGCGGTGGGTCACATTTTGCCCAAACCCCCTTTCAGTTTTCAAAATATCCCAAACATCCCAAATTCGATACGTGAGCCATATTTTGGACCCAAATTCTGGTTCTCTGCATCTATTCGCAGTTTGAAATTCGGAATTTTATACCAAAAATTTGCCAATTAATGAAAGCGGCGCTGGGTCACATTTTGCCCAAACCATCCTGCAGTTTTCAAAATATCCCAAACATCTCAAATTCGATACCTGAGCCATATTTTGGATCCAAATTCCAGCTCTCTGCACCTATTCGCCGTTTGAAATTACGACTTTTTATACAAAAAATCTGCCAATTACTGGAAGCGGCTTTAGGACACATTTTGCCCAAACCCCCTTGCAGTTTTCAAAATATCCCAAATTCGATACCTGAGCCATATTTTTGGACCCAAATTCTGGCTCTCTGCACCTATTCGCAGTTTGAAATTCCTACTTTTTATACCAAAAATTTGCCAATTACTGAAAGCGGCAGTGCGTCACATTTTGCCCAAACCCCCCTGCAGTTTTCAAAATATCCCAAACATCCCAAATTCGATACCTGAGCCATATTTTGGACCGAAATTCTGGCTCTCTGCACCTATTCGCAGTTTGGAATTCCGACTTTTTATACAAAAAATCTGCCAATTACTGGGAGCGGCTATGGGACACATTTTGCCCAAACCCCCTTCCAGTTTTCAAAATATCCCAAATTCGATACCTGAGCCATATTTTGGACCCAAATTCTGGCTCTCTGCATCTATTCGCAGTTTGAAATTCCGACTTTTTATACAAAAAATTCGCCAATTACTGAAAGCGGCTGTGGTCACATTTTTCCCAAACCCCCCTGCAGTTTTCAAAATATCCCAAAAATCCCAAATCCGATACCTGAGCCATATTTTGGACCCAAATTCTGGCTCTCTGCATCTATTCGCAGTTTGAAATTACGACTTTTTTTTACTAAAAATATGCCAATTACTGAAATCGGCGGTGGGTCACATTTTGCCCAAACCCCCCTGCAGTTCTCAAAATATCCCAAAGATCCCAAATTCGATACCTTAGCCATATTTTGGACCTAAATTCTGGCTCTCTGCACCTATTCGCAGTTTGAAGTTCTGACTTTTTATACCAAAAATATGCCAATTACTGAGAACTGCGGTGGGTCAAATTTTTCCCAAACCCCCCTTCAGTTTTCAAAATATCCCAAACATCCCAAATTCGATACCTGAGCCATATTTTTCACCCAAATTCTGGCTCTGTGCACATATTCGCAGTTTGAAATTCGGACTTTTTATACCAAAAATTTGCCAATTAATGATAGCGGCGCTGGGTCACATTTTGCCCAAACCATCCTGCAGTTTTCAAAATATCCCAAACATCCCAAATTCGATACCTGAGCCATATTTTGGACCCAAATTCTGGCTCTCTGCACCTATTCGCAGTTTGAAATTCCTACTTTTTATACAAAATTTCTGCCAATTACTGAAAGCAGGGATGGGTCACGTTTCTCCCAAACCCCCCTGAAGTTTTCAAAATATCTCAAACATCCCAAATTCGATACCTGAGCGATATTTTGGACCCAAATTCTGGCTCTCTGCACCTACTTGCAGTTTGAAATTCCGACTTTTTATACCAAAAATCTGCCAATTACTGAAAGCGGCGGTGGGTCACATTTTGCCCAAACCCCCCTTCAGTTTTCAAAATATCCCAAACATCCCAAATTCGATACCTGAGCCATATTTTGGACCCAAATTCTAGCTTTCTGCATCTATTCGCAGTTTGAAATTCGGAAGTTTATACCAAAAATTTGCCAATTAATGAAAGCAGCGCTGGGTCACATTTTGCCCAAACCATCCTGCAGTTTTCAAAATATCCCAAACATCCCAAATTCGATACCTGAGCCATATTTTGGACCCAAATTCTGGCTCTCTGCACCTATTCGCCGTTTGAAATTCCGACTTTTTATACAAAAAATCTGCCAATTACTGAGAGCGGCTATGGGACACATTTTGCCCAAACCCCCTTGCAGTTTTCAAAATATCCCAAATTCGATACCTGAGCCATATTTTGGACCCAAATTCTGGCTCTCTTCATCTATTCGCAGTTTGAAATTCCGACTTTTTATACAAAAAATTCGCCAATTACTGAAAGCGGCTGTGGTCACATTATTCCCAAACCCCCCTGCAGTTTTCAAAATATCCCAAAAATACCAAATTCGATACCTGAGCCATATTTTGGACCCAAATTCCGGTTATCTGCACCTATTCGCCGTTTGAAATTCCGAATTTTATACCAAAAATATGCCAATTACTGAAAGCGCCGGTGGGTCACATTTTGCCCAAACCCCCCCTGCAGTTTTCAAAATATCGCAAACATCCCAAATTCGATACCTGAGCCATATTTTGCACCCAAATTCTGGCTCTCTGCACCTATTCGCAGTTTGAAATTCAGACTTTTTATACCAAAAATTTGCCAATTAATGAAAGCGGCGCTGGGTCACATTTTGCCCAAACCCCCCTTCAGTTCTCAAAATATCCCAAAGATCCCAAATTCGATACCTTATCCATATTTTGGACCCAAATTCTGGCTCTCTGCACCTATTCGCAGTTTGAAGTTCCGACTTTTTATACCAAAAATATGCCAATTACTGGGAGCGGCGGTGGGTCACATTTTGCCCAAACCCCCCCTTCAGTTTTCAAAATATCGCAAACATCCCAAATTCGATACCTGAGCCATATTTTGCACCCAAATTCTGGCTCTCTGCACCTATTCGCAGTTTGAAATTCAGACTTTTTATACCAAAAATTTGCCAATTAATGAAAGCGGCTATGGGTCACATTTTGCCCAAACCCCCCTGCAGTTCTCAAAATATCCCAAAGATCCCAAATTCGATACCTTATCCATATTGTGGACCCAAATTCTGGCTCTCTGCACCTATTCGCAGTTTGAAGTTCCGACTTTTTATACCAAAAATATGCCAATTACTGGGAGCGGCGGTGGGTCACATTTTGCCCAAACCCCCCCTTCAGTTTTCAAAATATCGCAAACATCCCAAATTCGATACCTGAGCCATATTTTGCACCCAAATTCTGGCTCTCTGCACCTATTCGCAGTTTGAAATTCAGACTTTTTATACCAAAAATTTGCCAATTAATGAAAGCGGCGCTGGGTCACATTTTGCCCAAACCCCCCTGCAGTTTTCAAAATATCCCAAACATCCCAAATTCGATACCTGAGCGATATTTTGGACCCAAATTCTGGCTCTCTGCACTTATTTGCAGTTTGAAATTCCGACTTTTTATACCAAAAATCTGCCAATTACTGAAAGCGGCGGTGGGTCACATTTTGCCCAAACCCCCCTTCAGTTTTCAAAATATCCCAAACATCCCAAATTCGATACGTGAGCCATATTTTGGACCCAAATTCTGGCTCTCTGCATCTATTCGCAGTTTGAAATTCGGAATTTTATACCAAAAATTTGCCAATTAATGAAAGCGGCGCTGGGTCACTGTTACGACCCTGGGTTCTCCAGTGGAAACCAGAGGTCAAAATTGAGCTATTAAACTTTCTGGTAGTACAGTTGTGCATCTCGAATGGCAATTGTTTGTATCTTCCCTGCCAGACGTAAGACTATTATTGTTTCTCAAAGAGCATTTAAAGACTGAGCTGGGGGTTGGTTATTAAATAATAACATAGGCACCAACTTTGCTTACTAATACTTTCTAATCATTCATAAAGTAACAATACGTTGCATAGGGGAAGATCTTTAATGTGCTTAGCTGCACGATCAATTAGGCTCCTTCCGGCACCACGACATGAGGGAGGCTAGCTGGTCGCTAGGAGCTCTCTCTTCTCTGGCTGGTGTTTGTGCGGATAAGAGCTACTCTGTGGCTGCACCCCTACTCTTCTCCCTTCTCCTCTTACTTATTTCCCTTACCTGAAGTTCCTGTATCCTTAAGTTAAGTACGGGGCATTATTAAGTGTACCTACTCTAGTAGTAACGATTGGTGAGACCTGGGGGTAGTATTTGCCAGTGTTTTGGGTACCCCTAAGTGTTGTGTTTTGTATTAGGGTCCCACGTGGTTTCCCTACCCTAAGCTGCATCCAGCTTCAGTGCTTATCCAGTAGTACTTTACCCTAGCTTGTTATTAGTGTAAACCTTGTATCCTGCCTAAGTGGACCAAGGCTTTTAACGTAAGATAGTGTGGTAAAGTTATTATTATTATTGTTATTGGTGTGAGTGTATATGGGGGTTGTAAAGGGGTTAATAAATAAGTACATGAATTACAGAGTATCCCTTCTTCCAGTGTGGGAGAGCATTGATCAACCCTTAGACTAACATATATGGTCTAGTAGCAAGTTATTACTACTGTGGATAGTTTATTTTGGGGGCCGGGCCTTTTAGCTCTCCCATATTTGATACTCTTGTCTTCTAACTACCCTTACCCCTTAATAGTACCAGTACCCCATAGAAGCCCCACATCTATTTTTATAACAGTCACATTTTGCCCAAACCATCCTGCAGTTTTCAAAATATCCCAAACATCCCAAATTCGATACCTGAGCCATATTTTGGACCCAAATTCTGGCTCTCTGCACCTATTCGCAGTTTGAAATTCCGACTTTTTATACAAAAAATCTGCCAATTACTGAAAGCAGGGATGGGTCACATTTTTCCCAAACCCCCCTGCATTTTTCAAAATATCCCAAACATCCCAAATTCGATACCTGAGCCATATTTTGGACCCAAATTCCGGCTCTCTGCACCTATTCGCCGTTTGAATTTCCGACTTTTTATACAAAAAATCTGCCAATTACTGACAGCGGCTATGGGACACATTTTGCCCAAACCCCCTTACAGTTTTCAAAGTATCCCAAATTCGATAACTGAGCCATATTTTGGACCCAAATTCTGGCTCTCTGCATCTATTCGCAGTTTGAAATTCCGACTTTTTATACAAAAAATTCGCCAATTACTGAGAGCGGCTGTGGTCACAATTTTCCCAAACCCCCCCTGCAGTTTTCAAAATATCCCAAAAATACCAAATTCGATACCTGAGCCATATTTTGGACCCAAATTCCGGTTATCTGCACCTATTCGCCGTTTGAAATTCCGAATTTTATACCAAAAATATGCCAATTACTGAAAGCGGCGGTGGGTCACATTTTGCCCAAACCCCCCCCCCCCTGCAGTTTTCAAAATATCACAAACATCCCAAATTCGATACCTGAGCCATATTTTGGACCCAAATTCTGGCTCTCTGCACCTAATCGCAGTTTGAAATTCCGACTTTTTTTTACCAAAAATATGCCAATTACTAAAAGCGGCAGTGGGTCATATTTTGCCCAAACCCCCCTGCAGTTCTCAAAATATCCCAAAGATCCCAAATTCGATACCTTATCCATATTTTGGACCCAAATTCTGGCTCTCTGCACCTATTCGCAGTTTGAAGTTCCGAATTTTTATACCAAAAATATGCCAATTACTGGGAGCGGTGGTGGGTCACATTTTGCCCAAACCCCCCCTTCAGTTTTCAAAATATCGCAAACATCCCAAATTCGATACCTGAGCCATATTTTGCACCCAAATTCTGGCTCTCTGCACCTATTCGCAGTTTGAAATTCAGACTTTTTATACCAAAAATTTGCCAATTAATGAAAGCGGCGCTGGGTCACATTTTGCCCAAATTCCCCTGCAGTTTTCAAAATATCCCAAACATCCCAAATTCGATACCTGAGCGATATTTTGGACCCAAATTCTGGCTCTCTGCACTTATTTGCAGTTTGAAATTCCGACTTTTTATACCAAAAATCTGCCAATTACTGAAAGCGGCGGTGGGTCACATTTTGCCCAAACCCCCCTTCAGTTTTCAAAATATCCCAAACATCCCAAATTCGATACGTGAGCCATATTTTGGACCCAAATTCTGGCTCTCTGCATCTATTCACAGTTTGAAATTCGGAATTTTATACCAAAAAATTGCCAATTAATGAAAGCGGCGCTGGGTCACATTTTGCCCAAACCATCCTGCAGTTTTCAAAATATCCCAAATATCCCAAATTCGATACCTGAGCCATATTTTGGACCCAAATTCTGGCTCTCTGCACCTATTTGCAGTTTGAAATTCCGACTTTTTATACAAAAAATCTGCCAATTACTGAAAGCAGGGATGGGTCACATTTTTCCCAAACCCCCCTGCATTTTTCAAAATATCCCAAACATCCCAAATTCGATTCCTGAGCCATATTTTGGACCCAAATTCCGGCTCTCTGCACCTATTCGCCGTTTGAATTTCCGACTTTTTATACAAAAAATCTGCCAATTACTGACAGCGGCTATGGGACACATTTTGCCCAAACCCCCTTCCAGTTTTCAAAGTATCCCAAATTCGATAACTGGGCCATATTTTGGACCCAAATTCTGGCTCTCTGCATCTATTCGCAGTTTGAAATTCCGACTTTTTATACAAAAAATTCGCCAATTACTGAGAGCGGCTGTGGTCACATTTTTCCCAAACCCCCCCTGCAGTTTTCAAAATATCCCAAAAATACCAAATTCGATACCTGAGCCATATTTTGGACCCAAATTCCGGTTATCTACACCTATTCGCCGTTTGAAATTTCGAATTTTATACCAAAAATATGCAAATTACTGAAAGCGGCGGTGGGTCACATTTTGCCCAAACCCCCCCTGCAGTTTTCAAAATATCACAAACATCCCAAATTCGATACCTGAGCCATATTTTGGACCCAAATTCTGGCTCTCTGCACCTATTCCCAGTTTGAAATTCCGACTTTTTTTTACCAAAAATAAGCCAATTACTGAAAGCGGCAGTGGGTCATATTTTGCCCAAATCCCCCTGCAGTTCACAAAATATCCCAAAGATCCCAAATTCGATACCTTATCCATATTTTGGACCCAAATTCTGGCTCTCTGCACCTATTCGCAGTTTGAAGTTCCGACTTTTTATACCAAAAATATGCCAATTACTGGGAGCGGCGGTGGGTCACATTTTGCCCAAACCCCCCCTTCAGTTTTCATAATATCGCAAACATCCCAAATTCGATACCTGAGCCATATTTTGCACCCAAATTCTGGCTCGCTGCACCTATTCCCAGTTTGAAATTCAGACTTTTTTTACCAAAAATTTGCCAATTAATGAAAGCGGCGCTGGGTCACATTTTGCCCAAACCCCCCTGCAGTTCTCAAAATATCCCAAAGATCCCAAATTCGATACCTTATTCATATTTTGGACCCAAATTCTGGCTCTCTGCACCTATTCGCAGTTTGAAGTTCCGACTTTTTATACCAAAAATATGCCAATTACTGGGAGCGGTGGTGGGTCACATTTTGCCCAAACCCCCCCTTCAGTTTTCAAAATATCGCAAACATCCCAAATTCGATACCTGAGCCATATTTTGCACCCAAATTCTGGCTCTCTGCACCTATTCGCAGTTTGAAATTCAGACTTTTTATACAAAAAATTTGCCAATTAATGAAAGCGGCGCTGGGTCACATTTTGCCAAAACCCCCCTGCAGTTTTCAAAATATCCCAAACATCCCAAATTCGATACCTGAGCGATATTTTGGACCCAAATTCTGGCTCTCTGCACCTATTTGCAGTTTGAAATTCCGACTTTTTATACCTAAAATCTGCCAATTATTGAAAGCGGCGGTGGGTCACATTTTGCCCAAACCCCCCTTCAGTTTTCAAAATATCCCAAACATCCCAAATTCGATACCTGAGCCATATTTTGGACCCAAATTCTGGCTTTTTGCATCTATTCGCAGTTTGAAATTCGGAATTTTTATACAAAAAATTTGCCAATTACTGAGAGCGGCTATGGGACACATTTTGCCCAAACCCCCTTGCAGTTTTCAAAATATCCCAAATTCGATACCTGAGCCATATTTTGGACCCAAATTCTGGCTCTCTGCATCTATTCGCAGTTTGAAATTCCGACTTTTTATACAAAAAATTCGCCAATTACTGAAAGCGGCTGTGGTCACATTTTTCCCAAACCCCCCTGCAGTTTTTAAAATATCCCAAAAATACCAAATTCGATACCTGAGCCATATTTTGGACCCAAATTCCGGTTATCTGCACCTATTCGCCGTTTGAAATTCCGAATTTTATACCAAAAATATGCCAATTACTGAAAGCGGCGGTGGGTCACATTTTGCCCAAACCCCCCCTGCAGTTTTCAAAATATACCAAACATCCCAAATTCGATACCTGAGCCATATTTTGGACCCAAATTCTGGCTCTCTGAACCTAATCGCAGTTTGAAATTCCGACTTTTTTTTACCAAAAATATGCCAATTACTGAGAGCGGCAGTGGGTCATATTTTGCCCAAACACCCCTGCAGTTCTCAAAATATCCCAAAGATCCCAAATTCGATACCTTATCCATATTTTGGACCCAAATTCTGGCTCTCTGCACCTATTCGCAGTTTGAAGTTCCGACTTTTTATACCAAAAATATGCCAATTACTGGGAGCGGCGGTGGGTCACATTTTGCCCAAACCCCCCCTTCAGTTTTCAAAATATCGCAAACATCCCAAATTCGATACCTGAGCCATATTTTGCACCCAAATTCTGGCTCTCTGCACCTATTCCCAGTTTGAAATTCAGACTTTTTATACCAAAAATTTGCCAATTAATGAAAGCGGCGCTGGGTCACATTATGCCCAAACCCCCCTGCAGTTCTCAAAATATCCCAAAGATCCCAAATTCGATACCTTATCCATATTTTGGACCCAAATTCTGGCTCTCTGCACCTATTCGCAGTTTGAAGTTCCGACTTCTTATACCAAAAATATGCCAATTACTGGGAGCGGCGGTGGGTCACATTTTGCCCAAACCCCCCCTTCAGTTTTCAAAATATCCCAAACATCCCAAATTCGATACCTGAGCCATATTTTGCACCCAAATTCTGGCTCTCTGCACCTATTCGCAGTTTGAAATTCAGACTTTTTATACCAAAAATTTGCCAATTAATGAATGCGGCGCTGGGTCACATTTTGCCCAAACCCCCCTGCAGTTTTCAAAATATCCCAAACATCCCAAATTCGATACCTGAGCCATATTTTTCACCCAAATTCTGGCTCTGTGCACATATTCGCAGTTTGAAATTCGGACTTTTTATACCAAAAATTTGCCAATTAATGATAGCGGCGCTGGGTCACATTTTGCCCAAACCATCCTGCAGTTTTCAAAATATCCCAGACATCCCAAATTCGATACCTGAGCCATATTTTGGACCCAAATTCTGGCTCTCTGCACCTATTCGCAGTTTGAAATTCCTACTTTTTATACAAAATTTCTGCCAATTACTGAAAGCAGGGATGGGGCACGTTTCTCGCAAACCCCCCTGAAGTTTTCAAAATATCCCAAACATCCCAAATTCGATACCTGAGCGATATTTTGGACCCAAATTCTGGCTCTCTGCACCTATTTGCAGTTTGAAATTCCGACTTTTTATACCTAAAATCTGCCAATTATTGAAAGCGGCGGTGGGTCACATTTTGCCCAAACCCCCCTTCAGTTTTCAAAATATCCCAAACATCCCAAATTCGATACCTGAGCCATATTTTGGACCCAAATTCTGGCTTTCTGCATCTATTCGCAGTTTGAAATTCGGAATTTTATACCAAAAATTTGCCAATTAATGAAAGCAGCGCTGGGTCACATTTTGACCAAACCATCCTGCAGTTTTCAAAATATCCCAAACATCCCAAATTCGATACCTGAGCCATATTTTGGACCCAAATTCTGGCTCTTTGCACCTATTCGCAGTTTGAAATTCCGACTTTTAATACAAAAAATCTGCCAATTACTGAAAGCAGGGGTGGGTCACATTTTGCCCAAACCCCCCTGCAGTTTTCAAAATATCCCAAACATCCCAAATTCGATACCTGAGCCATATTTTGGACCCAAATTCCGGCTCTCTGCACCTATTCGCCGTTTGAAATTCCGACTTTTTATACAAAAAAATTGCCAATTACTGAGAGCGGCTATGGGACACATTTTGCCCAAACCCCCTTGCAGTTTTCAAAATATCCCAAATTCGATACCTGAGCCATATTTTGGACCCAAATTCTGGCTCTCTGCATCTATTCGCAGTTTGAAATTCCGACTTTTTATACAAAAAATTCGCCAATTACTGAAAGCGGCTGTGGTCACATTTTTCCCAAACCCCCCTGCAGTTTTTAAAATATCCCAAAAATACCAAATTCGATACCTGAGCCATATTTTGGACCCAAATTCCGGTTATCTGCACCTATTCGCCGTTTGAAATTCCGAATTTTATACCAAAAATATGCCAATTACTGAAAGCGGCGGTGGGTCACATTTTGCCCAAACCCCCCCCTGCAGTTTTCAAAATATACCAAACATCCCAAATTCGATACCTGAGCCATATTTTGGACCCAAATTCTGGCTCTCTGCACCTAATCGCAGTTTGAAATTCCGACTTTTTTTTACCAAAAATATGCCAATTACTGAAAGCGGCAGTGGGTCATATTTTGCCCAAACACCCCTGCAGTTCTCAAAATATCCCAAAGATCCCAAATTCGATACCTTATCCATATTTTGGACCCAAATTCTGGCTCTCTGCACCTATTCGCAGTTTGAAGTTCCGACTTTTTATACCAAAAATATGCCAATTACTGGGAGCGGCGGTGGGTCACATTTTGCCCAAACCCCCCCCTTCAGTTTTCAAAATATCGCAAACATCCCAAATTCGATACCTGAGCCATATTTTGCACCCAAATTCTGGCTCTCTGCACCTATTCCCAGTTTGAAATTCAGACTTTTTATACCAAAAATTTGCCAATTAATGAAAGCGGCGCTGGGTCACATTTTGCCCAAACCCCCCTGCAGTTCTCAAAATATCCCAAAGATCCCAAATTCGATACCTTATCCATATTTTGGACCCAAATTCTGGCTCTCTGCACCTATTCGCAGTTTGAAGTTCCGACTTCTTATACCAAAAATATGCCAATTACTGGGAGCGGCGGTGGGTCACATTTTGCCCAAACCCCCCCTTCAGTTTTCAAAATATCCCAAACATCCCAAATTCGATACCTGAGCCATATTTTGCACCCAAATTCTGGCTCTCTGCACCTATTCGCAGTTTGAAATTCAGACTTTTTATACCAAAAATTTGCCAATTAATGAATGCGGCGCTGGGTCACATTTTGCCCAAACCCCCCTGCAGTTTTCAAAATATCCCAAACATCCCAAATTCGATACCTGAGCGATATTTTGGACCCAAATTCTGGCTCTCTGCACTTATTTGCAGTTTGAAATTCCGACTTTTTATACCAAAAATCTGCCAATTACTGAAAGCGGCGGTGGGTCACATTTTGCCCAAACCCCCCTTCAGTTTTCAAAATATCCCAAACATCCCAAATTCGATACGTGAGCCATATTTTGGACCCAAATTCTGGCTCTCTGCATCTATTCGCAGTTTGAAATTCGGAATTTTATACCAAAAATTTGCCAATTAATGAAAGCGGCACTGGGTCACATTTTGCCCAAACCATCCTGCAGTTTTCAAAATATCCCAAACATCCCAAATTCGATACCTGAGCCATATTTTGGACCCAAATTCTGGCTCTCTGCACCTATTCGCAATTTGATATTCCGACTTTTTATACAAAAAATCTGCCAATTACTGAAAGCAGGGATGGGTCACATTTTTCCCAAACCCCCCTGCATTTTTCAAAATATCCCAAACATCCCAACTTCGATACCTGAGCCATATTTTGGACCCAAATTCCGGCTCTCTGCACCTATTCGCCGTTTGAATTTCCGACTTTTTATACAAAAAATCTGCCAATTACTGACAGCAGCTATGGGACACATTTTGCCCAAACACCCTTGCAGTTTTCAAAATATCCCAAATTCGATACCTGAGCCATATTTTGGACCCAAATTCTGGCTCTCTGCATCTATTCGCAGTTTGAAATTCCGACTTTTTATACAAAAAATTCGCCAATTACTGAGAGCGGCTGTGGTCACATTTTTCCCAAACCCACCTGCAGTTTTCAAAATATCCCAAAAATACCAAATTCGATACCTGAGCCATATTTTGGACCCAAATTCCGGTTATCTGCACCTATTCGCCGTTTGAAATTCCGAATTTTATACCAAAAATATGCCAATTACTGAAAGCGGCGGTGGGTCACATTTTGCCCAAACTCCCCTGCAGTTCTCAAAATATCCCAAAGATCCCAAATTCGATACCTTATCCATATTTTGGACCCAAATTCTGGCTCTCTGCACCTATTCGCAGTTTGAAGTTCCGACTTTTTTTACCAAAAATATGCCAATTACTGGGAGCGGCGGTGGGTCACATTTTGCCCAAACCCCCCCTTCAGTTTTCAAAATATCGCAAACATCCCAAATTCGATACCTGAGCCATATTTTGCACCCAAATTCTGGCTCTCTGCACCTATTCCCAGTTTGAAATTCAGACTTTTTATACCAAAAATTTGCCAATTAATGAAAGCGGCGCTGGGTCACATTTTGCCCAAACCCCCCTGCAGTTCTCAAAATATCCCAAAGATCCCAAATTCGATACCTTATCCATATTTTGGACCCAAATTCTGGCTCTCTGCACCTATTCGCAGTTTGAAGTTCCGACTTCTTATACCAAAAATATGCCAATTACTGGGAGCGGCGGTGGGTCACATTTTGCCCAAACCCCCCCTTCAGTTTTCAAAATATCCCAAACATCCCAAATTCGATACCTGAGCCATATTTTGCACCCAAATTCTGGCTCTCTGCACCTATTCGCAGTTTGAAATTCAGACTTTTTATACCAAAAATTTGCCAATTAATGAATGCGGCGCTGGGTCACATTTTGCCCAAACCCCCCTGCAGTTTTCAAAATATCCCAAACATCCCAAATTCGATACCTGAGCCATATTTTTCACCCAAATTCTGGCTCTGTGCACATATTCGCAGTTTGAAATTCGGACTTTTTATACCAAAAATTTGCCAATTAATGATAGCGGCGCTGGGTCACATTTTGCCCAAACCATCCTGCAGTTTTCAAAATATCCCAAACATCCCAAATTCGATACCTGAGCGATATTTTGGACCCAAATTCTGGCTCTCTGCACTTATTTGCAGTTTGAAATTCCGACTTTTTATACCAAAAATCTGCCAATTACTGAAAGCGGCGGTGGGTCACATTTTGCCCAAACCCCCCTTCAGTTTTCAAAATATCCCAAACATCCCAAATTCGATACGTGAGCCATATTTTGGACCCAAATTCTGGCTCTCTGCATCTATTCGCAGTTTGAAATTCGGAATTTTATACCAAAAATTTGCCAATTAATGAAAGCGGCACTGGGTCACATTTTGCCCAAACCATCCGGCAGTTTTCAAAATATCCCAAACATCCCAAATTCGATACCTGAGCCATATTTTGGACCCAAATTCTGGCTCTCTGCACCTATTCGCAATTTGATATTCCGACTTTTTATACAAAAAATCTGCCAATTACTGAAAGCAGGGATGGGTCACATTTTTCCCAAACCCCCCTGCATTTTTCAAAATATCCCAAACATCCCAACTTCGATACCTGAGCCATATTTTGGACCCAAATTCCGGCTCTCTGCACCTATTCGCCGTTTGAATTTCCGACTTTTTATACAAAAAATCTGCCAATTACTGACAGCAGCTATGGGACACATTTTGCCCAAACACCCTTGCAGTTTTCAAAATATCCCAAATTCGATACCTGAGCCATATTTTGGACCCAAATTCTGGCTCTCTGCATCTATTCGCAGTTTGAAATTCCGACTTTTTATACAAAAAATTCGCCAATTACTGAGAGCGGCTGTGGTCACATTTTTCCCAAACCCACCTGCAGTTTTCAAAATATCCCAAAAATACCAAATTCGATACCTGAGCCATATTTTGGACCCAAATTCCGGTTATCTGCACCTATTCGCCGTTTGAAATTCCGAATTTTATACCAAAAATATGCCAATTACTGAAAGCGGCGGTGGGTCACATTTTGCCCAAACTCCCCTGCAGTTCTCAAAATATCCCAAAGATCCCAAATTCGATACCTTATCCATATTTTGGACCCAAATTCTGGCTCTCTGCACCTATTCGCAGTTTGAAGTTCCGACTTTTTATACCAAAAATATGCCAATTACTGGGAGCGGCGGTGGGTCACATTTTGCCCAAACCCCCCCTTCAGTTTTCAAAATATCGCAAACATCCCAAATTCGATACCTGAGCCATATTTTGCACCCAAATTCTGGCTCTCTGCACCTATTCCCAGTTTGAAATTCAGACTTTTTATACCAAAAATTTGCCAATTAATGAAAGCGGCGCTGGGTCACATTTTGCCCAAACCCCCCTGCAGTTCTCAAAATATCCCAAAGATCCCAAATTCGATACCTTATCCATATTTTGGACCCAAATTCTGGCTCTCTGCACCTATTCGCAGTTTGAAGTTCCGACTTCTTATACCAAAAATATGCCAATTACTGGGAGCGGCGGTGGGTCACATTTTGCCCAAACCCCCCTTCAGTTTTCAAAATATCCCAAACATCCCAAATTCGATACCTGAGCCATATTTTGCACCCAAATTCTGGCTCTCTGCACCTATTCGCAGTTTGAAATTCAGACTTTTTATACCAAAAATTTGCCAATTAATGAAAGCGGCACTGGGTCACATTTTGCCCAAACCATCCTGCAGTTTTCAAAATATCCCAAACATCCCAAATTCGATACCTGAGCCATATTTTGGACCCAAATTCTGGCTCTCTGCACCTATTCGCAATTTGATATTCCGACTTTTTATACAAAAAATCTGCCAATTACTGAAAGCAGGGATGGGTCACATTTTTCCCAAACCCCCCTGCATTTTTCAAAATATCCCAAACATCCCAACTTCGATACCTGAGCCATATTTTGGACCCAAATTCCGGCTCTCTGCACCTATTCGCCGTTTGAATTTCCGACTTTTTATACAAAAAATCTGCCAATTACTGACAGCAGCTATGGGACACATTTTGCCCAAACACCCTTGCAGTTTTCAAAATATCCCAAATTCGATACCTGAGCCATATTTTGGACCCAAATTCTGGCTCTCTGCATCTATTCGCAGTTTGAAATTCCGACTTTTTATACAAAAAATTCGCCAATTACTGAGAGCGGCTGTGGTCACATTTTTCCCAAACCCACCTGCAGTTTTCAAAATATCCCAAAAATACCAAATTCGATACCTGAGCCATATTTTGGACCCAAATTCCGGTTATCTGCACCTATTCGCCGTTTGAAATTCCGAATTTTATACCAAAAATATGCCAATTACTGAAAGCGGCGGTGGGTCACATTTTGCCCAAACTCCCCTGCAGTTCTCAAAATATCCCAAAGATCCCAAATTCGATACCTTATCCATATTTTGGACCCAAATTCTGGCTCTCTGCACCTATTCGCAGTTTGAAGTTCCGACTTTTTATACCAAAAATATGCCAATTACTGGGAGCGGCGGTGGGTCACATTTTGCCCAAACCCCCCCTTCAGTTTTCAAAATATCGCAAACATCCCAAATTCGATACCTGAGCCATATTTTGCACCCAAATTCTGGCTCTCTGCACCTATTCCCAGTTTGAAATTCAGACTTTTTATACCAAAAATTTGCCAATTAATGAAAGCGGCGCTGGGTCACATTTTGCCCAAACCCCCCTGCAGTTCTCAAAATATCCCAAAGATCCCAAATTCGATACCTTATCCATATTTTGGACCCAAATTCTGGCTCTCTGCACCTATTCGCAGTTTGAAGTTCCGACTTCTTATACCAAAAATATGCCAATTACTGGGAGCGGCGGTGGGTCACATTTTGCCCAAACCCCCCCTTCAGTTTTCAAAATATCCCAAACATCCCAAATTCGATACCTGAGCCATATTTTGCACCCAAATTCTGGCTCTCTGCACCTATTCGCAGTTTGAAATTCAGACTTTTTATACCAAAAATTTGCCAATTAATGAATGCGGCGCTGGGTCACATTTTGCCCAAACCCCCCTGCAGTTTTCAAAATATCCCAAACATCCCAAATTCGATACCTGAGCCATATTTTTCACCCAAATTCTGGCTCTGTGCACATATTCGCAGTTTGAAATTCGGACTTTTTATACCAAAAATTTGCCAATTAATGATAGCGGCGCTGGGTCACATTTTGCCCAAACCATCCTGCAGTTTTCAAAATATCCCAGACATCCCAAATTCGATACCTGAGCCATATTTTGGACCCAAATTCTGGCTCTCTGCACCTATTCGCAGTTTGAAATTCCTACTTTTTATACAAAATTTCTGCCAATTACTGAAAGCAGGGATGGGGCACGTTTCTCGCAAACCCCCCTGAAGTTTTCAAAATATCCCAAACATCCCAAATTCGATACCTGAGCGATATTTTGGACCCAAATTCTGGCTCTCTGCACCTATTTGCAGTTTGAAATTCCGACTTTTTATTCCTAAAATCTGCCAATTATTGAAAGCGGCGGTGGGTCACATTTTGCCCAAACCCCCCTTCAGTTTTCAAAATATCCCAAACATCCCAAATTCGATACGTGAGCCATATTTTGGACCCAAATTCTGGCTCTCTGCATCTATTCACAGTTTGAAATTCGGAATTTTATACCAAAAATTTGCCAATTAAGGAAAGCGGCACTGGGTCACATTTTGCCCAAACCATCCTGCAGTTTTCAAAATATCCCAAACATCCCAAATTCGATACCTGAGCCATATTTTGGACCCAAATTCTGGCTCTCTGCACCTATTCGCAATTTGATATTCCGACTTTTTATACAAAAAATCTGCCAATTACTGAAAGCAGGGATGGGTCACATTTTTCCCAAACCCCCCTGCATTTTTCAAAATATCCCAAACATCCCAACTTCGATACCTGAGCCATATTTTGGACCCAAATTCCGGCTCTCTGCACCTATTCGCCGTTTGAATTTCCGACTTTTTATACAAAAAATCTGCCAATTACTGACAGCAGCTATGGGACACATTTTGCCCAAACACCCTTGCAGTTTTCAAAATATCCCAAATTCGATACCTGAGCCATATTTTGGACCCAAATTCTGGCTCTCTGCATCTATTCGCAGTTTGAAATTCCGACTTTTTATACAAAAAATTCGCCAATTACTGAGAGCGGCTGTGGTCACATTTTTCCCAAACCCACCTGCAGTTTTCAAAATATCCCAAAAATACCAAATTCGATACCTGAGCCATATTTTGGACCCAAATTCTGGCTCTCTGCACCTATTCGCAGTTTGAAGTTCCGACTTTTTATACCAAAAATATGCCAATTACTGGGAGCGGCGGTGGGTCACATTTTGCCCAAACCCCCCCTTCAGTTTTCAAAATATCGCAAACATCCCAAATTCGATACCTGAGCCATATTTTGCACCCAAATTCTGGCTCTCTGCACCTATTCCCAGTTTGAAATTCAGACTTTTTATACCAAAAATTTGCCAATTAATGAAAGCGGCGCTGGGTCACATTTTGCCCAAACCCCCCTGCAGTTCTCAAAATATCCCAAAGATCCCAAATTCGATACCTTATCCATATTTTGGACCCAAATTCTGGCTCTCTGCACCTATTCGCAGTTTGAAGTTCCGACTTCTTATACCAAAAATATGCAAATTACTGGGAGCGGCGGTGGGTCACATTTTGCCCAAACCCCCCCTTCAGTTTTCAAAATATCCCAAACATCCCAAATTCGATACCTGAGCCATATTTTGCACCCAAATTCTGGCTCTCTGCACCTATTCGCAGTTTGAAATTCAGACTTTTTATACCAAAAATTTGCCAATTAATGAATGCGGCGCTGGGTCACATTTTGCCCAAACCCCCCTGCAGTTTTCAAAATATCCCAAACATCCCAAATTCGATACCTGAGCCATATTTTTCACCCAAATTCTGGCTCTGTGCACATATTCGCAGTTTGAAATTCGGACTTTTTATACCAAAAATTTGCCAATTAATGATAGCGGCGCTGGGTCACATTTTGCCCAAACCATCCTGCAGTTTTCAAAATATCCCAGACATCCCAAATTCGATACCTGAGCCATATTTTGGACCCAAATTCTGGCTCTCTGCACCTATTCGCAGTTTGAAATTCCTACTTTTTATACAAAATTTCTGCCAATTACTGAAAGCAGGGATGGGGCACGTTTCTCGCAAACCCCCCTGAAGTTTTCAAAATATCCCAAACATCCCAAATTCGATACCTGAGCGATATTTTGGACCCAAATTCTGGCTCTCTGCACCTATTTGCAGTTTGAAATTCCGACTTTTTATTCCTAAAATCTGCCAATTATTGAAAGCGGCGGTGGGTAACATTTTGCCCAAACCCCCCTTCAGTTTTCAAAATATCCCAAACATCCCAAATTCGATACGTGAGCCATATTTTGGACCCAAATTCTGGCTCTCTGCATCTATTCGCAGTTTGAAATTCGGAATTTTATACCAAAAATTTGCCAATTAATGAAAGCGGCACTGGGTCACATTTTGCCCAAACCATCCTGCAGTTTTCAAAATATCCCAAACATCCCAAATTCGATACCTGAGCCATATTTTGGACCCAAATTCTGGCTCTCTGC
Source organism: Procambarus clarkii (assembly GCF_040958095.1). NCBI lineage: Eukaryota > Metazoa > Arthropoda > Malacostraca > Decapoda > Cambaridae > Procambarus > Procambarus clarkii. The sequence continues at coordinate 30,702,029 of NC_091210.1, forward strand.
ACCTATTCGCAATTTGATATTCCGACTTTTTATACAAAAAATCTGCCAATTACTGAAAGCAGGGATGGGTCACATTTTTCCCAAACCCCCCTGCATTTTTCAAAATATCCCAAACATCCCAACTTCGATACCTGAGCCATATTTTGGACCCAAATTCCGGCTCTCTGCACCTATTCGCCGTTTGAATTTCCGACTTTTTATACAAAAAATCTGCCAATTACTGACAGCAGCTATGGGACACATTTTGCCCAAACACCCTTGCAGTTTTCAAAATATCCCAAATTCGATACCTGAGCCATATTTTGGACCCAAATTCTGGCTCTCTGCATCTATTCGCAGTTTGAAATTCCGACTTTTTATACAAAAAATTCGCCAATTACTGAGAGCGGCTGTGGTCACATTTTTCCCAAACCCACCTGCAGTTTTCAAAATATCCCAAAAATACCAAATTCGATACCTGAGCCATATTTTGGACCCAAATTCCGGTTATCTGCACCTATTCGCCGTTTGAAATTCCGAATTTTATACCAAAAATATGCCAATTACTGAAAGCGGCGGTGGGTCACATTTTGCCCAAACTCCCCTGCAGTTCTCAAAATATCCCAAAGATCCCAAATTCGATACCTTATCCATATTTTGGACCCAAATTCTGGCTCTCTGCACCTATTCGCAGTTTGAAGTTCCGACTTTTTATACCAAAAATATGCCAATTACTGGGAGCGGCGGTGGGTCACATTTTGCCCAAACCCCCCCTTCAGTTTTCAAAATATCGCAAACATCCCAAATTCGATACCTGAGCCATATTTTGCACCCAAATTCTGGCTCTCTGCACCTATTCCCAGTTTGAAATTCAGACTTTTTATACCAAAAATTTGCCAATTAATGAAAGCGGCGCTGGGTCACATTTTGCCCAAACCCCCCTGCAGTTCTCAAAATATCCCAAAGATCCCAAATTCGATACCTTATCCATATTTTGGACCCAAATTCTGGCTCTCTGCACCTATTCGCAGTTTGAAGTTCCGACTTCTTATACCAAAAATATGCCAATTACTGGGAGCGGCGGTGGGTCACATTTTGCCCAAACCCCCCCTTCAGTTTTCAAAATATCCCAAACATCCCAAATTCGATACCTGAGCCATATTTTGCACCCAAATTCTGGCTCTCTGCACCTATTCGCAGTTTGAAATTCAGACTTTTTATACCAAAAATTTGCCAATTAATGAATGCGGCGCTGGGTCACATTTTGCCCAAACCCCCCTGCAGTTTTCAAAATATCCCAAACATCCCAAATTCGATACCTGAGCCATATTTTTCACCCAAATTCTGGCTCTGTGCACATATTCGCAGTTTGAAATTCGGACTTTTTATACCAAAAATTTGCCAATTAATGATAGCGGCGCTGGGTCACATTTTGCCCAAACCATCCTGCAGTTTTCAAAATATCCCAGACATCCCAAATTCGATACCTGAGCCATATTTTGGACCCAAATTCTGGCTCTCTGCACCTATTCGCAGTTTGAAATTCCTACTTTTTATACAAAATTTCTGCCAATTACTGAAAGCAGGGATGGGGCACGTTTCTCGCAAACCCCCCTGAAGTTTTCAAAATATCCCAAACATCCCAAATTCGATACCTGAGCGATATTTTGGACCCAAATTCTGGCTCTCTGCACCTATTTGCAGTTTGAAATTCCGACTTTTTATTCCTAAAATCTGCCAATTATTGAAAGCGGCGGTGGGTCACATTTTGCCCAAACCCCCCTTCAGTTTTCAAAATATCCCAAACATCCCAAATTCGATACGTGAGCCATATTTTGGACCCAAATTCTGGCTCTCTGCATCTATTCGCAGTTTGAAATTCGGAATTTTATACCAAAAATTTGCCAATTAATGAAAGCGGCACTGGGTCACATTTTGCCCAAACCATCCTGCAGTTTTCAAAATATCCCAAACATCCCAAATTCGATACCTGAGCCATATTTTGGACCCAAATTCTGGCTCTCTGCACCTATTCGCAATTTGATATTCCGACTTTTTATACAAAAAATCTGCCAATTACTGAAAGCAGGGATGGGTCACATTTTTCCCAAACCCCCCTGCATTTTTCAAAATATCCCAAACATCCCAACTTCGATACCTGAGCCATATTTTGGACCCAAATTCCGGCTCTCTGCACCTATTCGCCGTTTGAATTTCCGACTTTTTATACAAAAAATCTGCCAATTACTGACAGCAGCTATGGGACACATTTTGCCCAAACACCCTTGCAGTTTTCAAAATATCCCAAATTCGATACCTGAGCCATATTTTGGACCCAAATTCTGGCTCTCTGCATCTATTCGCAGTTTGAAATTCCGACTTTTTATACAAAAAATTCGCCAATTACTGAGAGCGGCTGTGGTCACATTTTTCCCAAACCCACCTGCAGTTTTCAAAATATCCCAAAAATACCAAATTCGATACCTGAGCCATATTTTGGACCCAAATTCCGGTTATCTGCACCTATTCGCCGTTTGAAATTCCGAATTTTATACCAAAAATATGCCAATTACTGAAAGCGGCGGTGGGTCACATTTTGCCCAAACTCCCCTGCAGTTCTCAAAATATCCCAAAGATCCCAAATTCGATACCTTATCCATATTTTGGACCCAAATTCTGGCTCTCTGCACCTATTCGCAGTTTGAAGTTCCGACTTTTTATACCAAAAATATGCCAATTACTGGGAGCGGCGGTGGGTCACATTTTGCCCAAACCCCCCCTTCAGTTTTCAAAATATCGCAAACATCCCAAATTCGATACCTGAGCCATATTTTGCACCCAAATTCTGGCTCTCTGCACCTATTCCCAGTTTGAAATCCAGACTTTTTATACCAAAAATTTGCCAATTAATGAAAGCGGCGCTGGGTCACATTTTGCCCAAACCCCCCTGCAGTTCTCAAAATATCCCAAAGATCCCAAATTCGATACCTTATCCATATTTTGGACCCAAATTCTGGCTCTCTGCACCTATTCGCAGTTTGAAGTTCCGACTTTTTATACCAAAAATATGCCAATTACTGGGAGCGGTGGTGGGTCACATTTTGCCCAAACCCCCCCTTCAGTTTTCAAAATATCGCAAACATCCCAAATTCGATACCTGAGCCATATTTTGCACCCAAATTCTGGCTCTCTGCACCTATTCGCAGTTTGAAATTCAGACTTTTTATACCAAAAATTTGCCAATTAATGAAAGCGGCGCTGGGTCACATTTTGCCCAAACCCCCCTGCAGTTTTCAAAATATCCCAAACATCCCAAATTCGATACCTGAGCGATATTTTGGACCCAAATTCTGGCTCTCTGCACCTATTTGCAGTTTGAAATTCCGACTTTTTATACCTAAAATCTGCCAATTATTGAAAGCGGCGGTGGGTCACATTTTGCCCAAACCCCCCTTCAGTTTTCAAAATATCCCAAACATCCCAAATTCGATACCTGAGCCATATTTTGGACCCAAATTCTGGCTTTCTGCATCTATTCGCAGTTTGAAATTCGGAATTTTTATACAAAAAATTTGCCAATTACTGAGAGCGGCTATGGGACACATTTTGCCCAAACCCCCTTGCAGTTTTCAAAAAATCCCAAATTCGATACCTGAGCCATATTTTGGACCCAAATTCTGGCTCTCTGCATCTATTCGCAGTTTGAAATTCCGACTTTTTATACAAAAAATTCGCCAATTACTGAAAGCGGCTGTGGTCACATTTTTCCCAAACCCCCCTGCAGTTTTTAAAATATCCCAAAAATACCAAATTCGATACCTGAGCCATATTTTGGACCCAAATTCCGGTTATCTGCACCTATTCGCCGTTTGAAATTCCGAATTTTATACCAAAAATATGCCAATTACTGAAAGCGGCGGTGGGTCACATTTTGCCCAAACCCCCCCTGCAGTTTTCAAAATATACCAAACATCCCAAATTCGATACCTGAGCCATATTTTGGACCCAAATTCTGGCTCTCTGAACCTAATCGCAGTTTGAAATTCCGACTTTTTTTTACCAAAAATATGCCAATTACTGAGAGCGGCAGTGGGTCATATTTTGCCCAAACACCCCTGCAGTTCTCAAAATATCCCAAAGATCCCAAATTCGATACCTTATCCATATTTTGGACCCAAATTCTGGCTCTCTGCACCTATTCGCAGTTTGAAGTTCCGACTTTTTATACCAAAAATATGCCAATTACTGGGAGCGGCGGTGGGTCACATTTTGCCCAAACCCCCCCTTCAGATTTCAAAATATCGCAAACATCCCAAATTCGATACCTGAGCCATATTTTGCACCCAAATTCTGGCTCTCTGCACCTATTCCCAGTTTGAAATTCAGACTTTTTATACCAAAAATTTGCCAATTAATGAAAGCGGCGCTGGGTCACATTATGCCCAAACCCCCCTGCAGTTCTCAAAATATCCCAAAGATCCCAAATTCGATACCTTATCCATATTTTGGACCCAAATTCTGGCTCTCTGCACCTATTCGCAGTTTGAAGTTCCGACTTCTTATACCAAAAATATGCCAATTACTGGGAGCGGCGGTGGGTCACATTTTGCCCAAACCCCCCCTTCAGTTTTCAAAATATCCCAAACATCCCAAATTCGATACCTGAGCCATATTTTGCACCCAAATTCTGGCTCTCTGCACCTATTCGCAGTTTGAAATTCAGACTTTTTATACCAAAAATTTGCCAATTAATGAATGCGGCGCTGGGTCACATTTTGCCCAAACCCCCCTGCAGTTTTCAAAATATCCCAAACATCCCAAATTCGATACCTGAGCCATATTTTTCACCCAAATTCTGGCTCTGTGCACATATTCGCAGTTTGAAATTCGGACTTTTTATACCAAAAATTTGCCAATTAATGATAGCGGCGCTGGGTCACATTTTGCCCAAACCATCCTGCAGTTTTCAAAATATCCCAGACATCCCAAATTCGATACCTGAGCCATATTTTGGACCCAAATTCTGGCTCTCTGCACCTATTCGCAGTTTGAAATTCCTACTTTTTATACAAAATTTCTGCCAATTACTGAAAGCAGGGATGGGGCACGTTTCTCGCAAACCCCCCTGAAGTTTTCAAAATATCCCAAACATCCCAAATTCGATACCTGAGCGATATTTTGGACCCAAATTCTGGCTCTCTGCACCTATTTGCAGTTTGAAATTCCGACTTTTTATACCTAAAATCTGCCAATTATTGAAAGCGGCGGTGGGTCACATTTTGCCCAAACCCCCCTTCAGTTTTCAAAATATCCCAAACATCCCAAATTCGATACCTGAGCCATATTTTGGACCCAAATTCTGGCTTTCTGCATCTATTCGCAGTTTGAAATTCGGAATTTTATACCAAAAATTTGCCAATTAATGAAAGCAGCGCTGGGTCACATTTTGACCAAACCATCCTGCAGTTTTCAAAATATCCCAAACATCCCAAATTCGATACCTGAGCCATATTTTGGACCCAAATTCTGGCTCTTTGCACCTATTCGCAGTTTGAAATTCCGACTTTTAATACAAAAAATCTGCCAATTACTGAAAGCAGGGGTGGGTCACATTTTGCCCAAACCCCCCTGCAGTTTTCAAAATATCCCAAACATCCCAAATTCGATACCTGAGCCATATTTTGGACCCAAATTCCGGCTCTCTGCACCTATTCGCCGTTTGAAATTCCGACTTTTTATACAAAAAATTTGCCAATTACTGAGAGCGGCTATGGGACACATTTTGCCCAAACCCCCTTGCAGTTTTCAAAATATCCCAAATTCGATACCTGAGCCATATTTTGGACCCAAATTCTGGCTCTCTGCATCTATTCGCAGTTTGAAATTCCGACTTTTTATACAAAAAATTCGCCAATTACTGAAAGCGGCTGTGGTCACATTTTTCCCAAACCCCCCTGCAGTTTTTAAAATATCCCAAAAATACCAAATTCGATACCTGAGCCATATTTTGGACCCAAATTCCGGTTATCTGCACCTATTCGCCGTTTGAAATTCCGAATTTTATACCAAAAATATGCCAATTACTGAAAGCGGCGGTGGGTCACATTTTGCCCAAACCCCCCCCTGCAGTTTTCAAAATATACCAAACATCCCAAATTCGATACCTGAGCCATATTTTGGACCCAAATTCTGGCTCTCTGCACCTAATCGCAGTTTGAAATTCCGACTTTTTTTTACCAAAAATATGCCAATTACTGAAAGCGGCAGTGGGTCATATTTTGCCCAAACACCCCTGCAGTTCTCAAAATATCCCAAAGATCCCAAATTCGATACCTTATCCATATTTTGGACCCAAATTCTGGCTCTCTGCACCTATTCGCAGTTTGAAGTTCCGACTTTTTATACCAAAAATATGCCAATTACTGGGAGCGGCGGTGGGTCACATTTTGCCCAAACCCCCCCTTCAGTTTTCAAAATATCGCAAACATCCCAAATTCGATACCTGAGCCATATTTTGCACCCAAATTCTGGCTCTCTGCACCTATTCCCAGTTTGAAATTCAGACTTTTTATACCAAAAATTTGCCAATTAATGAAAGCGGCGCTGGGTCACATTTTGCCCAAACCCCCCTGCAGTTCTCAAAATATCCCAAAGATCCCAAATTCGATACCTTATCCATATTTTGGACCCAAATTCTGGCTCTCTGCACCTATTCGCAGTTTGAAGTTCCGACATCTTATACCAAAAATATGCCAATTACTGGGAGCGGCGGTGGGTCACATTTTGCCCAAACCCCCCCTTCAGTTTTCAAAATATCCCAAACATCCCAAATTCGATACCTGAGCCATATTTTGCACCCAAATTCTGGCTCTCTGCACCTATTCGCAGTTTGAAATTCAGACTTTTTATACCAAAAATTTGCCAATTAATGAATGCGGCGCTGGGTCACATTTTGCCCAAACCCCCCTGCAGTTTTCAAAATATCCCAAACATCCCAAATTCGATACCTGAGCGATATTTTGGACCCAAATTCTGGCTCTCTGCACTTATTTGCAGTTTGAAATTCCGACTTTTTATACCAAAAATCTGCCAATTACTGAAAGCGGCGGTGGGTCACATTTTGCCCAAACCCCCCTTCAGTTTTCAAAATATCCCAAACATCCCAAATTCGATACGTGAGCCATATTTTGGACCCAAATTCTGGCTCTCTGCATCTATTCGCAGTTTGAAATTCGGAATTTTATACCAAAAATTTGCCAATTAATGAAAGCGGCACTGGGTCACATTTTGCCCAAACCATCCTGCAGTTTTCAAAATATCCCAAACATCCCAAATTCGATACCTGAGCCATATTTTGGACCCAAATTCTGGCTCTCTGCACCTATTCGCAATTTGATATTCCGACTTTTTATACAAAAAATCTGCCAATTACTGAAAGCAGGGATGGGTCACATTTTTCCCAAACCCCCCTGCATTTTTCAAAATATCCCAAACATCCCAACTTCGATACCTGAGCCATATTTTGGACCCAAATTCCGGCTCTCTGCACCTATTCGCCGTTTGAATTTCCGACTTTTTATACAAAAAATCTGCCAATTACTGACAGCAGCTATGGGACACATTTTGCCCAAACACCCTTGCAGTTTTCAAAATATCCCAAATTCGATACCTGAGCCATATTTTGGACCCAAATTCTGGCTCTCTGCATCTATTCGCAGTTTGAAATTCCGACTTTTTATACAAAAAATTCGCCAATTACTGAGAGCGGCTGTGGTCACATTTTTCCCAAACCCACCTGCAGTTTTCAAAATATCCCAAAAATACCAAATTCGATACCTGAGCCATATTTTGGACCCAAATTCCGGTTATCTGCACCTATTCGCCGTTTGAAATTCCGAATTTTATACCAAAAATATGCCAATTACTGAAAGCGGCGGTGGGTCACATTTTGCCCAAACTCCCCTGCAGTTCTCAAAATATCCCAAAGATCCCAAATTCGATACCTTATCCATATTTTGGACCCAAATTCTGGCTCTCTGCACCTATTCGCAGTTTGAAGTTCCGACTTTTTATACCAAAAATATGCCAATTACTGGGAGCGGCGGTGGGTCACATTTTGCCCAAACCCCCCCTTCAGTTTTCAAAATATCGCAAACATCCCAAATTCGATACCTGAGCCATATTTTGCACCCAAATTCTGGCTCTCTGCACCTATTCCCAGTTTGAAATTCAGACTTTTTATACCAAAAATTTGCCAATTAATGAAAGCGGCGCTGGGTCACATTTTGCCCAAACCCCCCTGCAGTTCTCAAAATATCCCAAAGATCCCAAATTCGATACCTTATCCATATTTTGGACCCAAATTCTGGCTCTCTGCACCTATTCGCAGTTTGAAGTTCCGACTTCTTATACCAAAAATATGCCAATTACTGGGAGCGGCGGTGGGTCACATTTTGCCCAAACCCCCCCTTCAGTTTTCAAAATATCCCAAACATCCCAAATTCGATACCTGAGCCATATTTTGCACCCAAATTCTGGCTCTCTGCACCTATTCGCAGTTTGAAATTCAGACTTTTTATACCAAAAATTTGCCAATTAATGAATGCGGCGCTGGGTCACATTTTGCCCAAACCCCCCTGCAGTTTTCAAAATATCCCAAACATCCCAAATTCGATACCTGAGCCATATTTTTCACCCAAATTCTGGCTCTGTGCACATATTCGCAGTTTGAAATTCGGACTTTTTATACCAAAAATTTGCCAATTAATGATAGCGGCGCTGGGTCACATTTTGCCCAAACCATCCTGCAGTTTTCAAAATATCCCAAACATCCCAAATTCGATACCTGAGCGATATTTTGGACCCAAATTCTGGCTCTCTGCACTTATTTGCAGTTTGAAATTCCGACTTTTTATACCAAAAATCTGCCAATTACTGAAAGCGGCGGTGGGTCACATTTTGCCCAAACCCCCCTTCAGTTTTCAAAATATCCCAAACATCCCAAATTCGATACGTGAGCCATATTTTGGACCCAAATTCTGGCTCTCTGCATCTATTCGCAGTTTGAAATTCGGAATTTTATACCAAAAATTTGCCAATTAATGAAAGCGGCACTGGGTCACATTTTGCCCAAACCATCCGGCAGTTTTCAAAATATCCCAAACATCCCAAATTCGATACCTGAGCCATATTTTGGACCCAAATTCTGGCTCTCTGCACCTATTCGCAATTTGATATTCCGACTTTTTATACAAAAAATCTGCCAATTACTGAAAGCAGGGATGGGTCACATTTTTCCCAAACCCCCCTGCATTTTTCAAAATATCCCAAACATCCCAACTTCGATACCTGAGCCATATTTTGGACCCAAATTCCGGCTCTCTGCACCTATTCGCCGTTTGAATTTCCGACTTTTTATACAAAAAATCTGCCAATTACTGACAGCAGCTATGGGACACATTTTGCCCAAACACCCTTGCAGTTTTCAAAATATCCCAAATTCGATACCTGAGCCATATTTTGGACCCAAATTCTGGCTCTCTGCATCTATTCGCAGTTTGAAATTCCGACTTTTTATACAAAAAATTCGCCAATTACTGAGAGCGGCTGTGGTCACATTTTTCCCAAACCCACCTGCAGTTTTCAAAATATCCCAAAAATACCAAATTCGATACCTGAGCCATATTTTGGACCCAAATTCCGGTTATCTGCACCTATTCGCCGTTTGAAATTCCGAATTTTATACCAAAAATATGCCAATTACTGAAAGCGGCGGTGGGTCACATTTTGCCCAAACTCCCCTGCAGTTCTCAAAATATCCCAAAGATCCCAAATTCGATACCTTATCCATATTTTGGACCCAAATTCTGGCTCTCTGCACCTATTCGCAGTTTGAAGTTCCGACTTTTTATACCAAAAATATGCCAATTACTGGGAGCGGCGGTGGGTCACATTTTGCCCAAACCCCCCCTTCAGTTTTCAAAATATCGCAAACATCCCAAATTCGATACCTGAGCCATATTTTGCACCCAAATTCTGGCTCTCTGCACCTATTCCCAGTTTGAAATTCAGACTTTTTATACCAAAAATTTGCCAATTAATGAAAGCGGCGCTGGGTCACATTTTGCCCAAACCCCCCTGCAGTTCTCAAAATATCCCAAAGATCCCAAATTCGATACCTTATCCATATTTTGGACCCAAATTCTGGCTCTCTGCACCTATTCGCAGTTTGAAGTTCCGACTTCTTATACCAAAAATATGCCAATTACTGGGAGCGGCGGTGGGTCACATTTTGCCCAAACCCCCCTTCAGTTTTCAAAATATCCCAAACATCCCAAATTCGATACCTGAGCCATATTTTGCACCCAAATTCTGGCTCTCTGCACCTATTCGCAGTTTGAAATTCAGACTTTTTATACCAAAAATTTGCCAATTAATGAAAGCGGCACTGGGTCACATTTTGCCCAAACCATCCTGCAGTTTTCAAAATATCCCAAACATCCCAAATTCGATACCTGAGCCATATTTTGGACCCAAATTCTGGCTCTCTGCACCTATTCGCAATTTGATATTCCGACTTTTTATACAAAAAATCTGCCAATTACTGAAAGCAGGGATGGGTCACATTTTTCCCAAACCCCCCTGCATTTTTCAAAATATCCCAAACATCCCAACTTCGATACCTGAGCCATATTTTGGACCCAAATTCCGGCTCTCTGCACCTATTCGCCGTTTGAATTTCCGACTTTTTATACAAAAAATCTGCCAATTACTGACAGCAGCTATGGGACACATTTTGCCCAAACACCCTTGCAGTTTTCAAAATATCCCAAATTCGATACCTGAGCCATATTTTGGACCCAAATTCTGGCTCTCTGCATCTATTCGCAGTTTGAAATTCCGACTTTTTATACAAAAAATTCGCCAATTACTGAGAGCGGCTGTGGTCACATTTTTCCCAAACCCACCTGCAGTTTTCAAAATATCCCAAAAATACCAAATTCGATACCTGAGCCATATTTTGGACCCAAATTCCGGTTATCTGCACCTATTCGCCGTTTGAAATTCCGAATTTTATACCAAAAATATGCCAATTACTGAAAGCGGCGGTGGGTCACATTTTGCCCAAACTCCCCTGCAGTTCTCAAAATATCCCAAAGATCCCAAATTCGATACCTTATCCATATTTTGGACCCAAATTCTGGCTCTCTGCACCTATTCGCAGTTTGAAGTTCCGACTTTTTATACCAAAAATATGCCAATTACTGGGAGCGGCGGTGGGTCACATTTTGCCCAAACCCCCCCTTCAGTTTTCAAAATATCGCAAACATCCCAAATTCGATACCTGAGCCATATTTTGCACCCAAATTCTGGCTCTCTGCACCTATTCCCAGTTTGAAATTCAGACTTTTTATACCAAAAATTTGCCAATTAATGAAAGCGGCGCTGGGTCACATTTTGCCCAAACCCCCCTGCAGTTCTCAAAATATCCCAAAGATCCCAAATTCGATACCTTATCCATATTTTGGACCCAAATTCTGGCTCTCTGCACCTATTCGCAGTTTGAAGTTCCGACTTCTTATACCAAAAATATGCCAATTACTGGGAGCGGCGGTGGGTCACATTTTGCCCAAACCCCCCCTTCAGTTTTCAAAATATCCCAAACATCCCAAATTCGATACCTGAGCCATATTTTGCACCCAAATTCTGGCTCTCTGCACCTATTCGCAGTTTGAAATTCAGACTTTTTATACCAAAAATTTGCCAATTAATGAATGCGGCGCTGGGTCACATTTTGCCCAAACCCCCCTGCAGTTTTCAAAATATCCCAAACATCCCAAATTCGATACCTGAGCCATATTTTTCACCCAAATTCTGGCTCTGTGCACATATTCGCAGTTTGAAATTCGGACTTTTTATACCAAAAATTTGCCAATTAATGATAGCGGCGCTGGGTCACATTTTGCCCAAACCATCCTGCAGTTTTCAAAATATCCCAGACATCCCAAATTCGATACCTGAGCCATATTTTGGACCCAAATTCTGGCTCTCTGCACCTATTCGCAGTTTGAAATTCCTACTTTTTATACAAAATTTCTGCCAATTACTGAAAGCAGGGATGGGGCACGTTTCTCGCAAACCCCCCTGAAGTTTTCAAAATATCCCAAACATCCCAAATTCGATACCTGAGCGATATTTTGGACCCAAATTCTGGCTCTCTGCACCTATTTGCAGTTTGAAATTCCGACTTTTTATTCCTAAAATCTGCCAATTATTGAAAGCGGCGGTGGGTCACATTTTGCCCAAACCCCCCTTCAGTTTTCAAAATATCCCAAACATCCCAAATTCGATACGTGAGCCATATTTTGGACCCAAATTCTGGCTCTCTGCATCTATTCACAGTTTGAAATTCGGAATTTTATACCAAAAATTTGCCAATTAAGGAAAGCGGCACTGGGTCACATTTTGCCCAAACCATCCTGCAGTTTTCAAAATATCCCAAACATCCCAAATTCGATACCTGAGCCATATTTTGGACCCAAATTCTGGCTCTCTGCACCTATTCGCAATTTGATATTCCGACTTTTTATACAAAAAATCTGCCAATTACTGAAAGCAGGGATGGGTCACATTTTTCCCAAACCCCCCTGCATTTTTCAAAATATCCCAAACATCCCAACTTCGATACCTGAGCCATATTTTGGACCCAAATTCCGGCTCTCTGCACCTATTCGCCGTTTGAATTTCCGACTTTTTATACAAAAAATCTGCCAATTACTGACAGCAGCTATGGGACACATTTTGCCCAAACACCCTTGCAGTTTTCAAAATATCCCAAATTCGATACCTGAGCCATATTTTGGACCCAAATTCTGGCTCTCTGCATCTATTCGCAGTTTGAAATTCCGACTTTTTATACAAAAAATTCGCCAATTACTGAGAGCGGCTGTGGTCACATTTTTCCCAAACCCACCTGCAGTTTTCAAAATATCCCAAAAATACCAAATTCGATACCTGAGCCATATTTTGGACCCAAATTCTGGCTCTCTGCACCTATTCGCAGTTTGAAGTTCCGACTTTTTATACCAAAAATATGCCAATTACTGGGAGCGGCGGTGGGTCACATTTTGCCCAAACCCCCCCTTCAGTTTTCAAAATATCGCAAACATCCCAAATTCGATACCTGAGCCATATTTTGCACCCAAATTCTGGCTCTCTGCACCTATTCCCAGTTTGAAATTCAGACTTTTTATACCAAAAATTTGCCAATTAATGAAAGCGGCGCTGGGTCACATTTTGCCCAAACCCCCCTGCAGTTCTCAAAATATCCCAAAGATCCCAAATTCGATACCTTATCCATATTTTGGACCCAAATTCTGGCTCTCTGCACCTATTCGCAGTTTGAAGTTCCGACTTCTTATACCAAAAATATGCCAATTACTGGGAGCGGCGGTGGGTCACATTTTGCCCAAACCCCCCCTTCAGTTTTCAAAATATCCCAAACATCCCAAATTCGATACCTGAGCCATATTTTGCACCCAAATTCTGGCTCTCTGCACCTATTCGCAGTTTGAAATTCAGACTTTTTATACCAAAAATTTGCCAATTAATGAATGCGGCGCTGGGTCACATTTTGCCCAAACCCCCCTGCAGTTTTCAAAATATCCCAAACATCCCAAATTCGATACCTGAGCCATATTTTTCACCCAAATTCTGGCTCTGTGCACATATTCGCAGTTTGAAATTCGGACTTTTTATACCAAAAATTTGCCAATTAATGATAGCGGCGCTGGGTCACATTTTGCCCAAACCATCCTGCAGTTTTCAAAATATCCCAGACATCCCAAATTCGATACCTGAGCCATATTTTGGACCCAAATTCTGGCTCTCTGCACCTATTCGCAGTTTGAAATTCCTACTTTTTATACAAAATTTCTGCCAATTACTGAAAGCAGGGATGGGGCACGTTTCTCGCAAACCCCCCTGAAGTTTTCAAAATATCCCAAACATCCCAAATTCGATACCTGAGCGATATTTTGGACCCAAATTCTGGCTCTCTGCACCTATTTGCAGTTTGAAATTCCGACTTTTTATTCCTAAAATCTGCCAATTATTGAAAGCGGCGGTGGGTAACATTTTGCCCAAACCCCCCTTCAGTTTTCAAAATATCCCAAACATCCCAAATTCGATACGTGAGCCATATTTTGGACCCAAATTCTGGCTCTCTGCATCTATTCGCAGTTTGAAATTCGGAATTTTATACCAAAAATTTGCCAATTAATGAAAGCGGCACTGGGTCACATTTTGCACAAACCATCCTGCAGTTTTCAAAATATCCCAAACATCCCAAATTCGATACCTGAGCCATATTTTGGACCCAAATTCTGGCTCTCTGCACCTATTCGCAATTTGATATTCCGACTTTTTATACAAAAAATCTGCCAATTACTGAAAGCAGGGATGGGTCACATTTTTCCCAAACCCCCCTGCATTTTTCAAAATATCCCAAACATCCCAACTTCGATACCTGAGCCATATTTTGGACCCAAATTCCGGCTCTCTGCACCTATTCGCCGTTTGAATTTCCGACTTTTTATACAAAAAATCTGCCAATTACTGACAGCAGCTATGGGACACATTTTGCCCAAACACCCTTGCAGTTTTCAAAATATTTCAAATTCGATACCTGAGCCATATTTTGGACCCAAATTCTGGCTCTCTGCATCTATTCGCAGTTTGAAATTCCGACTTTTTATACAAAAAATTCGCCAATTACTGAGAGCGGCTGTGGTCACATTTTTCCCAAACCCACCTGCAGTTTTCAAAATATCCCAAAAATACCAAATTCGATACCTGAGCCATATTTTGGACCCAAATTCCGGTTATCTGCACCTATTCGCCGTTTGAAATTCCGAATTTTATACCAAAAATATGCCAATTACTGAAAGCGGCGGTGGGTCACATTTTGCCCAAACTCCCCTGCAGTTCTCAAAATATCCCAAAGATCCCAAATTCGATACCTTATCCATATTTTGGACCCAAATTCTGGCTCTCTGCACCTATTCGCAGTTTGAAGTTCCGACTTTTTATACCAAAAATATGCCAATTACTGGGAGCGGCGGTGGGTCACATTTTGCCCAAACCCCCCCTTCAGTTTTCAAAATATCGCAAACATCCCAAATTCGATACCTGAGCCATATTTTGCACCCAAATTCTGGCTCTCTGCACCTATTCCCAGTTTGAAATTCAGACTTTTTATACCAAAAATTTGCCAATTAATGAAAGCGGCGCTGGGTCACATTTTGCCCAAACCCCCCTGCAGTTCTCAAAATATCCCAAAGATCCCAAATTCGATACCTTATCCATATTTTGGACCCAAATTCTGGCTCTCTGCACCTATTCGCAGTTTGAAGTTCCGACTTCTTATACCAAAAATATGCCAATTACTGGGAGCGGCGGTGGGTCACATTTTGCCCAAACCCCCCCTTCAGTTTTCAAAATATCCCAAACATCCCAAATTCGATACCTGAGCCATATTTTGCACCCAAATTCTGGCTCTCTGCACCTATTCGCAGTTTGAAATTCAGACTTTTTATACCAAAAATTTGCCAATTAATGAATGCGGCGCTGGGTCACATTTTGCCCAAACCCCCCTGCAGTTTTCAAAATATCCCAAACATCCCAAATTCGATACCTGAGCCATATTTTTCACCCAAATTCTGGCTCTGTGCACATATTCGCAGTTTGAAATTCGGACTTTTTATACCAAAAATTTGCCAATTAATGATAGCGGCGCTGGGTCACATTTTGCCCAAACCATCCTGCAGTTTTCAAAATATCCCAGACATCCCAAATTCGATACCTGAGCCATATTTTGGACCCAAATTCTGGCTCTCTGCACCTATTCGCAGTTTGAAATTCCTACTTTTTATACAAAATTTCTGCCAATTACTGAAAGCAGGGATGGGGCACGTTTCACGCAAACCCCCCTGAAGTTTTCAAAATATCCCAAACATCCCAAATTCGATACCTGAGCGATATTTTGGACCCAAATTCTGGCTCTCTGCACCTATTTGCAGTTTGAAATTCCGACTTTTTATTCCTAAAATCTGCCAATTATTGAAAGCGGCGGTGGGTCACATTTTGCCCAAACCCCCCTTCAGTTTTCAAAATATCCCAAACATCCCAAATTCGATACGTGAGCCATATTTTGGACCCAAATTCTGGCTCTCTGCATCTATTCGCAGTTTGAAATTCGGAATTTTATACCAAAAATTTGCCAATTAATGAAAGCGGCACTGGGTCACATTTTGCCCAAACCATCCTGCAGTTTTCAAAATATCCCAAACATCCCAAATTCGATACCTGAGCCATATTTTGGACCCAAATTCTGGCTCTCTGCACCTATTCGCAATTTGATATTCCGACTTTTTATACAAAAAATCTGCCAATTACTGAAAGCAGGGATGGGTCACATTTTTCCCAAACCCCCCTGCATTTTTCAAAATATCCCAAACATCCCAACTTCGATACCTGAGCCATATTTTGGACCCAAATTCCGGCTCTCTGCACCTATTCGCCGTTTGAATTTCCGACTTTTTATACAAAAAATCTGCCAATTACTGACAGCAGCTATGGGACACATTTTGCCCAAACACCCTTGCAGTTTTCAAAATATCCCAAATTCGATACCTGAGCCATATTTTGGACCCAAATTCTGGCTCTCTGCATCTATTCGCAGTTTGAAATTCCGACTTTTTATACAAAAAATTCGCCAATTACTGAGAGCGGCTGTGGTCACATTTTTCCCAAACCCACCTGCAGTTTTCAAAATATCCCAAAAATACCAAATTCGATACCTGAGCCATATTTTGGACCCAAATTCCGGTTATCTGCACCTATTCGCCGTTTGAAATTCCGAATTTTATACCAAAAATATGCCAATTACTGAAAGCGGCGGTGGGTCACATTTTGCCCAAACTCCCCTGCAGTTCTCAAAATATCCCAAAGATCCCAAATTCGATACCTTATCCATATTTTGGACCCAAATTCTGGCTCTCTGCACCTATTCGCAGTTTGAAGTTCCGACTTTTTATACCAAAAATATGCCAATTACTGGGAGCGGCGGTGGGTCACATTTTGCCCAAACCCCCCCTTCAGTTTTCAAAATATCGCAAACATCCCAAATTCGATACCTGAGCCATATTTTGCACCCAAATTCTGGCTCTCTGCACCTATTCCCAGTTTGAAATCCAGACTTTTTATACCAAAAATTTGCCAATTAATGAAAGCGGCGCTGGGTCACATTTTGCCCAAACCCCCCTGCAGTTCTCAAAATATCCCAAAGATCCCAAATTCGATACCTTATCCATATTTTGGACCCAAATTCTGGCTCTCTGCACCTATTCGCAGTTTGAAGTTCCGACTTCTTATACCAAAAATATGCCAATTACTGGGAGCGGCGGTGGGTCACATTTTGCCCAAACCCCCCCTTCAGTTTTCAAAATATCCCAAACATCCCAAATTCGATACCTGAGCCATATTTTGCACCCAAATTCTGGCTCTCTGCACCTATTCGCAGTTTGAAATTCAGACTTTTTATACCAAAAATTTGCCAATTAATGAATGCGGCGCTGGGTCACATTTTGCCCAAACCCCCCTGCAGTTTTCAAAATATCCCAAACATCCCAAATTCGATACCTGAGCCATATTTTTCACCCAAATTCTGGCTCTGTGCACATATTCGCAGTTTGAAATTCGGACTTTTTATACCAAAAATTTGCCAATTAATGATAGCGGCGCTGGGTCACATTTTGCCCAAACCATCCTGCAGTTTTCAAAATATCCCAGACATCCCAAATTCGATACCTGAGCCATATTTTGGACCCAAATTCTGGCTCTCTGCACCTATTCGCAGTTTGAAATTCCTACTTTTTATACAAAATTTCTGCCAATTACTGAAAGCAGGGATGGGGCACGTTTCTCGCAAACCCCCCTGAAGTTTTCAAAATATCCCAAACATCCCAAATTCGATACCTGAGCGATATTTTGGACCCAAATTCTGGCTCTCTGCACCTATTTGCAGTTTGAAATTCCGACTTTTTATTCCTAAAATCTGCCAATTATTGAAAGCGGCGGTGGGTCACATTTTGCCCAAACCCCCCTTCAGTTTTCAAAATATCCCAAACATCCCAAATTCGATACGTGAGCCATATTTTGGACCCAAATTCTGGCTCTCTGCATCTATTCGCAGTTTGAAATTCGGAATTTTATACCAAAAATTTGCCAATTAAGGAAAGCGGCACTGGGTCACATTTTGCCCAAACCATCCTGCAGTTTTCAAAATATCCCAAACATCCCAAATTCGATACCTGAGCCATATTTTGGACCCAAATTCTGGCTCTCTGCACCTATTCGCAATTTGATATTCCGACTTTTTATACAAAAAATCTGCCAATTACTGAAAGCAGGGATGGGTCACATTTTTCCCAAACCCCCCTGCATTTTTCAAAATATCCCAAACATCCCAACTTCGATACCTGAGCCATATTTTGGACCCAAATTCCGGCTCTCTGCACCTATTCGCCGTTTGAATTTCCGACTTTTTATACAAAAAATCTGCCAATTACTGACAGCAGCTATGGGACACATTTTGCCCAAACACCCTTGCAGTTTTCAAAATATCCCAAATTCGATACCTGAGCCATATTTTGGACCCAAATTCTGGCTCTCTGCATCTATTCGCAGTTTGAAATTCCGACTTTTTATACAAAAAATTCGCCAATTACTGAGAGCGGCTGTGGTCACATTTTTCCCAAACCCACCTGCAGTTTTCAAAATATCCCAAAAATACCAAATTCGATACCTGAGCCATATTTTGGACCCAAATTCCGGTTATCTGCACCTATTCGCCGTTTGAAATTCCGAATTTTATACCAAAAATATGCCAATTACTGAAAGCGGCGGTGGGTCACATTTTGCCCAAACCCCCCTGCAGTTCTCAAAATATCCCAAAGATCCCAAATTCGATACCTTATCCATATTTTGGACCCAAATTCTGGCTCTCTGCACCTATTCGCAGTTTGAAGTTCCGACTTTTTATACCAAAAATATGCCAATTACTGGGAGCGGCGGTGGGTCACATTTTGCCCAAACCCCCCCTTCAGTTTTCAAAATATCGCAAACATCCCAAATTCGATACCTGAGCCATATTTTGCACCCAAATTCTGGCTCTCTGCACCTATTCCCAGTTTGAAATTCAGAATTTTTATACCAAATATTTGCCAATTAATGAAAGCGGCGCTGGGTCACATTTTGCCCAAACCCCCCTGCAGTTTTCAAAATATCCCAAACATCCCAAATTCGATACCTGAGCCATATTTTGGACCCAAATTCTGGCTCTCTGCACCTATTCGCCGTTTGAAATTCCGACTTTTTATACAAAAAATTTGCCAATTTTTGAAAGCGGCAGTGGGTCACATTTTGCCCAAACCCCCCTTCAGTTTTCAAAATATCCCAAACATCCCAAATTCGATACCTGAGCCATATTTTGGACCCAAATTCTGGCTCTCTGCACCTATTCGCAGTTTGAAATTCCGACTTTTTTTACTAAAAATATGCCAATTACTGAAAGCGGCGGTGGGGTCACATTTTGCCGAAACCCCCCTGCAGTTCTCAAAATATCCCAAAGATCCCAAATTCGATTCCTTAGCCATATTTTGAACCCAAATTCTGGCTCTCTGCACCTATTCGCCGTTTGAAGTTCCGACTTTTTATACCAAAAATATGCCAATTACTGGGAGCGGCGGTGTCACATTTTGCCCAAACCCCCCCCCTTCAGTTTTCAAAATATCGCAAACATCCCAAATTCGATACCTGAGCCATATTTTGCACCCAAATTCTGGCTCTCTGCACCTATTCGCAGTTTGAAATTCAGACTTTTTATACCAAAAATTTTCTAATTAATGAAAGCGGCGCTGGGTCACATTTTTCCCAAACCCCCCTGCAGTTCTCAAAATATTCCAAAGATCCCAAATTCGATACCTTATCCATATTTTGGACCCAAATTCTGGCTCTCTGCACCTATTCGCAGTTTGAAGTTCCGACTTTTTATACCAAAAATATGCCAATTACTGGGAGCGGCGGTGGGTCACATTTTGCCCAAACCCCCCTGCAGTTTTCAAAATATCCCAAACATCCCAAATTCGATACCTGAGCGATATTTTGGACCCAAATTCTGGCTCTCTGCACTTATTTGCAGTTTGAAATTCCGACTTTTTATACCAAAAATCTGAAAATTACTGAAAGCGGCGGTGGGTCACATTTTGCCCAAACCCCCCTTCAGTTTTCAAAATATCCCAAACAACCCAAATTCGATACGTGAGCCATATTTTGGACCCAAATTCTGGCTCTCTGCATCTATTCGCAGTTTGAGTTTCGGAATTTTATACCAAAAATTTGCCAATTAATGAAAGCGGCGCTGGGTCACATTTTGCCCAAACCATCCTGCAGTTTTCAAAATATCCCAAACATCCCAAATTCGATACCTGAGCCATATTTTGGACCCAAATTCTGGCTCTCTGCACCTATTCGCAGCTTGAAATTCCGACTTTTTATACAAAAAATCTGCCAATTACTGAAAGCAGGGATGGGTCACATTTTTCCCAAACCCCCCTGCATTTTTCAAAATATCCCAAACATCCCAAATTCGATACCAGAGCCATATTTTGGACCCAAATTCCGGCTCTCTGCACCTATTCGCCGTTTGAATTTCCGAATTTTTTATACAAAAAATCTGCCAATTACTGACAGCGGCTATGGGACACATTTTGCCCCAACCCCCTTGCAGTTTTCAAAATATCCCAAATTCGATACCTGAGCCATATTTTGGATCCAAATTCTGGCTCTCTGCATCTATTCGCAGTTTGAAATTCCGACTTTTTATACAAAAAATTCGCCAATTACAGAGAGCAGCTGTGGTCACATTTTTCCCAAACCCACCTGCAGTTTTCAAAATATCCCAAAAATACCAAATTCGATACCTGAGCCATATTTTGGACCCAAATTCCGGTTATCTGCACCTATTCGCCGTTTGAAATTCCGAATTTTATACCAAAAATATGCCAATTACTGAAAGCGGCGGTGGGTCACATTTTGCCCAAACTCCCCTGCAGTTCTCAAAATATCCCAAAGATCCCAAATTCGATACCTTATCCATATTTTGGACCCAAATTCTGGCTCTCTGCACCTATTCGCAGTTTGAAGTTCCGACTTTTTATACCAAAAATATGCCAATTACTGGGAGCGGCGGTGGGTCACATTTTGCCCAAACCCCCCCTTCAGTTTTCAAAATATCGCAAACATCCCAAATTCGATACCTGAGCCATATTTTGCACCCAAATTCTGGCTCTCTGCACCTATTCCCAGTTTGAAATTCAGAATTTTTATACCAAAAATTTGCCAATTAATGAAAGCGGCGCTGGGTCACATTTTGCCCAAACCCCCCTGCAGTTTTCAAAATATCCCAAACATCCCAAATTCGATACCTGAGCCATATTTTGGACCCAAATTCTGGCTCTCTGCACCTATTCGCCGTTTGAAATTCCGACTTTTTATACAAAAAATTTGCCAATTTTTGAAAGCGGCAGTGGGTCACATTTTGCCCAAACCCCCCTTCAGTTTTCAAAATATCCCAAACATCCCAAATTCGATACCTGAGCCATATTTTGGACCCAAATTCTGGCTCTCTGCACCTATTCGCAGTTTGAAATTCCGACTTTTTTTACTAAAAATATGCCAATTACTGAAAGCGGCGGTGGGGTCACATTTTGCCGAAACCCCCCTGCAGTTCTCAAAATATCCCAAAGATCCCAAATTCGATTCCTTAGCCATATTTTGAACCCAAATTCTGGCTCTCTGCACCTATTCGCCGTTTGAAGTTCCGACTTTTTATACCAAAAATATGCCAATTACTGGGAGCGGCGGTGTCACATTTTGCCCAAACCCCCCCCCTTCAGTTTTCAAAATATCGCAAACATCCCAAATTCGATACCTGAGCCATATTTTGCACCCAAATTCTGGCTCTCTGCACCTATTCGCAGTTTGAAATTCAGACTTTTTATACCAAAAATTTTCTAATTAATGAAAGCGGCGCTGGGTCACATTTTGCCCAAACCCCCCTGCAGTTCTCAAAATATTCCAAAGATCCCAAATTCGATACCTTATCCATATTTTGGACCCAAATTCTGGCTCTCTGCACCTATTCGCAGTTTGAAGTTCCGACTTTTTATACCAAAAATATGCCAATTACTGGGAGCGGCGGTGGGTCACATTTTGCCCAAACCCCCCTGCAGTTTTCAAAATATCCCAAACATCCCAAATTCGATACCTGAGCGATATTTTGGACCCAAATTCTGGCTCTCTGCACTTATTTGCAGTTTGAAATTCCGACTTTTTATACCAAAAATCTGAAAATTACTGAAAGCGGCGGTGGGTCACATTTTGCCCAAACCCCCCTTCAGTTTTCAAAATATCCCAAACAACCCAAATTCGATACGTGAGCCATATTTTGGACCCAAATTCTGGCTCTCTGCATCTATTCGCAGTTTGAGTTTCGGAATTTTATACCAAAAATTTGCCAATTAATGAAAGCGGCGCTGGGTCACATTTTGCCCAAACCATCCTGCAGTTTTCAAAATATCCCAAACATCCCAAATTCGATACCTGAGCCATATTTTGGATCCAAATTCTGGCTCTCTGCACCTATTCGCAGCTTGAAATTCCGACTTTTTATACAAAAAATCTGCCAATTACTGAAAGCAGGGATGGGTCACATTTTTCCCAAACCCCCCTGCATTTTTCAAAATATCCCAAACATCCCAAATTCGATACCAGAGCCATATTTTGGACCCAAATTCCGGCTCTCTGCACCTATTCGCCGTTTGAATTTCCGAATTTTTTATACAAAAAATCTGCCAATTACTGACAGCGGCTATGGGACACATTTTGCCCCAACCCCCTTGCAGTTTTCAAAATATCCCAAATTCGATACCTGAGCCATATTTTGGATCCAAATTCTGGCTCTCTGCATCTATTCGCAGTTTGAAATTCCGACTTTTTATACAAAAAATTCGCCAATTACAGAGAGCAGCTGTGGTCACATTTTTCCCAAACCCACCTGCAGTTTTCAAAATATCCCAAAAATACCAAATTCGATACCTGAGCCATATTTTGGACCCAAATTCCGGTTATCTGCACCTATTCGCCGTTTGAAATTCCGAATTTTATACCAAAAATATGCCAATTACTGAAAGCGGCGGTGGGTCACATTTTGCCCAAACTCCCCTGCAGTTCTCAAAATATCCCAAAGATCCCAAATTCGATACCTTATCCATATTTTGGACCCAAATTCTGGCTCTCTGCACCTATTCGCAGTTTGAAGTTCCGACTTTTTATACCAAAAATATGCCAATTACTGGGAGCGGCGGTGGGTCACATTTTGCCCAAACCCCCCCTTCAGTTTTCAAAATATCGCAAACATCCCAAATTCGATACCTGAGCCATATTTTGCACCCAAATTCTGGCTCTCTGCACCTATTCCCAGTTTGAAATTCAGAATTTTTATACCAAAAATTTGCCAATTAATGAAAGCGGCGCTGGGTCACATTTTGCCCAAACCCCCCTGCAGTTTTCAAAATATCCCAAACATCCCAAATTCGATACCTGAGCCATATTTTGGACCCAAATTCTGGCTCTCTGCACCTATTCGCCGTTTGAAATTCCGACTTTTTATACAAAAAATTTGCCAATTTTTGAAAGCGGCAGTGGGTCACATTTTGCCCAAACCCCCCTTCAGTTTTCAAAATATCCCAAACATCCCAAATTCGATACCTGAGCCATATTTTGGACCCAAATTCTGGCTCTCTGCACCAATTCGCAGTTTGAAATTCCGACTTTTTTTACTAAAAATATGCCAATTACTGAAAGCGGCGGTGGGGTCACATTTTGCCGAAACCCCCCTGCAGTTCTCAAAATATCCCAAAGATCCCAAATTCGATTCCTTAGCCATATTTTGGACCCAAATTCTGGCTCTCTGCACCTATTCGCCGTTTGAAGTTCCGACTTTTTATACCAAAAATATGCCAATTACTGGGAGCGGCGGTGTCACATTTTGCCCAAACCCCCCCCTTCAGTTTTCAAAATATCGCAAACATCCCAAATTCGATACCTGAGCCATATTTTGCACCCAAATTCTGGCTCTCTGCACCTATTCGCAGTTTGAAATTCAGACTTTTTATACCAAAAATTTGCTAATTAATGAAAGCGGCGCTGGGTCACATTTTGCCCAAACCCCCCTGCAGTTCTCAAAATATTCCAAAGATCCCAAATTCGATACCTTATCCATATTTTGGACCCAAATTCTGGCTCTCTGCACCTATTCGCAGTTTGAAGTTCCGACTTTTTATACCAAAAATATGCCAATTACTGGGAGCGGCGGTGGGTCACATTTTGCCCAAACCCCCCTGCAGTTTTCAAAATATCCCAAACATCCCAAATTCGATACCTGAGCGATATTTTGGACCCAAATTCTGGCTCTCTGCACTTATTTGCAGTTTGAAATTCCGACTTTTTATACCAAAAATCTGAAAATTACTGAAAGCGGCGGTGGGTCACATTTTGCCCAAACCCCCCTTCAGTTTTCAAAATATCCCAAATAACCCAAATTCGATACGTGAGCCATATTTTGGACCCAAATTCTGGCTCTCTGCATCTATTCGCAGTTTGAAATTCGGAATTTTATACCAAAAATTTGCCAATTAATGAAAGCGGCGCTGGGTCACATTTTGCCCAAACCCCCCTGCAGTTTTCAAAATATCCCAAACATCCCAAATTCGATACCTGAGCCATATTTTGGATCCAAATTCTGGCTCTCTGCACCTATTCGCAGCTTGAAATTCCGACTTTTTATACAAAAAATCTGCCAATTACTGAAAGCAGGGATGGGTCACATTTTTCCCAAACCCCCCTGCATTTTTCAAAATATCCCAAACATCCCAAATTCGATACCTGAGCCATATTTTGGACCCAAATTCCGGCTCTCTGCACCTATTCGCCGTTTGAATTTCCGAATTTTTTATACAAAAAATCTGCCAATTACTGACAGCGGCTATGGGACACATTTTGCCCCAACCCCCTTGCAGTTTTCAAAATATCCCAAATTCGATACCTGAGCCATATTTTGGACCCAAATTCTGGCTCTCTGCATCTATTCGCAGTTTGAAATTCCGACTTTTTATACAAAAAATTCGCCAATTACTGAGAGCGGCTGTGGTCACATTTTTCCCAAACCCCCCTGCAGTTTTCAAAATATCCCAAAAATACCAAATTCGATACCTGAGCCATATTTTGGACCCAAATTCCGGTTATCTGCACCTATTCGCCGTTTGAAATTCCGAATTTTATACCAAAAATATGCCAATTACTGAAAGCGGAGGTGGGTCACATTTTGCCCAAACCCCCCTGCAGTTCTCAAAATATCCCAAAGATCCCAAATTCGATACCTTATCCATATTTTGGACCCAAATTCTGGCTCTCTGCACCTATTCGCAGTTTGAAGTTCCGACTTTTTATACCAAAAATATGCCAATTACTGGGAGCGGCGGTGGGTCACATTTTGCCCAAACCCCCCCTTCAGTTTTCAAAATATCGCAAACATCCCAAATTCGATACCTGAGCCATATTTTGCACTCAAATTCTGGCTCTCTGCACCTATTCCCAGTTTGAAATTCAGACTTTTTATACCCAAAATTTGCCAATTAATGAATGCGGCGCTTGGTCACATTTTGCCCAAACCCCCCTGCAGTTCTCAAAATATCCCAAAGATCCCAAATTCGATACCTTATCCATATTTTGGACCCAAATTCTGGCTCTCTGCACCTATTCGCAGTTTGAAGTTCCGACTTTTTATACCAAAAATATGCCAATTACTGGGAGCGGCGGTGGGTCACATTTTGCCCAAACCCCCCCTTCAGTTTTCAAAATATCGCAAACATCCCAAATTCGATACCTGAGCCATATTTTGCACCCAAATTCTGGCTCTCTGCACCTATTCCCAGTTTGAAATTCAGAATTTTTATACCAAAAATTTGCCAATTAATGAAAGCGGCGCTGGGTCACATTTTGCCCAAACCCCACTGCAGTTTTCAAAATATCCCAAACATCCCAAATTCGATACCTGAGCCATATTTTGGACCCAAATTCTGGCTCTCTGCACCTATTCGCCGTTTGAAATTCCGACTTTTTATACAAAAAATTTGCCAATTTTTGAAAGCGGCAGTGGGTCACATTTTGCCCAAACCCCCCTTCAGTTTTCAAAATATCCCAAACATCCCAAATTCGATACCTGAGCCATATTTTGGACCCAAATTCTGGCTCTCTGCACCTATTCGCAGTTTGAAATTCCGACTTTTTTTACTAAAAATATGCCAATTACTGAAAGCGGCGGTGGGGTCACATTTTGCCGAAACCCCCCTGCAGTTCTCAAAATACCCCAAAGATCCCAAATTCGATTCCTTAGCCATATTTTGGACCCAAATTCTGGCTCTCTGCACCTATTCGCCGTTTGAAGTTCCGACTTTTTATACCAAAAATATGCCAATTACTGGGAGCGGCGGTGTCACATTTTGAACAAACCCCCCCCCTTCAGTTTTCAAAATATCGCAAACATCCCAAATTCGATACCTGAGCCATATTTTGCACCCAAATTCTGGCTCTCTGCACCTATTCGCAGTTTGAAATTCAGACTTTTTATACCAAAAATTTGCTAATTAATGAAAGCGGCGCTGGGTCACATTTTGCCCAAACCCCCCTGCAGTTCTCAAAATATTCCAAAGATCCCAAATTCGATACCTTATCCATATTTTGGACCCAAATTCTGGCTCTCTGCACCTATTCGCAGTTTGAAGTTCCGACTTTTTATACCAAAAATATGCCAATTACTGGGAGCGGCGGTGGGTCACATTTTGCCCAAACCCCCCTGCAGTTTTCAAAATATCCCAAACATCCCAAATTCGATACCTGAGCCATATTTTGGATCCAAATTCTGGCTCTCTGCACCTATTCGCAGCTTGAAATTCCGACTTTTTATACAAAAAATCTGCCAATTACTGAAAGCAGGGATGGGTCACATTTTTCCCAAACCCCCCTGCATTTTTCAAAATATCCCAAACATCCCAAATTCGATACCTGAGCCATATTTTGGACCCAAATTCCGGCTCTCTGCACCTATTCGCCGTTTGAATTTCCGAATTTTTTATACAAAAAATCTGCCAATTACTGACAGCGGCTATGGGACACATTTTGCCCCAACCCCCTTGCAGTTTTCAAAATATCCCAAATTCGATACCTGAGCCATATTTTGGACCCAAATTCTGGCTCTCTGCATCTATTCGCAGTTTGAAATTCCGACTTTTTATACAAAAAATTCGCCAATTACTGAGAGCGGCTGTGGTCACATTTTTCCCAAACCCCCCTGCAGTTTTCAAAATATCCCAAAAATACCAAATTCGATACCTGAGCCATATTTTGGACCCAAATTCCGGTTATCTGCACCTATTCGCCGTTTGAAATTCCGAATTTTATACCAAAAATATGCCAATTACTGAAAGCGGAGGTGGGTCACATTTTGCCCAAACCCCCCTGCAGTTCTCAAAATATCCCAAAGATCCCAAATTCGATACCTTATCCATATTTTGGACCCAAATTCTGGCTCTCTGCACCTATTCGCAGTTTGAAGTTCCGACTTTTTATACCAAAAATATGCCAATTACTGGGAGCGGCGGTGGGTCACATTTTGCCCAAACCCCCCCTTCAGTTTTCAAAATATCGCAAACATCCCAAATTCGATACCTGAGCCATATTTTGCACTCAAATTCTGGCTCTCTGCACCTATTCCCAGTTTGAAATTCAGACTTTTTATACCCAAAATTTGCCAATTAATGAATGCGGCGCTTGGTCACATTTTGCCCAAACCCCCCTGCAGTTCTCAAAATATCCCAAAGATCCCAAATTCGATACCTTATCCATATTTTGGACCCAAATTCTGGCTCTCTGCACCTATTCGCAGTTTGAAGTTCCGACTTTTTATACCAAAAATATGCCAATTACTGGGAGCGGCGGTGGGTCACATTTTGCCCAAACCCCCCCTTCAGTTTTCAAAATATCGCAAACATCCCAAATTCGATACCTGAGCCATATTTTGCACCCAAATTCTGGCTCTCTGCACCTATTCCCAGTTTGAAATTCAGAATTTTTATACCAAAAATTTGCCAATTAATGAAAGCGGCGCTGGGTCACATTTTGCCCAAACCCCACTGCAGTTTTCAAAATATCCCAAACATCCCAAATTCGATACCTGAGCCATATTTTGGACCCAAATTCTGGCTCTCTGCACCTATTCGCCGTTTGAAATTCCGACTTTTTATACAAAAAATTTGCCAATTTTTGAAAGCGGCAGTGGGTCACATTTTGCCCAAACCCCCCTTCAGTTTTCAAAATATCCCAAACATCCCAAATTCGATACCTGAGCCATATTTTGGACCCAAATTCTGGCTCTCTGCACCTATTCGCAGTTTGAAATTCCGACTTTTTTTACTAAAAATATGCCAATTACTGAAAGCGGCGGTGGGGTCACATTTTGCCGAAACCCCCCTGCAGTTCTCAAAATACCCCAAAGATCCCAAATTCGATTCCTTAGCCATATTTTGGACCCAAATTCTGGCTCTCTGCACCTATTCGCCGTTTGAAGTTCCGACTTTTTATACCAAAAATATGCCAATTACTGGGAGCGGCGGTGTCACATTTTGAACAAACCCCCCCCCTTCAGTTTTCAAAATATCGCAAACATCCCAAATTCGATACCTGAGCCATATTTTGCACCCAAATTCTGGCTCTCTGCACCTATTCGCAGTTTGAAATTCAGACTTTTTATACCAAAAATTTGCTAATTAATGAAAGCGGCGCTGGGTCACATTTTGCCCAAACCCCCCTGCAGTTCTCAAAATATTCCAAAGATCCCAAATTCGATACCTTATCCATATTTTGGACCCAAATTCTGGCTCTCTGCACCTATTCGCAGTTTGAAGTTCCGACTTTTTATACCAAAAATATGCCAATTACTGGGAGCGGCGGTGGGTCACATTTTGCCCAAACCCCCCTGCAGTTTTCAAAATATCCCAAACATCCCAAATTCGATACCTGAGCGATATTTTGGACCCAAATTCTGGCTCTCTGCACTTATTTGCAGTTTGAAATTCCGACTTTTTATACCAAAAATCTGAAAATTACTGAAAGCGGCGGTGGGTCACATTTTGCCCAAACCCCCCTTCAGTTTTCAAAATATCCCAAATAACCCAAATTCGATACGTGAGCCATATTTTGGACCCAAATTCTGGCTCTCTGCATCTATTCGCAGTTTGAAATTCGGAATTTTATACCAAAAATTTGCCAATTAATGAAAGCGGCGCTGGGTCACATTTTGCCCAAACCATCCTGCAGTTTTCAAAATATCCCAAACATCCCAAATTCGATACCTGAGCCATATTTTGGATCCAAATTCTGGCTCTCTGCACCTATTCGCAGCTTGAAATTCCGACTTTTTATACAAAAAATCTGCCAATTACTGAAAGCAGGGATGGGTCACATTTTTCCCAAACCCCCCTGCATTTTTCAAAATATCCCAAACATCCCAAATTCGATACCTGAGCCATATTTTGGACCCAAATTCCGGCTCTCTGCACCTATTCGCCGTTTGAATTTCCGAATTTTTTATACAAAAAATCTGCCAATTACTGACAGCGGCTATGGGACACATTTTGCCCCAACCCCCTTGCAGTTTTCAAAATATCCCAAATTCGATACCTGAGCCATATTTTGGACCCAAATTCTGGCTCTCTGCATCTATTCGCAGTTTGAAATTCCGACTTTTTATACAAAAAATTCGCCAATTACTGAGAGCGGCTGTGGTCACATTTTTCCCAAACCCCCCTGCAGTTTTCAAAATATCCCAAAAATACCAAATTCGATACCTGAGCCATATTTTGGACCCAAATTCCGGTTATCTGCACCTATTCGCCGTTTGAAATTCCGAATTTTATACCAAAAATATGCCAATTACTGAAAGCGGAGGTGGGTCACATTTTGCCCAAACCCCCCTGCAGTTCTCAAAATATCCCAAAGATCCCAAATTCGATACCTTATCCATATTTTGGACCCAAATTCTGGCTCTCTGCACCTATTCGCAGTTTGAAGTTCCGACTTTTTATACCAAAAATATGCCAATTACTGGGAGCGGCGGTGGGTCACATTTTGCCCAAACCCTCCCTTCAGTTTTCAAAATATCGCAAACATCCCAAATTCGATACCTGAGCCATATTTTGCACTCAAATTCTGGCTCTCTGCACCTATTCCCAGTTTGAAATTCAGACTTTTTATACCCAAAATTTGCCAATTAATGAATGCGGCGCTGGGTCACATTTTGCCCAAACCCCCCTGCAGTTTTCAAAATATCCCAAACATCCCAAATTCGATACCTGAGCGAAATTTTGGACCCAAATTCTGGCTCTCTGCACTTATTTGCAGTTTGAAATTCCGACTTTTTATACCAAAAATCTGCCAATTACTGAAAGCGGCGGTGGGTCACATTTTGCCCAAACCCCCCTTCAGTTTTCAAAATATCCCAAACATCCCAAATTCGATACCTGAGCCATATTTTGCACCCAAATTCTGGCTCTATGCACCTATTCCCAGTTTGAAATTCAGACTTTTTATACCAAAAATTTGACAATTAATGAAAGCGGCGCTGGGTAACATTTTGCCCAAACCCCCCTGCAGTTCTCAAAATATCCCAAAGATCCCAAATTCGATACCTTATCCATATTTTGGACCCAAATTCTGGCTCTCTGCAATTATTCGCAGTTTGAAGTTCCGACTTTTTATACCAAAAATATGCCAATTACTGGGAGCGGCGGTGGGTCACATTTTGCCCAAACCCTCCCTTCAATTTTCAAAATATCGCAAACATCCCAAATTCGATACGTGAGCCATATTTTGCACCCAAATTCTGGCTCTCTGCACCTATTCGCAGTTTGAAATTCAGACTTTTTATACCAAAAATTTGCCAATTAATGAAAGCGGCGCTGGGTCACATTTTGCCCAAACCTCCCTGCAGTTTTCAAAATATCCCAAACATCCCAAATTCGATACCTGAGCCATATTTTGGACCCAAATTCTGGCTCTCTGCATTTATTTGCAGTTTGAAATTCCGACTTTTTATACCAAAAATCTGCCAATTACTGAAAGCGGCGGTGGGTCACATTTTGCCCAAACCCCCCTTCAGTTTTCAAAATATCCCAAATTCGATACCTGAGCCATATTTTGGACCCAAATTCTGGCTCTCTGCATCTATTCGCAGTTTGAAATTCCGACTTTTTATACAAAAAATTCGCCAATTACTGAGAGCGGCTGTGGTCACATTTTTCCCAAACCCCCCTGCAGTTTTCAAAATATCCCAAAAATACCAAATTCGATACCTGAGCCATATTTTGGACCCAAATTCCGGTTATCTGCACCTATTCGCCGTTTGAAATTCCGAATTTTATACCAAAAATATGCCAATTACTGAAAGCGGAGGTGGGTCACATTTTGCCCAAACCCCCCCTGCAGTTCTCAAAATATCCCAAAGATCCCAAATTCGATACCTTATCCATATTTTGGACCCAAATTCTGGCTCTCAGCACCTATTCGCAGTTTGAAGTTCCGACTTTTTATACCAAAAATATGCCAATTACTGGGAGCGGCGGTGGGTCACATTTTGCCCAAACCCCCCCTTCAGTTTTCAAAATATCGCAAACATCCCAAATTCGATACCTGAGCCATATTTTGCACCCAAATTCTGGCTCTCTGCACCTATTCCCAGTTTGAAATTCAGACTTTTTATACCAAAAATTTGCCAATTAATGAAAGCGGCGCTGGGTCACATTTTGCCCAAACCCCCCTGCAGTTCTCAAAATATCCCAAAGATCCCAAATTCGATACCTTATCCATATTTTGGACCCAAATTCTGGCTCTCTGCACCTATTCGCAGTTTGAAGTTCCGACTTCTTATACCAAAAATATGCCAATTACTGGGAGCGGCGGTGGGTCACATTTTGCCCAAACCCCCCCTTCAGTTTTCAAAATATCCCAAACATCCCAAATTCGATACCTGAGCCATATTTTGCACCCAAATTCTGGCTCTCTGCACCTATTCGCAGTTTGAAATTCAGACTTTTTATACCAAAAATTTGCCAATTAATGAATGCGGCGCTGGGTCACATTTTGCCCAAACCCCCCTGCAGTTTTCAAAATATCCCAAACATCCCAAATTCGATACCTGAGCCATATTTTTCACCCAAATTCTGGCTCTGTGCACATATTCGCAGTTTGAAATTCGGACTTTTTATACCAAAAATTTGCCAATTAATGATAGCGGCGCTGGGTCACATTTTGCCCAAACCATCCTGCAGTTTTCAAAATATCCCAGACATCCCAAATTCGATACCTGAGCCATATTTTGGACCCAAATTCTGGCTCTCTGCACCTATTCGCAGTTTGAAATTCCTACTTTTTATACAAAATTTCTGCCAATTACTGAAAGCAGGGATGGGGCACGTTTCTCGCAAACCCCCCTGAAGTTTTCAAAATATCCCAAACATCCCAAATTCGATACCTGAGCGATATTTTGGACCCAAATTCTGGCTCTCTGCACCTATTTGCAGTTTGAAATTCCGACTTTTTATTCCTAAAATCTGCCAATTATTGAAAGCGGCGGTGGGTCACATTTTGCCCAAACCCCCCTTCAGTTTTCAAAATATCCCAAACATCCCAAATTCGATACGTGAGCCATATTTTGGACCCAAATTCTGGCTCTCTGCATCTATTCGCAGTTTGAAATTCGGAATTTTATACCAAAAATTTGCCAATTAAGGAAAGCGGCACTGGGTCACATTTTGCCCAAACCATCCTGCAGTTTTCAAAATATCCCAAACATCCCAAATTCGATACCTGAGCCATATTTTGGACCCAAATTCTGGCTCTCTGCACCTATTCGCAATTTGATATTCCGACTTTTTATACAAAAAATCTGCCAATTACTGAAAGCAGGGATGGGTCACATTTTTCCCAAACCCCCCTGCATTTTTCAAAATATCCCAAACATCCCAACTTCGATACCTGAGCCATATTTTGGACCCAAATTCCGGCTCTCTGCACCTATTCGCCGTTTGAATTTCCGACTTTTTATACAAAAAATCTGCCAATTACTGACAGCAGCTATGGGACACATTTTGCCCAAACACCCTTGCAGTTTTCAAAATATCCCAAATTCGATACCTGAGCCATATTTTGGACCCAAATTCTGGCTCTCTGCATCTATTCGCAGTTTGAAATTCCGACTTTTTATACAAAAAATTCGCCAATTACTGAGAGCGGCTGTGGTCACATTTTTCCCAAACCCACCTGCAGTTTTCAAAATATCCCAAAAATACCAAATTCGATACCTGAGCCATATTTTGGACCCAAATTCCGGTTATCTGCACCTATTCGCCGTTTGAAATTCCGAATTTTATACCAAAAATATGCCAATTACTGAAAGCGGCGGTGGGTCACATTTTGCCCAAACCCCCCTGCAGTTCTCAAAATATCCCAAAGATCCCAAATTCGATACCTTATCCATATTTTGGACCCAAATTCTGGCTCTCTGCACCTATTCGCAGTTTGAAGTTCCGACTTTTTATACCAAAAATATGCCAATTACTGGGAGCGGCGGTGGGTCACATTTTGCCCAAACCCCCCCTTCAGTTTTCAAAATATCGCAAACATCCCAAATTCGATACCTGAGCCATATTTTGCACCCAAATTCTGGCTCTCTGCACCTATTCCCAGTTTGAAATTCAGAATTTTTATACCAAAAATTTGCCAATTAATGAAAGCGGCGCTGGGTCACATTTTGCCCAAACCCCCCTGCAGTTTTCAAAATATCCCAAACATCCCAAATTCGATACCTGAGCCATATTTTGGACCCAAATTCTGGCTCTCTGCACCTATTCGCCGTTTGAAATTCCGACTTTTTATACAAAAAATTTGCCAATTTTTGAAAGCGGCAGTGGGTCACATTTTGCCCAAACCCCCCTTCAGTTTTCAAAATATCCCAAACATCCCAAATTCGATACCTGAGCCATATTTTGGACCCAAATTCTGGCTCTCTGCACCTATTCGCAGTTTGAAATTCCGACTTTTTTTACTAAAAATATGCCAATTACTGAAAGCGGCGGTGGGGTCACATTTTGCCGAAACCCCCCTGCAGTTCTCAAAATATCCCAAAGATCCCAAATTCGATTCCTTAGCCATATTTTGGACCCAAATTCTGGCACTCTGCACCTATTCGCCGTTTGAAGTTCCGACTTTTTATACCAAAAATATGCCAATTACTGGGAGCGGCGGTGTCACATTTTGCCCAAACCCCCCCCCTTCAGTTTTCAAAATATCGCAAACATCCCAAATTCGATACCTGAGCCATATTTTGCACCCAAATTCTGGCTCTCTGCACCTATTCGCAGTTTGAAATTCAGACTTTTTATACCAAAAATTTTCTAATTAATGAAAGCGGCGCTGGGTCACATTTTGCCCAAACCCCCCTGCAGTTCTCAAAATATTCCAAAGATCCCAAATTCGATACCTTATCCATATTTTGGACCCAAATTCTGGCTCTCTGCACCTATTCGCAGTTTGAAGTTCCGACTTTTTATACCAAAAATATGCCAATTACTGGGAGCGGCGGTGGGTCACATTTTGCCCAAACCCCCCTGCAGTTTTCAAAATATCCCAAACATCCCAAATTCGATACCTGAGCGATATTTTGGACCCAAATTCTGGCTCTCTGCACTTATTTGCAGTTTGAAATTCCGACTTTTTATACCAAAAATCTGAAAATTACTGAAAGCGGCGGTGGGTCACATTTTGCCCAAACCCCCCTTCAGTTTTCAAAATATCCCAAACAACCCAAATTCGATACGTGAGCCATAT
Organism: Procambarus clarkii; assembly: GCF_040958095.1. Lineage (NCBI taxonomy): Eukaryota > Metazoa > Arthropoda > Malacostraca > Decapoda > Cambaridae > Procambarus > Procambarus clarkii. Next base: position 30,737,126 of record NC_091210.1, read on the forward strand.
TTTGGACCCAAATTCTGGCTCTCTGCATCTATTCGCAGTTTGAGTTTCGGAATTTTATACCAAAAATTTGCCAATTAATGAAAGCGGCGCTGGGTCACATTTTGCCCAAACCATCCTGCAGTTTTCAAAATATCCCAAACATCCCAAATTCGATACCTGAGCCATATTTTGGATCCAAATTCTGGCTCTCTGCACCTATTCGCAGCTTGAAATTCCGACTTTTTATACAAAAAATCTGCCAATTACTGAAAGCAGGGATGGGTCACATTTTTCCCAAACCCCCCTGCATTTTTCAAAATATCCCAAACATCCCAAATTCGATACCAGAGCCATATTTTGGACCCAAATTCCGGCTCTCTGCACCTATTCGCCGTTTGAATTTCCGAATTTTTTATACAAAAAATCTGCCAATTACTGACAGCGGCTATGGGACACATTTTGCCCCAACCCCCTTGCAGTTTTCAAAATATCCCAAATTCGATACCTGAGCCATATTTTGGATCCAAATTCTGGCTCTCTGCATCTATTCGCAGTTTGAAATTCCGACTTTTTATACAAAAAATTCGCCAATTACAGAGAGCGGCTGTGGTCACATTTTTCCCAAACCCACCTGCAGTTTTCAAAATATCCCAAAAATACCAAATTCGATACCTGAGCCATATTTTGGACCCAAATTCCGGTTATCTGCACCTATTCGCCGTTTGAAATTCCGAATTTTATACCAAAAATATGCCAATTACTGAAAGCGGCGGTGGGTCACATTTTGCCCAAACTCCCCTGCAGTTCTCAAAATATCCCAAAGATCCCAAATTCGATACCTTATCCATATTTTGGACCCAAATTCTGGCTCTCTGCACCTATTCGCAGTTTGAAGTTCCGACTTTTTATACCAAAAATATGCCAATTACTGGGAGCGGCGGTGGGTCACATTTTGCCCAAACCCCCCCTTCAGTTTTCAAAATATCGCAAACATCCCAAATTCGATACCTGAGCCATATTTTGCACCCAAATTCTGGCTCTCTGCACCTATTCCCAGTTTGAAATTCAGAATTTTTATACCAAAAATTTGCCAATTAATGAAAGCGGCGCTGGGTCACATTTTGCCCAAACCCCCCTGCAGTTTTCAAAATATCCCAAACATCCCAAATTCGATACCTGAGCCATATTTTGGACCCAAATTCTGGCTCTCTGCACCTATTCGCCGTTTGAAATTCCGACTTTTTATACAAAAAATTTGCCAATTTTTGAAAGCGGCAGTGGGTCACATTTTGCCCAAACCCCCCTTCAGTTTTCAAAATATCCCAAACATCCCAAATTCGATACCTGAGCCATATTTTGGACCCAAATTCTGGCTCTCTGCACCTATTCGCAGTTTGAAATTCCGACTTTTTTTACTAAAAATATGCCAATTACTGAAAGCGGCGGTGGGGTCACATTTTGCCGAAACCCCCCTGCAGTTCTCAAAATATCCCAAAGATCCCAAATTCGATTCCTTAGCCATATTTTGGACCCAAATTCTGGCTCTCTGCACCTATTCGCCGTTTGAAGTTCCGACTTTTTATACCAAAAATATGCCAATTACTGGGAGCGGCGGTGTCACATTTTGCCCAAACCCCCCCCTTCAGTTTTCAAAATATCGCAAACATCCCAAATTCGATACCTGAGCCATATTTTGCACCCAAATTCTGGCTCTCTGCACCTATTCGCAGTTTGAAATTCAGACTTTTTATACCAAAAATTTGCTAATTAATGAAAGCGGCGCTGGGTCACATTTTGCCCAAACCCCCCTGCAGTTCTCAAAATATTCCAAAGATCCCAAATTCGATACCTTATCCATATTTTGGACCCAAATTCTGGCTCTCTGCACCTATTCGCAGTTTGAAGTTCCGACTTTTTATACCAAAAATATGCCAATTACTGGGAGCGGCGGTGGGTCACATTTTGCCCAAACCCCCCTGCAGTTTTCAAAATATCCCAAACATCCCAAATTCGATACCTGAGCGATATTTTGGACCCAAATTCTGGCTCTCTGCACTTATTTGCAGTTTGAAATTCCGACTTTTTATACCAAAAATCTGAAAATTACTGAAAGCGGCGGTGGGTCACATTTTGCCCAAACCCCCCTTCAGTTTTCAAAATATCCCAAATAACCCAAATTCGATACGTGAGCCATATTTTGGACCCAAATTCTGGCTCTCTGCATCTATTCGCAGTTTGAAATTCGGAATTTTATACCAAAAATTTGCCAATTAATGAAAGCGGCGCTGGGTCACATTTTGCCCAAACCATCCTGCAGTTTTCAAAATATCCCAAACATCCCAAATTCGATACCTGAGCCATATTTTGGATCCAAATTCTGGCTCTCTGCACCTATTCGCAGCTTGAAATTCCGACTTTTTATACAAAAAATCTGCCAATTACTGAAAGCAGGGATGGGTCACATTTTTCCCAAACCCCCCTGCATTTTTCAAAATATCCCAAACATCCCAAATTCGATACCTGAGCCATATTTTGGACCCAAATTCCGGCTCTCTGCACCTATTTGCCGTTTGAATTTCCGAATTTTTTATACAAAAAATCTGCCAATTACTGACAGCGGCTATGGGACACATTTTGCCCCAACCCCCTTGCAGTTTTCAAAATATCCCAAATTCGATACCTGAGCCATATTTTGGATCCAAATTCTGGCTCTCTGCATCTATTCGCAGTTTGAAATTCCGACTTTTTATACAAAAAATTCGCCAATTACAGAGAGCGGCTGTGGTCACATTTTTCCCAAACCCACCTGCAGTTTTCAAAATATCCCAAAAATACCAAATTCGATACCTGAGCCATATTTTGGACCCAAATTCCGGTTATCTGCACCTATTCGCCGTTTGAAATTCCGAATTTTATACCAAAAATATGCCAATTACTGAAAGCGGAGGTGGGTCACATTTTGCCCAAACCCCCCTGCAGTTCTCAAAATATCCCAAAGATCCCAAATTCGATACCTTATCCATATTTTGGACCCAAATTCTGGCTCTCTGCACCTATTCGCAGTTTGAAGTTCCGACTTTTTATACCAAAAATATGCCAATTACTGGGAGCGGCGGTGGGTCACATTTTGCCCAAACCCCCCCTTCAGTTTTCCAAATATCGCAAACATCCCAAATTCGATACCTGAGCCATATTTTGCACTCAAATTCTGGCTCTCTGCACCTATTCCCAGTTTGAAATTCAGACTTTTTATACCCAAAATTTGCCAATTAATGAATGCGGCGCTTGGTCACATTTTGCCCAAACCCCCCTGCAGTTCTCAAAATATCCCAAAGATCCCAAATTCGATACCTTATCCATATTTTGTACCCAAATTCTGGCTCTCTGCACCTATTCGCAGTTTGAAGTTCCGACTTTTTATACCAAAAATATGCCAATTACTGGGAGCGGCGGTGGGTCACATTTTGCCCAAACCCCCCCTTCAGTTTTCAAAATATCGCAAACATCCCAAATTCGATACCTGAGCCATATTTTGCACCCAAATTCTGGCTCTCTGCACCTATTCCCAGTTTGAAATTCAGAATTTTTATACCAAAAATTTGCCAATTAATGAAAGCGGCGCTGGGTCACATTTTGCCCAAACCCCACTGCAGTTTTCAAAATATCCCAAACATCCCAAATTCGATACCTGAGCCATATTTTGGACCCAAATTCTGGCTCTCTGCACCTATTCGCCGTTTGAAATTCCGACTTTTTATACAAAAAATTTGCCAATTTTTGAAAGCGGCAGTGGGTCACATTTTGCCCAAACCCCCCTTCAGTTTTCAAAATATCCCAAACATCCCAAATTCGATACCTGAGCCATATTTTGGACCCAAATTCTGGCTCTCTGCACCTATTCGCAGTTTGAAATTCCGACTTTTTTTACTAAAAATATGCCAATTACTGAAAGCGGCGGTGGGGTCACATTTTGCCGAAACCCCCCTGCAGTTCTCAAAATACCCCAAAGATCCCAAATCCGATTCCTTAGCCATATTTTGGACCCAAATTCTGGCTCTCTGCACCTATTCGCCGTTTGAAGTTCCGACTTTTTATACCAAAAATATGCCAATTACTGGGAGCGGCGGTGTCACATTTTGCCCAAACCCCCCCCCCTTCAGTTTTCAAAATATCGCAAACATCCCAAATTCGATACCTGAGCCATATTTTGCACCCAAATTCTGGCTCTCTGCACCTATTCGCAGTTTGAAATTCAGACTTTTTATACCAAAAATTTGCTAATTAATGAAAGCGGCGCTGGGTCACATTTTGCCCAAACCCCCCTGCAGTTCTCAAAATATTCCAAAGATCCCAAATTCGATACCTTATCCATATTTTGGACCCAAATTCTGGCTCTCTGCACCTATTCGCAGTTTGAAGTTCCGACTTTTTATACCAAAAATATGCCAATTACTGGGAGCGGCGGTGGGTCACATTTTGCCCAAACCCCCCTGCAGTTTTCAAAATATCCCAAACATCCCAAATTCGATACCTGAGCGATATTTTGGACCCAAATTCTGGCTCTCTGCACTTATTTGCAGTTTGAAATTCCGACTTTTTATACCAAAAATCTGAAAATTACTGAAAGCGGCGGTGGGTCACATTTTGCCCAAACCCCCCTTCAGTTTTCAAAATATCCCAAATAACCCAAATTCGATACGTGAGCCATATTTTGGACCCAAATTCTGGCTCTCTGCATCTATTCGCAGTTTGAAATTCGGAATTTTATACCAAAAATTTGCCAATTAATGAAAGCGGCGCTGGGTCACATTTTGCCCAAACCATCCTGCAGTTTTCAAAATATCCCAAACATCCCAAATTCGATACCTGAGCCATATTTTGGATCCAAATTCTGGCTCTCTGCACCTATTCGCAGCTTGAAATTCCGACTTTTTATACAAAAAATCTGCCAATTACTGAAAGCAGGGATGGGTCACATTTTTCCCAAACCCCCCTGCATTTTTCAAAATATCCCAAACATCCCAAATTCGATACCTGAGCCATATTTTGGACCCAAATTCCGGCTCTCTGCACCTATTCGCCGTTTGAATTTCCGAATTTTTTATACAAAAAATCTGCCAATTACTGACAGCGGCTATGGGACACATTTTGCCCCAACCCCCTTGCAGTTTTCAAAATATCCCAAATTCGATACCTGAGCCATATTTTGGACCCAAATTCTGGCTCTCTGCATCTATTCGCAGTTTGAAATTCCGACTTTTTATACAAAAAATTCGCCAATTACTGAGAGCGGCTGTGGTCACATTTTTCCCAAACCCCCCTGCAGTTTTCAAAATATCCCAAAAATACCAAATTCGATACCTGAGCCATATTTTGGACCCAAATTCCGGTTATCTGCACCTATTCGCCGTTTGAAATTCCGAATTTTATACCAAAAATATGCCAATTACTGAAAGCGGAGGTGGGTCACATTTTGCCCAAACCCCCCTGCAGTTCTCAAAATATCCCAAAGATCCCAAATTCGATACCTTATCCATATTTTGGACCCAAATTCTGGCTCTCTGCACCTATTCGCAGTTTGAAGTTCCGACTTTTTATACCAAAAATATGCCAATTACTGGGAGCGGCGGTGGGTCACATTTTGCCCAAACCCTCCCTTCAGTTTTCAAAATATCGCAAACATCCCAAATTCGATACCTGAGCCATATTTTGCACTCAAATTCTGGCTCTCTGCACCTATTCCCAGTTTGAAATTCAGACTTTTTATACCCAAAATTTGCCAATTAATGAAAGCGGCGCTTGGTCACATTTTGCCCAAACCCCCCTGCAGTTCTCAAAATATCCCAAAGATCCCTAATTCGATACCTTATCCATATTTTGGACCCAAATTCTGGCTCTCTGCACCTATTCGCAGTTTGAAGTTCCGACTTTTTTTACCAAAAATATGCCAATTACTGGGAGCGGCGGTGGGTCACATTTTGCCCAAACCCCCCCTTCAGTTTTCAAAATATCGCAAACATCCCAAATTCGATACCTGAGCCATATTTTGCACCCAAATTCTTGCTCTCTGCACCTATTCGCAGTTTGAAATTCAGACTTTTTATACCAAAAAATTGCCAATTAATGAATGCGGCGCTGGGTCACATTTTGCCCAAACCCCCCTGCAGTTTTCAAAATATCCCAAACATCCCAAATTCGATACCTGAGCGAAATTTTGGACCCAAATTCTGGCTCTCTGCACTTATTTGCAGTTTGAAATTCCGACTTTTTATACCAAAAATCTGCCAATTACTGAAAACGGCGGTGGGTCACATTTTGCCCAAACCCCCCTTCAGTTTTCAAAATATCCCAAACATCCCAAATTCGATACGTGAGCCATATTTTGGACCCAAATTCTGGCTCTCTGCATCTATTCGTAGTTTGAAATTCGGAATTTTATACCAAAAATTTGCCAATTAATGAAAGCGGCGCTGGGTCACATTTTGCCCAAACCATCCTGCAGTTTTCAAAATATCCCAAACATCCCAAATTCGATACCTGAGCCATATTTTGGACCCAAATTCTGGCACTCTGCACCTATTCGCCGTTTGAATTTCCGACTTTTTATACAAAAAATCTGCCAATTACTGACAGCGGCTATGGGACACATTTTGCCCAAACCCCCATGCAGTTTTCAAAATATCCCAAATTCGATACCTGAGCCATATTTTGGACCCAAATTCTGGCTCTCTGCATCTATTCGCAGTTTGAAATTCCGACTTTTTATACAAAAAATTCGCCAATTACTGAGAGCGGCTGTGGTCACATTTTTCCCAAACCCCCCTGCAGTTTTCAAAATATCCCAAAAATACCAAATTCGATACCTGAGCCATATTTTGGACCCAAATTCCGGTTATCTGCACCTATTCGCCGTTTGAAATTCCGAATTTTATACCAAAAATATGCCAATTACTGAAAGCGGCGGTGGGTCACATTTTGCCCAAACCCCCCTGCAGTTCTCAAAATATCCCAAAGATCCCAAATTCGATACCTTATCCATATTTTGGACCCAAATTCTGGCTCTCTGCACCTATTCGCAGTTTTAAGTTCCGAATTTTTATACCAAAAATATGCCAATTACTGGGAGCGGCGGTGGGTCACATTTTGCCCAAACCCTCCCTTCAATTTTCAAAATATCGCAAACATCCCAAATTCGATACGTGAGCCATATTTTGCACCCAAATTCTGGCTCTCTGCACCTATTCGCAGTTTGAAATTCAGACTTTTTATACCAAAAATTTGCCAATTAATGAAAGCGGCGCTGGGTCACATTTTGCCCAAACCTCCCTGCAGTTTTCAAAATATCCCAAACATCCCAAATTCGATACCTGAGCCATATTTTGGACCCAAATTCTGGCTCTCTGCATTTATTTGCAGTTTGAAATTCCGACTTTTTATACCAAAAATCTGCCAATTACTGAAAGCGGCGGTGGGTCACATTTTGCCCAAACCCCCCTTCAGTTTTCAAAATATCCCAAATTCGATACCTGAGCCATATTTTGGACCCAAATTCTGGCTCTCTGCATCTATTCGCAGTTTGAAATTCCGACTTTTTATACAAAAAATTCGCCAATTACTGAGAGCGGCTGTGGTCACATTTTTCCCAAACCCCCCTGCAGTTTTCAAAATATCCCAAAAATACCAAATTCGATACCTGAGCCATATTTTGGACCCAAATTCCGGTTATCTGCACCTATTCGCCGTTTGAAATTCCGAATTTTATACCAAAAATATGCCAATTACTGAAAGCGGAGGTGGGTCACATTTTGCCCAAACCCCCCCTGCAGTTCTCAAAATATCCCAAAGATCCCAAATTCGATACCTTATCCATATTTTGGACCCAAATTCTGGCTCTCAGCACCTATTCGCAGTTTGAAGTTCCGACTTTTTATACCAAAAATATGCCAATTACTGGGAGCGGCGGTGGGTCACATTTTGCCCAAACCCCCCCTTCAGTTTTCAAAATATCGCAAACATCCCAAATTCGATACCTGAGCCATATTTTGCACCCAAATTCTGGCTCTCTGCACCTATTCCCAGTTTGAAATTCAGACTTTTTAAACCAAAAATTTGCCAATTAATGAAAGCGGCGCTTGGTCACATTTTGCACAAACCCCCCCCCTGCAGTTCTCAAAATATCCCAAAGATCCCAAATTCGATACCTTATCCATATTTTGGACCCAAATTCTGGCTCTCTGCACCTATTCGCAGTTTGAAGTTCCGACTTTTTTTACCAAAAATATGCCAATTACTGGGAGCGGCGGTGGGTCACATTTTGCCCAAACCCCCCCTTCAGTTTTCAAAATATCGCAAACATCCCAAATTCGATACCTGAGCCATATTTTGCACCCAAATTCTTGCTCTCTGCACCTATTCGCAGTTTGAAATTCAGACTTTTTATACCAAAAAATTGCCAATTAATGAATGCGGCGCTGGGTCACATTTTGCCCAAACCCCCCTGCAGTTTTCAAAATATCCCAAACATCCCAAATTCGATATGTGAGCCATATTTTGGACCCAAATTCTGGCTCTCTGCATCTATTCGTAGTTTGAAATTCGGAATTTTATACCAAAAATTTGCCAATTAATGAGAGCGGCGCTGGGTCACATTTTGCCCAAACCATCCTGCAGTTTTCAAAATATCCCAAACATCCCAAATTCGATACCTGAGCCATATTTTGGACCCAAATTCTGGCTCTCTGCACCTATTCGGAGTTTGAAATTCCGACTTTTTATAAAAAAATCTGCCAATTACTGAAAGCAGGGATGGGTCACATTTTGCCCAAACCCCCCTGCATTTTTCAAAATATCCCAAACATCCCAAATTCGATACCTGAGCCATATTTTGGACCCAAATTCCGGCACTCTGCACCTATTCGCCGTTTGAATTTCCGACTTTTTATACAAAAAATCTGCCAATTACTGACAGCGGCTATGGGACACATTTTGCCCAAACCCCCATGCAGTTTTCAAAATATCCCAAATTCGATACCTGAGCCATATTTTGGACCCAATTTCTGGCTCTCTGCATCTATTCGCAGTTTGAAATTCCGACTTTTTATACAAAAAATTCGCCAATTACTGAGAGCGGCTGTGGTCACATTTTTCCCAAACCCCCCTGCAGTTTTCAAAATATCCCAAAAATACCAAATTCGATACCTGAGCCATATTTTGGACCCAAATTCCGGTTATCTGCACCTATTCGCCGTTTAAAATTCCGAATTTTATACCAAAAATATGCCAATTACTGAAAGCGGCGGTGGGTCACATTTTGCCCAAACCCCCCTGCAGTTCTCAAAATATCCCAAAGATCCCAAATTCGATACCTTATCCATATTTTGGACCCAAATTCTGGCTCTCTGCACCTATTCGCAGTTTTAAGTTCCGACTTTTTATACCAAAAATATGCCAATTACTGGGAGCGGCGGTGGGTCATATTTTGCCCAAACCCCCCCTTCAGTTTTCAAAATATCGCAAACATCCCAAATTCGATACCTGAGCCATATTTTGCACCCAAATTCTGGCTCTCTGCACCTATTCCCAGTTTGAAATTCAGACATTTTATTCCAAAAATTTGCCAATTAATGAAAGCGACGCTGGGTCACATTTTGCCCAAACCCCCCTGCAGTTCTCAAAATATCCCAAAGATCCCAAATTCGATACCTTATCCATATTTTGGACCCAAATTCTGGCTCTCTGCAATTATTCGCAGTTTGAAGTTCCGACTTTTTATACCAAAAATATGCCAATTACTGGGAGCGGCGGTGGGTTACATTTTGCCCAAACCCCCCTTTCAGTTTTCAAAATATCGCAAACATCCCAAATTCGATACGTGAGCCATATTTTGCACCCAAATTCTGGCTCTCTGCACCTATTCGCAGTTTGAAATTCAGACTTTTTATACCAAAAATTTGCCAATTAATGAAAGCGGCGCTGGGTCACATTTTGCCCAAACCCCCCTGCAGTTTTCAAAATATCCCAAACATCCCAAATTCGATACCTGAGCCATATTTTGGACCCAAATTCTTGCTCTCTGCACTTATTTGCAGTTTGAAATTCCGACTTTTTATACCAAAAATCTGCCAATTACTGAAAGCGGCGGTGGGTCACATTTTGCCCAAACCCCCCTTCAGTTTTCAAAATATCCCAAACATCCCAAATTCGATACGTGAGCCATATTTTGGACCCAAATTCTGGCTCTCTGCATCTATTCGCAGTTTGAAATTCGGAATTTTATACCAAAAATTTGCCAATTAATGAAAGCGGCGCTGGGTCACATTTTGCCCAAACCATTCTGCAGTTTTCAAAATATCCCAAACATCCCAAATTCGATACCTGAGCCATATTTTGGACCCAAATTCTGGCTCTCTGCACCTATTCGCAGTTTGAAATTCCGACTTTTTATACAAAAAATCTGCCAATTACTGAAAGCAGGGATGGGTCACATTTTTCCCAAACCCCCCTGCATTTTTCAAAATATCCCAAACATCCCAAATTCGATACCTGAGCCATATTTTGGACCCAAATTCCGGCTCTCTGCACCTATTCGCCGTTTGAATTTCCGACTTTTTATACAAAAAATCTGCCAATTACTGACAGCGGCTATGGGACACATTTTGCCCAAACCCCCTTGCAGTTTTCAAAATATCCCAAATTCGATACCTGAGCCATATTTTGGACCCAAATTCTGGCTCTCTGCATCTATTCGCAGTTTGAAATTCAGACTTTTTATACAAAAAATTCGCCAATTACTGAAAGCGGCTGTGGTCACATTTTTCCCAACCCCCCTGCAGTTTTCAAAATATCCCAAAAATCCCAAATTCGATACCTGAGCCATATTTTGGACCCAAATTCCGGCTCTCTGCACCTATTCGCCGTTTGAAATTCTGACTTTTTATACCAAAAATTTGCCAATTTTTGAAAGCGGCAGTGGGTCACATTTTGCCCAAACCCCCCTTCAGTTTTCAAAATATCCCAAAAATACCAAATTCGATACCTGAGCCATATTTTGGACCCAAATTCCGGTTATCTGCACCTATTCGCCGTTTAAAATTCCGAATTTTATACCAAAAATATGCCAATTACTGAAAGCGGCGGTGGGTCACATTTTGCCCAAACCCCCCTGCAGTTCTCAAAATATCCCAAAGATCCCAAATTCGATACCTTATCCATATTTTGGACCCAAATTCTGGCTCTCTGCACCTATTCGCAGTTTTAAGTTCCGACTTTTTATACCAAAAATATGCCAATTACTGGGAGCGGCGGTGGGTCACATTTTGCCCAAACCCCCCCTTCAGTTTTCAAAATATCGCAAACATCCCAAATTCGATACCTGAGCCATATTTTGCACCCAAATTCTGGCTCTCTGCACCTATTCCCAGTTTGAAATTCAAACATTTTATTCCAAAAATTTGCCAATTAATGAAAGCGACGCTGGGTCACATTTTGCCCAAACCCCCCTGCAGTTCTCAAAATATCCCAAAGATCCCAAATTCGATACCTTATCCATATTTTGGACCCAAATTCTGGCTCTCTGCAATTATTCGCAGTTTGAAGTTCCGACTTTTTATACCAAAAATATGCCAATTACTGGGAGCGGCGGTGGGTTACATTTTGCCCAAACCCCCCTTTCAGTTTTCAAAATATCGCAAACATCCCAAATTCGATACGTGAGCCATATTTTGCACCCAAATTCTGGCTCTCTGCACCTATTCGCAGTTTGAAATTCAGACTTTTTATACCAAAAATTTGCCAATTAATGAAAGCGGCGCTGGGTCACATTTTGCCCAAACCCCCCTGCAGTTTTCAAAATATCCCAAACATCCCAAATTCGATACCTGAGCCATATTTTGGACCCAAATTCTTGCTCTCTGCACTTATTTGCAGTTTGAAATTCCGACTTTTTATACCAAAAATCTGCCAATTACTGAAAGCGGCGGTGGGTCACATTTTGCCCAAACCCCCCTTCAGTTTTCAAAATATCCCAAACATCCCAAATTCGATACGTGAGCCATATTTTGGACCCAAATTCTGGCTCTCTGCATCTATTCGCAGTTTGAAATTCGGAATTTTATACCAAAAATTTGCCAATTAATGAAAGCGGCGCTGGGTCACATTTTGCCCAAACCATTCTGCAGTTTTCAAAATATCCCAAACATCCCAAATTCGATACCTGAGCCATATTTTGGACCCAAATTCTGGCTCTCTGCACCTATTCGCAGTTTGAAATTCCGACTTTTTATACAAAAAATCTGCCAATTACTGAAAGCAGGGATGGGTCACATTTTTCCCAAACCCCCCTGCATTTTTCAAAATATCCCAAACATCCCAAATTCGATACCTGAGCCATATTTTGGACCCAAATTCCGGCTCTCTGCACCTATTCGCCGTTTGAATTTCCGACTTTTTATACAAAAAATCTGCCAATTACTGACAGCGGCTATGGGACACATTTTGCCCAAACCCCCTTGCAGTTTTCAAAATATCCCAAATTCGATACCTGAGCCATATTTTGGACCCAAATTCTGGCTCTCTGCATCTATTCGCAGTTTGAAATTCAGACTTTTTATACAAAAAATTCGCCAATTACTGAAAGCGGCTGTGGTCACATTTTTCCCAACCCCCCTGCAGTTTTCAAAATATCCCAAAAATCCCAAATTCGATACCTGAGCCATATTTTGGACCCAAATTCCGGCTCTCTGCACCTATTCGCCGTTTGAAATTCTGACTTTTTATACCAAAAATTTGCCAATTTTTGAAAGCGGCAGTGGGTCACATTTTGCCCAAACCCCCCTTCAGTTTTCAAAATATCCCAAACATCCCAAATTCGATACCTGAGCCATATTTTGGACCCAAATTCTGGCTCTCTGCACCTATTCGCAGTTTGAAATTCCGACTTTTTTTACTAAAAATATGCCAATTACTGAAAGCGGCGGTGGGGTCACATTTTGCCCAAACCCCCCTGCAGTTCTCAAAATATCCCAAAGATCCCAAATTCGATTCCCTAGCCATATTTTGGACCCAAATTCTGGCTCTCTGCACCTATTCGCAGTTTGAAGTTCCGACTTTTTATACCAAAAATATGCCAATTACTGGGAGCGGCGGTGGGTCACATTTTGCCCAAACCCCCCATTCAGTTTTCAAAATATCGCAAACATCCCAAATTCGATACCTGAGCCATATTTTGCACCCAAATTCTGGCTCTCTGCACCTATTCGCAGTTTGAAATTCAGACTTTTTATACCAAAAGTTAGCCAATTAATGAAAGCGGCGCTGGGTCACATTTTGCCCAAACCCCCCTGCAGTTTTCAAAATATCCCAAACATCCCAAATTCGATACCTGAGCCATATTTTGGACCCAAATTCTGGCTCTCTGCATCTATTCGCAGTTTGAAATTCGGAATTTTATACCAAAAATTTGCCAATTAATGAACGCGGCGCTGGGTCACATTTTGCCCAAACCATCCAGCAGTTTTCAAAATATCCCAAACATCCCAAATTCGATACCTGATCCATATTTTGGACCCAAATTCTGGCTCTCTGCACCTATTCGCAGTTTGAAATTCCGAATTTTTATACAAAAAATCTGCCAATTACTGAAAGCAGGGATGGGTCACATTTTTCCCAAACCCCCCTGCATTTTTCAAAATATCCCAAACATCCCAAATTCGATACCTGAGCCATATTTTGGACCCAAATTCCGGCTCTCTGCACCTATTCGCCGTTTGAATTTCCGACTTTTTATACAAAAAATCTGCCAATTACTGACAGCGGCTATGGGACACATTTTGCTCAAACCCTCTTGCAGTTTTCAAAATATCCCAAATTCGATACCTGAGCCATATTTTGAACCCAAATTCTGGCTCTCTGCATCTATTCGCAGTTTGAAATTCCGACTTTTTATACAAAAAATCTGCCAATTACTGACAGCGGCAGTGGGTCACATTTTGCCCAAACCCCCCTGCAGTTTTCAAAATATCCCAAACATCCCAAATTCGATACCTGAGCCATATTTTGGACCCAAATTCTGGCTCTCTGCACCTATTCGCAGTTTGAAATTCCGACTTTTTTTACTAAAAATATGCCAATTACTGAAATGGCGGTGGGGTCACATTTTGCCCAAACCCCCCTGCAGTTCTCAAAATATCCCAAAGATCCAAAATTCGATTCCTTAGCTATATTTTGGACCCAAATTCTGGCTCTCTGCACCTATTCGCAGTTTGAAGTTCCGACTTTTTATACCAAAAATATGCCAATTACTGAGAGCGGCGGTGGGTCACATTTTGCCCAAACCCCCTTCAGTTTTCAAAATATCCCAAACATCCCAAATTCGATACCTGAGCCATATTTTTCACCCAAATTCGGGCTCTCTGCACATTTTCGCAGTTTGAAATTCGGACTTTTTATACCAAAAATTTGCCAAATAATGATAGCGGCGCTGGGTCACATTTTTCCCAAACCCCCCTGCAGTTTTCAAAATATCCCAAACATCCCAAATTCGATACCTGAGCCATATTTTGGACCCAAATTCTGGCTCTCTGCACCTATTCGCAGTTTGAAATTCCGACTTTTTATACAAAATTTCTGCAAATTACTGAAAGCGGCGCTGGGTCACATTTTGCCCAAACCCCCCTGCAGTTCTCAAAATATCCCAAAGATCCCAAATTCGATACCTTATCCATATTTTGGACCCAAATTCTGGCTCTCTGCAATTATTCGCAGTTTGAAGTTCCGACTTTTTATACCAAAAATATGCCAATTACTGGGAGCGGCGGTGGGTCACATTTTGCCCGAACCCCCCCTTCAGTTTTCAAAATATCGCAAACATCCCAAATTCGATACCTGAGCCATATTTTGCACCCAAATTCTGGCTCTCTGCACCTATTCGCAGTTTGAAGTTCCGACTTTTTATACCAAAAATATGCCAATTACTGAGAGCGGCGGTGGGTCACATTTTGCCCAAACCCCCCTTCAGTTTTCAAAATATCCCAAACATCCCAAATTCGATACCTGAGCCATATTTTTCACCCAAATTCGGGCTCTCTGCACATTTTCGCAGTTTGAAATTCGGACTTTTTATACCAAAAATTTGCCAATTAATGATAGCGGCGCTGGGTCACATTTTGCCCAAACCATCCTGCAGTTTTCAAAATATCCCAAACATCCCAAATTCGATACCTGAGCCATATTTTGGACCCAAATTCTGGCTCTCTGCACCTATTCGCAGTTTGAAATTCCGACTTTTTATACAAAATTTCTGCAAATTACTGAAAGCTGGGGTTGTTCACATTTTTCCCAAACCCCCCTGCAGTTTTCAAAATATCCCAAACATCCCAAATTCGATACCTGAGCCATATTTTTCACCCAAATTCTGGCTCTCTGCACCGATTCGCAGTTTGAAATTCGGACTTTTTATACCAAAAATTTGCCAATTAATGAAAGCGGCGCTGGGTCACATTTTGCCCAAACCATCCTGCAGTTTTCAAAATATCCCAAACATCCCAAATTCGATACCTGAACCATATTTTGGACCCAAATTCTGGCTCTCTGCACCTATTCGCAGTTTGAAATTCCGACTTTTTATACAAAAAATCTGCCAATTACTGACAGCGGCTATGGGACACATTTTGCCCAAACCCCCTTGCAGTTTTCAAAATATCCCAAATTCGATACCTAAGCCATATTTTGGACCCAAATTCTGGCTCTCTGCATCTATTCGCAGTTTGAAATTCCGACTTTTTATACAAAAAATTTGCCAATTACTGAAAGCGGCGGTGGGTCACATTTTGCCCAAACCCGCCTGCAGTTTTCAAAATATCCCAAACATCCCAAATTCGATACCTGAGCCATATTTTGGACCCAAATTCTGGCTCTCTGCACCTATTCGCAGTTTGAAATTCAGACTTTTTATACCAAAATCTTGCCCATTAATGAAACCGGCGCTGGGTCACATTTTGCCCTAACCCCTCTGCAGTTTTCAAAATATCCCAAACATCCCAAATTCGATACCCGAGCCATATTTCGGACCCAAATTCTGGCTATCTGCACCTATTCGCAGTTTCAAATTCCGACTTTTTATACCAAAAATCCGCCAATTACTGAAAGCGGCGGTGGGTCACATTTTTCCCAAACCCCCTGCAGTTTTCAAAACATCCCAAACATCTCAAATTCGATACCTGAGCCATATTTTGGACCCAAATTCCGGCTCTCTGCACCTATTCGCCGTTTGAAATTCCGACTTTTTATACAAAAAATCTGCCTATTACTGAGAGCGGCTATGGGACACATTTTGCCCAAACCCCCTTGCAGTTTTCAAAATATCCCAAATTCGATACCTGAGCCATATTTTGTACCCAAATTCTGGCTCTCTGCACCTATTCGCAGTTTAAAATTCCTACTTTTTATACCAAAAATTTGCCAATTACTGAAAGCGGCTGTGGTCACATTTTTCCAAACCCCCCTGCAGTTTTCAAAATATCCCAAAAATCCCAAATTCGATACCTGAGCCATATTTTGGACCCAAATTCCGACTCTCTGCACCTATTCGCCGTTTGAAATTCCGACTTTTTATACAAAAAATCTGCCAATTACTGAGAGCGGCTATGGGACACTTTTTGCCCAAACCCCCTTGCAGTTTTCAAAATATCCCAAATTCGATACCTGAGCCATGTTTTGGACCCAAATTCTGGCTCTCTGCACCTATTCGCAGTTTGGGATTCCGAATTTTTATACCAAAAATATGCCAATTACTGAGAGCGGCGGTGGGTCACATTTTGCCCAAACCCCCCCTGCAGTTTTCAAAATATCCCAAACATCCCAAATTCGATACCTGCGCGATAATTTGGACCCAAATTCTGGCTCTCTGCACCTATTTGCAGTTTGAAATTCCGAATTTTTATACCAAAAATCTGCCAATTACTCAAAGCGGCGGTGGGTCACATTTTGCCCAAACCCCCCTTCAGTTTTCAAAATATCCCAAACATCCCAAATTCGATACCTGAGCCATATTTTGGACCCAAATTCTGGCTCTCTGCATTTATTCGCAGTTTGAAATTCGGAATTTTATACCAAAAATTTGCCAATTAATGAAAGCGGCGCTGGGTCACATTTTGCCCAAACCATCCTGCAGTTTTCAAAATACCCCGAACATCCCAAATTCGATACCTGAGCCATATTTTGGACCCAAATTCCGGCTCTCTGCACCTATTCGCCGTTTGAAATTCCGACTTTTTATACAAAAAATCTGCCAATTACTGACAGCGGCGATGGGACACATTTTGCCCAAACCCCCTTGCAGTTTTCAAAATATCCCAAATTCGATACCTGAGCCATATTTTGGACCCAAATTCTGGCTCTCTGCTTCTATTCGCAGTTTGAAATTCCGACTTTTTATACAAAAAATTCGCCAATTACTGAAAGCGGCTGTGGTCACATTTTTCCCAAACCCCCCCTGCAGTTTTTAAAATATCCCAAAAATTCCAAATTCAATACCTGAGCCATATTTTGGACCCAAATTCCGGCTCTCTGCACCTATTCGCCGTTTGAAATTCCGACTTTTTATACCAAAAATTTGCCAATTACTGAAAGCGGCAGTGGGTCACATTTTGCCCAAACCCCCCTGCAGTTTTCAAAATATCCCAAACATCCCAAATTGATACCTGAGCCATATTTTGGACCCAAATTCTGGCTCTCTGCACCTATTCGCAGTTTGAAATTCCGACTTTTTTTTACTAAAAATATGCCAATTACTGAAAGCGGCGGTGGGTCACATTTAGCCCAAACCCCCCTGCAGTTCTCAAAATATCCCAAAGATCCCAAATTCGATACCTTAGCCTAATTTTGGACCCAAATTCTGGCTCTCTGCACCTATTCGCAGTACGAAGTTTCGACTTTTTATACCAAAAATATGCCAATTACTGAGAGCGGCGGTGGGTCACATTTTGCCCAAACCCCCCTTCAGTTTTCAAAATATCCCAAACATCCCAAATTCGATACCTGAGCCATATTTTTCACCCAAACTCTGGCTCTCTGCACATATTCGCAGTTTGAAATTCGGACTTTTTATACCAAAAATTTGCCAATTAATGATAGCGGCGCTGGGTCACATTTTGCCCAAACCATCCTGCAGTTTTCAAAATATCCCAAACATCCCAAATTCGATACCTGAGCGATATTTTGGACCCAAATTCTGGCTCTCTGCATCTATTCGCAGTTTGAAATTCGGAATTTTATACCAAAAATTTGCCAATTAATGAAAGCAGCGCTGGTCACATTTTGCCCAAACCATCCTGCAGTTTTCAAAATATCCCAAACATCCCAAATTCGATACCTGAGCCATATTTTGGACCCAAATTCTGGCTCTCTGCACCTATTCGCAGTTTGAAATTCCGACTTTTTATACAAAAAATCTGCTAATTACTGAAAGCAGGGGCGGGTCACATTTTGCCCAAACCCCCCTTCAGTTTTCAAAATTTAAAAAAAAAAACAAATTCGATACCTGAGCCATATTTTTCACCCAAATTCTGGCTCTCTGCTTCTATTCGCAGTTTGAAATTCCGACTTTTTATACAAAAAATTCGCCAATTACTGAAAGCGGCTGTGGTCACATTTTTCCCAAACCCCCCCTGCAGTTTTTAAAATATCCCAAAAATTCCAAATTCAATACCTGAGCCATATTTTGGACCCAAATTCCGGCTCTCTGCACCTATTCGCCGTTTGAAATTCCGACTTTTTATACCAAAAATTTGCCAATTACTGAAAGCGGCAGTGGGTCACATTTTGCCCAAACCCCCCTGCAGTTTTCAAAATATCCCAAACATCCCAAATTGATACCTGAGCCATATTTTGGACCCAAATTCTGGCTCTCTGCACCTATTCGCAGTTTGAAATTCCGACTTTTTTTTACTAAAAATATGCCAATTACTGAAAGCGGCGGTGGGTCACATTTAGCCCAAACCCCCCTGCAGTTCTCAAAATATCCCAAAGATCCCAAATTCGATACCTTAGCCTAATTTTGGACCCAAATTCTGGCTCTCTGCACCTATTCGCAGTACGAAGTTTCGACTTTTTATACCAAAAATATGCCAATTACTGAGAGCGGCGGTGGGTCACATTTTGCCCAAACCCCCCTTCAGTTTTCAAAATATCCCAAACATCCCAAATTCGATACCTGAGCCATATTTTTCACCCAAACTCTGGCTCTCTGCACATATTCGCAGTTTGAAATTCGGACTTTTTATACCAAAAATTTGCCAATTAATGATAGCGGCGCTGGGTCACATTTTGCCCAAACCATCCTGCAGTTTTCAAAATATCCCAAACATCCCAAATTCGATACCTGAGCGATATTTTGAACCCAAATTCTGGCTCTCTGCATCTATTCGCAGTTTGAAATTCGGAATTTTATACCAAAAATTTGCCAATTAATGAAAGCAGCGCTGGTCACATTTTGCCCAAACCATCCTGCAGTTTTCAAAATATCCCAAACATCCCAAATTCGATACCTGAGCCATATTTTGGACCCAAATTCTGGCTCTCTGCACCTATTCGCAGTTTGAAATTCCGACTTTTTATACAAAAAATCTGCTAATTACTGAAAGCAGGGGCGGGTCACATTTTGCCCAAACCCCCCTTCAGTTTTCAAAATTTAAAAAAAAAAACAAATTCGATACCTGAGCCATATTTTTCACCCAAATTCTGGCTCTCTGCACCTATTCGCAGTTTGAAATTCGGATTTTTTATACCAAAAATTTGCCAATTAATGATAGCGGCGCTGGGTCACATTTTGCCCAAACCATCCTGCAGTTTTCAAAATATCCCAAACATCCCAAATTCGATACCTGAGCCATATTTTGGACCCAAATTCTGGCTCTCTGCACCTATTCGCAGTTTGAAATTCCGACTTTTTGTACAAAAAATCTGTCAATTACTGAAAGTATGGGAGGGTCACATTTTTCCCAAACCCCCCTGCAGTTTTCAAAATATCCCAAACATCCCAAATTCGATACCTGAGCCATATTTTGGACCCAAATTCCGGCTCTCTTCACCTATTCGCCGTTTGAAATTCCGACTTTTTATACAAAAAATCTGCCAATTACTGACAGCGGCTATAGGACACATTTTGTCCAAACCCCCTTGCAGTTTTCAAAATATCCCAAATTCGATACCTGAGCCATATTTTGGACCCAAATTCTGGCTCTCTGCATCTATTCGCAGTTTCAAATTCCGAATTTTTATACAAAAAATTTGCCAATTACTGAAAGCGGCGGTGGGTCACATTTTGCCCAAACCCCCCTGCAGTTTTCAAAATATTCCAAACATCCCAAATTCGATACCTGAGCCATATTTTGGACCCAAATTCTGGCTCTCTGCACCTATTCGCAGTTTGAAATTCCGAATTTTTATACCAAAAATCTGCCAATTACTGAAAGCGGCTGTGGTCACATTTTTCCCAAACTCCCCTGCAGTTTTCAAAATATCCCAAAAATCCCAAATTCGATACCTGAGCCATATTTTGGACCCAAATTCCGACTCTCTGCACCTATTCGCCGTTTGAAATTCCGACTTTTTATACAAAAAATCTGCCAATTACTGAGAGCGGCTATGGGACACTTTTTGCCCAAACCCCCTTGCAGTTTTCAAAATATCCCAAACATCCCGAATTCGATACCTGAGCCATATTTTGGACCCAAATTCTGGCTCTCTGCACCTATTCGCAGTTTGAAATTCCGACTTTTTATACCAAAAATTTGCCAATTACTGAAAGCGGCAGTGGGTCACATTTTGCCCAAACCCCCTTCAGTTTTTTAAATATCCCAAACATCCCAAATTCGATACCTGAGCCATATTTTGGACCCAAATTCTGGCTCTCTGCACCTATTCGCAGTTTGAAATTCCGAATTTTTATACAAAAAATCTGCCTATTACTGAGAGCGGCTATGGGACACATTTTGCCCAAACCCCCTTGCAGTTTTCAAAATATCCCAAATTCGATACCTGAGCCATATTTTGTACCCAAATTCTAGCTCTCTGCACCTATTCGCAGTTAAAAATTCCTACTTTTTATACCAAAAATTTGCCAATTACTGAAAGCGGCAGTGGGTCACATTTTGCCCAAACCCCCCTGCAGTTTTTTAAATATCCCAAACATCCCAAATTCGATACCTGAGCCATATTTTGGACCCAAATTCTGGCTCTCTGCACCTATTCGCAGTTTGAAATTTCGACTTTTTTTACTAAAAATTTGCCAATTACTGAAAGCGGCGGTGGGTCACATTTTGCCCAAACCCCCCTGCAGTTCTCAAAATATCCCAAAGATCCCAAACTCGATACCTTAGCCATATTTTGGACCCAAATTCTGGCTCTCTGCACCTATTCGCAGTTTGAAGTTCCGACTTTTTATACCAAAAATATGCCAATTACTGAGAGCGGCGGTGGGTCACATTTTGCCCAAACCCCCTTTCAGTTTTCAAAATATCCCAAACATCCCAAATTCGGTACCTGAGCCATATTTTGGACCCAAATTCCGGCTTTCTGCACCTATTCGCTGTTTGAAATTCCGTCTTTTTATACAAAAAATCTGCCAATTACTGACAGCGGCTATATGACACATTTTGCCCAAACCCCCTTGCAGTTTTCAAAATATCCCAAATTCGATACCTGAGCCATATTTTGGACCCAAATTCTGGCTCTCTGCATCTATTCGCAGTTTGAAATTCTGACTTTTTATACAAAAAAATTGCCAATTACTGAAAGCGGCGGTGGGTCACATTTTGCCCAAACCCCCCTGCAGTTTTCAAAATATCCCAAACATCCCAAATTCGATACCTGAGCCATATTTTGAACCCAAATTCTGGCTCTCTGCACCTATTCGCAGTTTGAAATTCGGACTTTTTATACCAAAATCTTGCCAATTAATGAATCCGGCGCTGGGTCACATTTTGCCCTAACCCCTCTGCAGTTTTCAAAATATCCCAAACATCCCAAATTCGATACCTGAGCCATATTTCGGACCCCAATTCTGGCTCTCTGCACCTATTCGCAGTTTGAAATTCCGACTTTTTATACCAAAAATCTACCAATTACTGAAAGCGGCGGTGGGTCACATTTTTCCCAAACACCCCTGCAGTTTTCAAAATATCCCAAACATCTCAAATTCGATACCTGAGTCATATTTTGGACCCAAATTCCGGCTCTCTGCACCTATTCGCCGTTTGAGATTCCGACTTTTTATACAAAAAATCTGCCTATTACTGAGAGCAGGTATGGGACACATTTTGCCCAAACCCCCTTTCAGTTTTCAAAATATCCCAAATTCGATACCTGAGCCATATTTTGTACCCAAATTCTGGCTCTCTGTACCTATTCGCAGTTTAAAATTCCTACTTTTTATACCAAAAATTTGCCAATTACTGAAAGCGGCTGTGGTCACATATTTCCCAAACCCCCCCTACAGTTTTCAAAATATCCCAAAAATCCCAAATTCGATACCTGAGCCATATTTTGGACCCAAATTCCGACTCTCTGCACCTATTCGCCGTTTGAAATTCCGACTTTTTATACAAAAAATCTGCCAATTACTGAAAGCGGCAATGGGTCACTTTGCCCAAACCCCCCTGCAGTTTTCAAAATATCCCAAACATCCCAAATTCGATACCTGAGCCATATTTTGGACCCATATTCTGGCTCTTTACACCTATTCGCAGTTTGGAATTCCGAATTTTTATACCAAAAATATGCCAATTACTGAAAGCGGCGGTGGGTCACATTTTGCCCAAACCCCCCCTGCAGTTTTGAAAATATCCCAAACATCCCAAATTCGATACCTGAGCGATATTTTGGACCCAAATTCTGGCTCTCTGCACCTATTTGCTGTTTGAAATTCTGAATTTTTATACCAAAAATCTGCCAATTACTGAAAGTGGCGGTGGGTCACATTTTTCCCAAACCCCCCTGCAGTTTTCAAAATATCCCAAACATCCTAAATTCGATACCTGAGCGATATTTTGGACCCAAATTCTGGCTCTCTGCATCTATTCGCAGTTTGAAATTCGGAATTTTATACAAAAAAATTGCCAATTAATGAAAGCAGCGCTGGGTCACTTTTTGCCCAAACCATCCTGCAGTTTTCAAAATATCCCAAACATCCCAAATTCGATACCTGAGCCATATTTTGGACCCAAATTCTGGCTCTCTGCACCTATTCGCAGTTTGAAATTCCGACTTTTTATACAAAAAATCTGCCAATTACTGAAAGCAGGGGTGGGTCACATTTTGCCCAAACCCCCCTTCAGTTTTCAAAATTTCAAAAACATCCCAAATTCGATACCTGAGTCATATTTTTCACCCAAATTCTGGCTCTCTGCACCTATTCGAAGTTTGAAATTCGGACTTTTTATACCAAAAATTTGCCAATTAATGAAAGCGGCGCTGGGTCACATTTTTCCCAAACCATCCTGCAGTTTTCAAAATATCCCAAACATCCCAAATTCGATACCTGAGCTATATTTTGGACCCAAATTCTGGCTCTCTGCACCTATTCGCAGTTTGAAATTCCGACTTTTTATACAAAAAATCTGCCAATTACTGAAAGCAGGGGAGGGTCACATTTTTCCCAAACCCCCCTGCAGTTTTCAAAATATCCCAAACATCACAAATTCGATACCTGAGCCATATTTTGGACCCAAATTCCGGCTCTCTGCACCTATTCGCCGTTTGAAATTCCGACTTTTTATACAAAAAATCTGCCAATTACTGACAGCGGCTATAGGGCACATTATGTCCAAACCCCCTTGCAGTTTTCAAAATATCCCAAATTCGATACCTGAGCCATATATTGGACCCAAATTCTGGCTCTCTGCATCTATTCGCAGTTTGAAATTCAGACTTTTTATACAAAAAATTTGCCAATTACTGAAAGCGGCGGTGGGTCACATTTTGCCCAAACCCCCCCCTGCAGTTTTCAAAATATCCCAAACATCCCAAATTCGATACCTGAGCCTTATTTTGGACCCAAATTCTGGCTCTCTGCACCTATTCGCAGTTTGAAATTCGGACTTTTTATACCAAAATCTTGCCAATTAATGAAACCGGCGCTGGGTCACATTTTGCCCTAACCCCCCTGCATTTTTCAAAATATCCCAAACATCCCAAATTCGATACCTGAGCCATATTTCGGTCCCAAATTCTGGCTCTCTGCACCTATTCGCAGTTTGAAATTCCGACTTTTTATACCAAAAATCTGCCAATTACTGAAAGCGGCAGTGGGTCACATTTTTCCCAAACCCCCCTGGAGTTTTCAAAATATCCCAAACATCTCAAATTCGATACCTGAGCCATATTTTGGACCCAAATTCCGGCTCTCTGCACCTATTCGCCGATTGAAATTCAGACTTTTTATACAAAAAATCTGCCTATTACTGAGAGCGGCTATGGGACACATTTTGCCCAAACCCCCTTTCAGTTTTCAAAATATCCCAAATTCGATACCTGAGCCATATTTTGTACCCAAATTCTGGCTCTCTGCACCTATTCGCAGTTTAAAATTCCTACTTTTTATACCAAAAATTTGCCAATTACTGAAAGCGGCTGTGGTCACATAATTCACAAACCCCCCTGCAGTTTTCAAAATATCCCAAACATCCGAAATTCGATACATGAGCCATATTTTGGACCCAAATTCCGACTCTCTGCACCTATTCGCCGTTTGAAATTCCGACTTTTTATACAAAAAATCTGCCAATTACTGAAAGCGGCAATGGGTCACTTTGCCCAAACCCCCCTGCAGTTTTCAAAATATCCCAAACATCCCAAATTCGATACCTGAGCCATATTTTGGACCCAAATTCTGGCTCTATGCACCTATTTGCAGTTTGAAATTCCGAATTTTTATACCAAAAATCTGCCAATTACTGAAAGCGGCGGTGGGTCACATTTTCCCAAACCCCCCTGCAGTTTTCAAAATATCCCAAACATTCCAAATTCGATACCTGAGCGATATTTTGGACCCAAATTCTGGCTCTCTGCATCTATTCGCAGTTTGAAATTCGGAATTTTATACCAAAAATTTGCCAATTATTGAAAGCAGCGCTGGGTCACATTTTGCCCAAACCATCCTGCAGTTTTCAAAATGTCCCAAACATCCCAAATTCGATACCTGAGCCATATTTTGGACCCAAATTCTGGCTCTCTGCACCTATTCGCAGTTTGAAATTCCGACTTTTTATACAAAAAATCTGCCAATTACTGAAAGCAGGGGTTGGTCACAATTTGCCCAAACCCCCCTTCAGTTTTCAAAATATCCCAAACATCCTAAATTCGATACCTAAGCCATAGTTTTCACCCAAATTCTGGCTCTCTGCACCTGTACGCAGTTTGAAATTCGGACTTTTTATACCAAAAATTTGCCAATTAATGAAAGCGGCGCTGGGTCACATTTTGCCCAAACCCCCTGCAGTTTTCAAAATGTCCCAAACATCCCAAATTCGATACCTGAGCCATATTTTGGACCCAAATTCTGGCTCTCTGCACCTAATCGCAGTTTGAAATTCCGACTTTTTATACAAAAAATCTGCCAATTACTGATAGCGGCGGTGGGTTACATTTTTCACAAACCCCCCTGCAGTTTTCAAAATATCCCAAACATCCCAAATTCGATACCTGAGCCATATTTTGGACCCAAATTCCGGCTCTCTGCACCTATTCGCCGTTTGAAATTCCGACTTTTTATACAAAAAATCTGCCAATTACTGACAGCAGCTATGGGACCCATTTTGCCCAAACCCCCTTGCAGTTTTCAAAATATCCCAAATTCGATACCTGAGCCATATTTTGTACCCAAATTCTGGCTCTCTGCATCTATTCGCAGTTTGAAATTCCGACTTTTTATACAAAAAATTTGCCAATTACTGAAAGCGGCGGTGGGTCACATTTTGCCCAAACCCCACTGCAGTTTTCAAAATATCCCAAACATCCCAAATTCGATACCTGAGCCATATTTTGTACCCAAATTCTGGCTCTCTGCATCTATTCGCAGTTTGAAATTCCGACTTTTTATACAAAATTTCTGCCAATTACTGAAAGCAGGGGTGGGTCACATTTTTCCCAAACCCCCCTGCAGTTTTCAAAATATCCCAAACATCCCAAATTCGATACCTGAACGATATTTTGGACCCAAGTTCTGGCTCTCTGCATCTATTCGCAGTTTGAAATTCGGAATTTTATACCAAAAATTTGCCAATTAATGAAAGCAGCGCTGGGTCACATTTTGCCCAAACCATCCTGCAGTTTTCAAAATATCCCAAACATCCCAAATTCGATACCTGAGCCATATTTTGGACCCAAATTCTGGCTCTCTGCACCTATTCGCAGTTTGAAATTCCGACTTTTTATACAAAAAATCTGCCAATTACTGAAAGCAGGGGTGGGTCACATTTTGCCCAAACCCCCCTTCAGTTTTCAAAATTTCAAAAACATCCCAAATTCGATACCTGAGCCATATTTTTCACCCAAATTCTGGCTCTCTGCACCTATTCGCAGTTTGAAATTCGGACTTTTTATACCAAAAATTTGCCAATTAATGATTGCGGCGCTGGGTCACATTTTGCCCAAACCATCCTGCAGTTTTCAAAATATCCCAAACATCCCAAATTCGATACCTGAGCCATATTTTGGACCCAAATTCTGGCTCTCTGCACCTATTCGCAGTTTGAAATTCCGACTTTTTATACAAAAAATCTGCCAATTACTGAAAGCAGGGGAGGGTCACATTTTTCCCAAACCCCCCTGCAGTTTTCAAAATATCCCAAACATCCCAAATTCGATACCTGAGCCATATTTTGGACCCAAATTCCGGCTCTCTGCACCTATTCGCCGTTTGAAATTCCGACTTTTTATACAAAAAAACCTGCCAATTACTGACAGCGGCTATAGGACACATTTTGTCCAAACCCCCTTGCAGTTTTCAAAATATCCCAAATTCGATACCTGAGCCATATTTTGGACCCAAATTCTGGCTCTCTGCATCTATTCGCAGTTTGAAATTCCGACTTTTTATACAAAAAATTTGCCAATTACTGAAAGCGGCGGTGGGTCACATTTTGCCCAAACCCCCCCTGCAGTTTTCAAAATATTCCAAACATCCCAAATTCGATACCAGAGCCATATTTTGGACCCAAATTCTGGCTCTCTGCACCTATTCGCAGTTTGAAATTCGGACTTTTTATACCAAAATCTTGCCAATTAATGAAACCGGCGCTGGGTCACATTTTGCCCTAACCCCCCTGCATTTTTCAAAATATCCCAAACATCCCAAATTCGATACCTGAGCCATATTTCGGTCCCAAATTCTGGCTCTCTGCACCTGTTCGCAGTTTGAAATTCCGACTTTTTATATAAAAAATTTGCCAATTACTGAAAGCGGCGGTGGGTCACATTTTGCCCAAACCATCCCCTGCAGTTTTCAAAATATCCCAAACATCCCAAATTCGATACCAGAGCCATATTTTGGACCCAAATTCTGGCTCTCTGCACCTATTCGCCGTTTGAAATTCCGACTTTTTATACCAAAAATTTGCCAATTACTGAAAGCGGCAGTGGGTCACATTTTGCCCAAACCCCCCTGCAGTTTTCAAAATATCCCAAACATCCCAAATTGATACCTGAGCCATATTTTGGACCCAAATTCTGGCTCTCTGCACCTATTCGCAGTTTGAAATTCCGACTTTTTTTTACTAAAAATATGCCAATTACTGAAAGCGGCGGTGGGTCACATTTAGCCCAAACCCCCCTGCAGTTCTCAAAATATCCCAAAGATCCCAAATTCGATACCTTAGCCATATTTTGGACCCAAATTCTGGCTCTCTGCACCTATTCGCAGTATGAAGTTTCGACTTTTTATACCAAAAATATGCCAATTACTGAGAGCGGCGGTGGGTCACATTTTGCCCAAACCCCCCTTCAGTTTTCAAAATATCCCAAACATCCCAAATTCGATACCTGAGCCATATTTTTCACCCAAACTCTGGCTCTCTGCACATATTCGCAGTTTGAAATTCGGACTTTTTATACCAAAAATTTGCCAATTAATGATAGCGGCGCTGGGTCACATTTTGCCCAAACCATCCTGCAGTTTTCAAAATATCCCAAACATCCCAAATTCGATACCTGAGCGATATTTTGGACCCAAATTCTGGCTCTCTGCATCTATTCGCAGTTTGAAATTCGGAATTTTATACCAAAAATTTGCCAATTAATGAAAGCAGCGCTGGTCACATTTTGCCCAAACCATCCTGCAGTTTTCAAAATATCCCAAACATCCCAAATTCGATACCTGAGCCATATTTTGGACCCAAATTCTGGCTCTCTGCACCTATTCGCAGTTTGAAATTCCGACTTTTTATACGAAAAATCTGCTAATTACTGAAAGCAGGGGCGGGTCACATTTTGCCCAAACCCCCCTTCAGTTTTCAAAATTTAAAAAAAAACCCAAATTCGATACCTGAGCCATATTTTTCACCCAAATTCTGGCTCTCTGCACCTATTCGCAGTTTGAAATTCGGATTTTTTATACCA
The DNA here is from genome assembly GCF_040958095.1 of Procambarus clarkii. Classification (NCBI taxonomy): domain Eukaryota; kingdom Metazoa; phylum Arthropoda; class Malacostraca; order Decapoda; family Cambaridae; genus Procambarus; species Procambarus clarkii. The sequence continues at coordinate 30,765,713 of NC_091210.1, forward strand.
AAAATTTGCCAATTAATGAAAGCGGCGCTGGGTCACATTTTGCCCAAACCATCCTGCAGTTTTCAAAATATCCCAAACATCCCAAATTCGATACCTGAGCCATATTTTGGACCCAAATTCTGGCTCTCTGCACCTATTCGCAGTTTGAAATTCCGACTTTTTGTACAAAAAATCTGCCAATTACTGAAAGTAGGGGAGGGTCACATTTTTCCCAAACCCCCCTGCAGTTTTCAAAATATCCCAAACATCCCAAATTCGATACCTGAGCCATATTTTGGACCCAAATTCCGGCTCTCTTTACCTATTCGCCGTTTGAAATTCCGACTTTTTATACAAAAAATCTGCCAATTACTGACAGCGGCTATAGGACACATTTTGTCCAAACCCCCTTGCAGTTTTCAAAATATCCCAAATTCGATACCTGAGCCATATTTTGGACCCAAATTCTGGCTCTCTGCACCTATTCGCAGTTTGAAATTCCGACTTTTTATACAAAAAATCTGCCAATTACTGAAAGCAGGGGTTGGTCACAATTTGCCCAAACCCCCCTTCAGTTTTCAAAATATCCCAAACATCCCAAATTCGATACCTAAGCCATAGTTTTCACCCAAATTCTGGCTCTCTGCACCTGTACGCAGTTTGAAATTCGGACTTTTTATACCAAAAATTTGCCAATTAATGAAAGCGGCGCTGGGTCACATTTTGCCCAAACCCCCCTGCAGTTTTCAAAATGTCCCAAACATCCCAAATTCGATACCTGAGCCATATTTTGGACCCAAATTCTGGCTCTCTGCACCTATTCGCAGTTTGAAATTCCGACTTTTTATACAAAAAATCTGCCAATTACTGATAGCGGCGGTGGGTCACATTTTTCACAAACCCCCCTGCAGTTTTCAAAATATCCCAAACATCCCAAATTCGATACCTGAGCCATATTTTGGACCCAAATTCCGGCTCTCTGCACCTATTCGCCGTTTGAAATTCCGACTTTTTATACAAAAAATCTGCCAATTACTGACAGCAGCTATGGGACCCATTTTGCCCAAACCCCCTTGCAGTTTTCAAAATATCCCAAATTCGATACCTGAGCCATATTTTGTACCCAAATTCTGGCTCTCTGCATCTATTCGCAGTTTGAAATTCCGACTTTTTATACAAAAAATTTGCCAATTACTGAAAGCGGCGGTGGGTCACATTTTGCCCAAACCCCACTGCAGTTTTCAAAATATCCCAAACATCCCAAATTCGATACCTGAACCATATTTTGTACCCAAATTCTGGCTCTCTGCATCTATTCGCAGTTTGAAATTCCGACTTTTTATACAAAATTTCTGCCAATTACTGAAAGCAGGGGTGGGTCATATTTTTCCCAAACCCCCCTGCAGTTTTCAAAATATCCCAAACATCCCAAATTCGATACCTGAACGATATTTTGGACCCAAGTTCTGGCTCTCTGCATCTATTCGCAGTTTGAAATTCGGAATTTTATACCAAAAATTTGCCAATTAATGAAAGCAGCGCTGGGTCACATTTTGCCCAAACCATCCTGCAGTTTTCAAAATATCCCAAACATCCCAAATTCGATACCTGAGCCATATTTTGGACCCAAATTCTGGCTCTCTGCACCTATTCGCAGTTTGAAATTCCGACTTTTTATACAAAAAATCTGCCAATTACTGAAAGCAGGGGTGGGTCACATTTTGCCCAAACCCCCCTTCAGTTTTCAAAATTTCAAAAACATCCCAAATTCGATACCTGAGCCATATTTTTCACCCAAATTCTGGCTCTCTGCACCTATTCGCAGTTTGAAATTCGGACTTTTTATACCAAAAATTTGCCAATTAATGATTGCGGCGCTGGGTCACATTTTGCCCAAACCATCCTGCAGTTTTCAAAATATCCCAAACATCCCAAATTCGATACCTGAGCCATATTTTGGACCCAAATTCAGGCTCTCTGCACCTATTCGCAGTTTGAAATTCCGACTTTTTATACAAAAAATCTGCCAATTACTGAAAGCAGGGGAGGGTCACATTTTTCCCAAACCCCCCTGCAGTTTTCAAAATATCCCAAACATCCCAAATTCGATACCTGAGCCATATTTTGGACCCAAATTCCGGCTCTCTGCACCTATTCGCCGTTTGAAATTCCGACTTTTTATACAAAAAATCTGCCAATTACTGACAGCGGCTATAGGACACATTTTGTCCAAACCCCCTTGCAGTTTTCAAAATATCCCAAATTCGATACCTGAGCCATATTTTGGACCCAAATTCTGGGTCTCTGCATCTATTCGCAGTTTGAAATTCCGACTTTTTATACAAAAAATTTGCCAATTACTGAAAGCGGCGGTGGGTCACATTTTGCCCAAACCCCCCCTGCAGTTTTCAAAATATTCCAAACATCCCAAATTCGATACCAGAGCCATATTTTGGACCCAAATTCTGGCTCTCTGCACCTATTCGCAGTTTGAAATTCGGACTTTTTATACCAAAATCTTGCCAATTAATGAAACCGGCGCTGGGTCACATTTTGCCCTAACCCCCCTGCATTTTTCAAAATATCCCAAACATCCCAAATTCGATACCTGAGCCATATTTCGGTCCCAAATTCTGGCGCTCTGCACCTGTTCGCAGTTTGAAATTCCGACTTTTTATATAAAAAATTTGCCAATTACTGAAAGCGGCGGTGGGTCACATTTTGCCCAAACCATCCCCTGCAGTTTTCAAAATATCCCAAACATCCCAAATTCGATACCAGAGCCATATTTTGGACCCAAATTCTGGCTCTCTGCACCTATTCGCAGTTTGAAATTCGGACTTTTTATACCAAAATCTTGCCAATTAATGAAACCGGCGCTGGGTCACATTTTGCCCTAACCCCCCTGCATTTTTCAAAATATCCCAAACATCCCAAATTCGATACCTGAGCCATATTTTGGACCCAAATTCCGGCTCTCTGCACCTATTCGCCGTTTGAAATTCCGACTTTTTATACCAAAAATTTGCCAATTACTGAAAGCGGCAGTGGGTCACATTTTGCCCAAACCCCCCTGCAGTTTTCAAAATATCCCAAACATCCCAAATTGATACCTGAGCCATATTTTGGACCCAAATTCTGGCTCTCTGCACCTATTCGCAGTTTGAAATTCCGACTTTTTTTTACTAAAAATATGCCAATTACTGAAAGCGGCGGTGGGTCACATTTAGCCCAAACCCCCCTGCAGTTCTCAAAATATCCCAAAGATCCCAAATTCGATACCTTAGCCATATTTTGGACCCAAATTCTGGCTCTCTGCACCTATTCGCAGTATGAAGTTTCGACTTTTTATACCAAAAATATGCCAATTACTGAGAGCGGCGGTGGGTCACATTTTGCCCAAACCCCCCTTCAGTTTTCAAAATATCCCAAACATCCCAAATTCGATACCTGAGCCATATTTTTCACCCAAACTCTGGCTCTCTGCACATATTCGCAGTTTGAAATTCGGACTTTTTATACCAAAAATTTGCCAATTAATGATAGCGGCGCTGGGTCACATTTTGCCCAAACCATCCTGCAGTTTTCAAAATATCCCAAACATCCCAAATTCGATACCTGAGCGATATTTTGGACCCAAATTCTGGCTCTCTGCATCTATTCGCAGTTTGAAATTCGGAATTTTATACCAAAAATTTGCCAATTAATGAAAGCAGCGCTGGTCACATTTTGCCCAAACCATCCTGCAGTTTTCAAAATATCCCAAACATCCCAAATTCGATACCTGAGCCATATTTTGGACCCAAATTCTGGCTCTCTGCACCTATTCGCAGTTTGAAATTCCGACTTTTTATACGAAAAATCTGCTAATTACTGAAAGCAGGGGCGGGTCACATTTTGCCCAAACCCCCCTTCAGTTTTCAAAATTTAAAAAAAAACCCAAATTCGATACCTGAGCCATATTTTTCACCCAAATTCTGGCTCTCTGCACCTATTCGCAGTTTGAAATTCGGATTTTTTATACCAAAAATTTGCCAATTAATGAAAGCGGCGCTGGGTCACATTTTGCCCAAACCATCCTGCAGTTTTCAAAATATCCCAAACATCCCAAATTCGATACCTGAGCCATATTTTGGACCCAAATTCTGGCTCTCTGCACCTATTCGCAGTTTGAAATTCCGACTTTTTGTACAAAAAATCTGCCAATTACTGAAAGTAGGGGAGGGTCACATTTTTCCCAAACCCCCCTGCAGTTTTCAAAATATCCCAAACATCCCAAATTCGATACCTGAGCCATATTTTGGACCCAAATTCCGGCTCTCTTTACCTATTCGCCGTTTGAAATTCCGACTTTTTATACAAAAAATCTGCCAATTACTGACAGCGGCTATAGGACACATTTTGTCCAAACCCCCTTGCAGTTTTCAAAATATCCCAAATTCGATACCTGAGCCATATTTTGGACCCAAATTCTGGCTCTCTGCACCTATTCGCAGTTTGAAATTCCGACTTTTTATACAAAAAATCTGCCAATTACTGAAAGCAGGGGTTGGTCACAATTTGCCCAAACCCCCCTTCAGTTTTCAAAATATCCCAAACATCCCAAATTCGATACCTAAGCCATAGTTTTCACCCAAATTCTGGCTCTCTGCACCTGTACGCAGTTTGAAATTCGGACTTTTTATACCAAAAATTTGCCAATTAATGAAAGCGGCGCTGGGTCACATTTTGCCCAAACCCCCCTGCAGTTTTCAAAATGTCCCAAACATCCCAAATTCGATACCTGAGCCATATTTTGGACCCAAATTCCGGCTCTCTGCACCTATTCGCCGTTTGAAATTCCGACTTTTTATACAAAAAATCTGCCAATTACTGATAGCGGCGGTGGGTCACATTTTTCACAAACCCCCCTGCAGTTTTCAAAATATCCCAAACATCCCAAATTCGATACCTGAGCCATATTTTGGACCCAAATTCCGGCTCTCTGCACCTATTCGCCGTTTGAAATTCCGACTTTTTATACAAAAAATCTGCCAATTACTGACAGCAGCTATGGGACCCATTTTGCCCAAACCCCCTTGCAGTTTTCAAAATATCCCAAATTCGATACCTGAGCCATATTTTGTACCCAAATTCTGGCTCTCTGCATCTATTCGCAGTTTGAAATTCCGACTTTTTATACAAAAAATTTGCCAATTACTGAAAGCGGCGGTGGGTCACATTTTGCCCAAACCCCACTGCAGTTTTCAAAATATCCCAAACATCCCAAATTCGATACCTGAACCATATTTTGTACCCAAATTCTGGCTCTCTGCATCTATTCGCAGTTTGAAATTCCGACTTTTTATACAAAATTTCTGCCAATTACTGAAAGCAGGGGTGGGTCACATTTTTCCCAAACCCCCCTGCAGTTTTCAAAATATCCCAAACATCCCAAATTCGATACCTGAACGATATTTTGGACCCAAGTTCTGGCTCTCTGCATCTATTCGCAGTTTGAAATTCGGAATTTTATACCAAAAATTTGCCAATTAATGAAAGCAGCGCTGGGTCACATTTTGCCCAAACCATCCTGCAGTTTTCAAAATATCCCAAACATCCCAAATTCGATACCTGAGCCATATTTTGGACCCAAATTCTGGCTCTCTGCACCTATTCGCAGTTTGAAATTCCGACTTTTTATACAAAAAATCTGCCAATTACTGAAAGCAGTAGTGGGTCACATTTTGCCCAAACCCCCCTTCAGTTTTCAAAATTTCAAAAACATCCCAAATTCGATACCTGAGCCATATTTTTCACCCAAATTCTGGCTCTCTGCACCTATTCGCAGTTTGAAATTCGGACTTTTTATACCAAAAATTTGCCAATTAATGATTGCGGCGCTGGGTCACATTTTGCCCAAACCATCCTGCAGTTTTCAAAATATCCCAAACATCCCAAATTCGATACCTGAGCCATATTTTGGACCCAAATTCTGGCTCTCTGCACCTATTCGCAGTTTGAAATTCCGACTTTTTATACAAAAAATCTGCCAATTACTGAAAGCAGGGGAGGGTCACATTTTTCCCAAACCCCCCTGCAGTTTTCAAAATATCCCAAACATCCCAAATTCGATACCTGAGCCATATTTTGGACCCAAATTCCGGCTCTCTGCACCTATTCGCCGTTTGAAATTCCGACTTTTTATACAAAAAATCTGCCAATTACTGACAGCGGCTATAGGACACATTTTGTCCAAACCCCCTTGCAGTTTTCAAAATATCCCAAATTCGATACCTGAGCCATATTTTGGACCCAAATTCTGGCTCTCTGCATCTATTCGCACTTTGAAATTCCGACTTTTTATACAAAAAATTTGCCAATTACTGAAAGCGGCGGTGGGTCACATTTTGCCCAAACCCCCCCTGCAGTTTTCAAAATATTCCAAACATCCCAAATTCGATACCAGAGCCATATTTTGGACCCAAATTCTGGCTCTCTGCACCTATTCGCAGTTTGAAATTCGGACTTTTTATACCAAAATCTTGCCAATTAATGAAACCGGCGCTGGGTCACATTTTGCCCTAACCCCCCTGCATTTTTCAAAATATCCCAAACATCCCAAATTCGATACCTGAGCCATATTTCGGTCCCAAATTCTGGCTCTCTGCACCTGTTCGCAGTTTGAAATTCCGACTTTTTATATCAAAAATTTGCCAATTACTGAAAGCGGCGGTGGGTCACATTTTGCCCAAACCCCCCCTGCAGTTTTCAAAATATCCCAAACATCCCAAATTCGATACCAGAGCCATATTTTGGACCCAAATTCTGGCTCTCTGCACCTATTCGCAGTTTGAAATTCGGACTTTTTATACCAAAATCTTGCCAATTAATGAAACCGGCGCTGGGTCACATTTTGCCCTAACCCCCCTGCATTTTTCAAAATATCCCAAACATCCCAAATTCGATACCTGAGCCATATTTTGGACCCAAATTCCGGCTCTCTGCACCTATTCGCCGTTTGAAATTCCGACTTTTTATACCAAAAATTTGCCAATTACTGAAAGCGGCAGTGGGTCACATTTTGCCCAAACCCCCCTGCAGTTTTCAAAATATCCCAAACATCCCAAATTGATACCTGAGCCATATTTTGGACCCAAATTCTGGCTCTCTGCACCTATTCGCAGTTTGAAATTCCGACTTTTTTTTACTAAAAATATGCCAATTACTGAAAGCGGCGGTGGGTCACATTTAGCCCAAACCCCCCTGCAGTTCTCAAAATATCCCAAAGATCCCAAATTCGATACCTTAGCCATATTTTGGACCCAAATTCTGGCTCTCTGCACCTATTCGCAGTATGAAGTTTCGACTTTTTATACCAAAAATATGCCAATTACTGAGAGCGGCGGTGGGTCACATTTTGCCCAAACCCCCCTTCAGTTTTCAAAATATCCCAAACATCCCAAATTCGATACCTGAGCCATATTTTTCACCCAAACTCTGGCTCTCTGCACATATTCGCAGTTTGAAATTCGGACTTTTTATACCAAAAATTTGCCAATTAATGATAGCGGCGCTGGGTCACATTTTGCCCAAACCATCCTGCAGTTTTCAAAATATCCCAAACATCCCAAATTCGATACCTGAGCGATATTTTGGACCCAAATTCTGGCTCTCTGCATCTATTCGCAGTTTGAAATTCGGAATTTTATACCAAAAATTTGCCAATTAATGAAAGCAGCGCTGGTCACATTTTGCCCAAACCATCCTGCAGTTTTCAAAATATCCCAAACATCCCAAATTCGATACCTGAGCCATATTTTGGACCCAAATTCTGGCTCTCTGCACCTATTCGCAGTTTGAAATTCCGACTTTTTATACAAAAAATCTGCTAATTACTGAAAGCAGGGGCGGGTCACATTTTGCCCAAACCCCCCTTCAGTTTTCAAAATTTAAAAAAAAAACCAAATTCGATACCTGAGCCATATTTTTCACCCAAATTCTGGCTCTCTGCACCTATTCGCAGTTTGAAATTCGGATTTTTTATACCAAAAATTTGCCAATTAATGAAAGCGGCGCTGGGTCACATTTTGCCCAAACCATCCTGCAGTTTTCAAAATATCCCAAACATCCCAAATTCGATACCTGAGCCATATTTTGGACCCAAATTCTGGCTCTCTGCACCTATTCGCAGTTTGAAATTCCGACTTTTTGTACAAAAAATCTGCCAATTACTGAAAGTAGGGGAGGGTCACATTTTTCCCAAACCCCCCTGCAGTTTTCAAAATATCCCAAACATCCCAAATTCGATACCTGAGCCATATTTTGGACCCAAATTCCGGCTCTCTTTACCTATTCGCCGTTTGAAATTCCGACTTTTTATACAAAAAATCTGCCAATTACTGACAGCGGCTATAGGACACATTTTGTCCAAACCCCCTTGCAGTTTTCAAAATATCCCAAATTCGATACCTGAGCCATATTTTGGACCCAAATTCTGGCTCTCTGCATCTATTCGCAGTTTCAAATTCCGAATTTTTATACAAAAAATTTGCCAATTACTGAAAGCGGCGGTGGGTCACATTTTGCCCAAACCCCCCTGCAGTTTTCAAAATATTCCAAACATCCCAAATTCGATACCTGAGCCATATTTTGGACCCAAATTCTGGCTCTCTGCACCTATTCGCAGTTTGAAATTCCGAATTTTATACAAAAAATCTGCCAATTACTGAAAGCAGGGGTTGGTCACAATTTGCCCAAACCCCCCTTCAGTTTTCAAAATATCCCAAACATCCCAAATTCGATACCTAAGCCATAGTTTTCACCCAAATTCTGGCTCTCTGCACCTGTACGCAGTTTGAAATTCGGACTTTTTATACCAAAAATTTGCCAATTAATGAAAGCGGCGCTGGGTCACATTTTGCCCAAACCCCCCTGCAGTTTTCAAAATGTCCCAAACATCCCAAATTCGATACCTGAGCCATATTTTGGACCCAAATTCTGGCTCTCTGCACCTATTCGCAGTTTGAAATTCCGACTTTTTATACAAAAAATCTGCCAATTACTGATAGCGGCGGTGGGTCACATTTTTCACAAACCCCCCTGCAGTTTTCAAAATATCCCAAACATCCCAAATTCGATACCTGAGCCATATTTTGGACCCAAATTCCGGCTCTCTGCACCTATTCGCCGTTTGAAATTCCGACTTTTTATACAAAAAATCTGCCAATTACTGACAGCAGCTATGGGACCCATTTTGCCCAAACCCCCTTGCAGTTTTCAAAATATCCCAAATTCGATACCTGAGCCATATTTTGTACCCAAATTCTGGCTCTCTGCATCTATTCGCAGTTTGAAATTCCGACTTTTTATACAAAAAATTTGCCAATTACTGAAAGCGGCGGTGGGTCACATTTTGCCCAAACCCCACTGCAGTTTTCAAAATATCCCAAACATCCCAAATTCGATACCTGAGCCATATTTTGGACCCAAATTCTGGCTCTCTGCACCTATTCGCAGTTTGAAATTCCGACTTTTTATACAAAAAATCTGCCAATTACTGATAGCGGCGGTGGGTCACATTTTTCACAAACCCCCCTGCAGTTTTCAAAATATCCCAAACATCCCAAATTCGATACCTGAGCCATATTTTGGACCCAAATTCCGGCTCTCTGCACCTATTCGCCGTTTGAAATTCCGACTTTTTATACAAAAAATCTGCCAATTACTGACAGCAGCTATGGGACCCATTTTGCCCAAACCCCCTTGCAGTTTTCAAAATATCCCAAATTCGATACCTGAGCCATATTTTGTACCCAAATTCTGGCTCTCTGCATCTATTCGCAGTTTGAAATTCCGACTTTTTATACAAAATTTCTGCCAATTACTGAAAGCAGGGGTGGGTCACATTTTTCCCAAACCCCCCTGCAGTTTTCAAAATATCCCAAACATCCCAAATTCGATACCTGAACGATATTTTGGACCCAAGTTCTGGCTCTCTGCATCTATTCGCAGTTTGAAATTCGGAATTTTATACCAAAAATTTGCCAATTAATGAAAGCAGCGCTGGGTCACATTTTGCCCAAACCATCCTGCAGTTTTCAAAATATCCCAAACATCCCAAATTCGATACCTGAGCCATATTTTGGACCCAAATTCTGGCTCTCTGCACCTATTCGCAGTTTGAAATTCCGACTTTTTATACAAAAAATCTGCCAATTACTGAAAGCAGGGGTGGGTCACATTTTGCCCAAACCCCCCTTCAGTTTTCAAAATTTCAAAAACATCCCAAATTCGATACCTGAGCCATATTTTTCACCCAAATTCTGGCTCTCTGCACCTATTCGCAGTTTGAAATTCGGACTTTTTATACCAAAAATTTGCCAATTAATGAAAGCGGCGCTGGGTCACATTTTGCCCAAACCCCCCTGCAGTTTTCAAAATGTCCCAAACATCCCAAATTCGATACCTGAGCCATATTTTGGACCCAAATTCTGGCTCTCTGCATCTATTCGCAGTTTCAAATTCCGAATTTTTATACAAAAAATTTGCCAATTACTGAAAGCGGCGGTGGGTCACATTTTGCCCAAACCCCCCTGCAGTTTTCAAAATGTCCCAAACATCCCAAATTCGATACCTGAGCCATATTTTGGACCCAAATTCTGGCTCTCTGCACCTATTCGCAGTTTGAAATTCCGACTTTTTATACAAAAAATCTGCCAATTACTGATAGCGGCGGTGGGTCACATTTTTCACAACCCCCCCTGCAGTTTTCAAAATATCCCAAACATCCCAAATTCGATACCTGAGCCATATTTTGGACCCAAATTCCGGCTCTCTGCACCTATTCGCCGTTTGAAATTCCGACTTTTTATACAAAAAATCTGCCAATTACTGACAGCAGCTATGGGACCCATTTTGCCCAAACCCCCTTGCAGTTTTCAAAATATCCCAAATTCGATACCTGAGCCATATTTTGTACCCAAATTCTGGCTCTCTGCATCTATTCGCAGTTTGAAATTCCGACTTTTTATACAAAAAAATTGCCAATTACTGAAAGCGGCGGTGGGTCACATTTTGCCCAAACCCCACTGCAGTTTTCAAAATATCCCAAACATCCCAAATTCGATACCTGAGCCATATTTTGTACCCAAATTCTGGCTCTCTGCATCTATTCGCAGTTTGAAATTCCGACTTTTTATACAAAATTTCTGCCAATTACTGAAAGCAGGGGTGGGTCACATTTTTCCCAAACCCCCCTGCAGTTTTCAAAATATCCCAAACATCCCAAATTCGATACCTGAACGATATTTTGGACCCAAGTTCTGGCTCTCTGCATCTATTCGCAGTTTGAAATTCGGAATTTTATACCAAAAATTTGCCAATTAATGAAAGCAGCGCTGGGTCACATTTTGCCCAAACCATCCTGTAGTTTTCAAAATATCCCAAACATCCCAAATTCGATACCTGAGCCATATTTTGGACCCAAATTCTGGCTCTCTGCACCTATTCGCAGTTTGAAATTCCGACTTTTTATACAAAAAATCTGCCAATTACTGAAAGCAGGGGTGGGTCACATTTTGCCCAAACCCCCCCTTCAGTTTTCAAAATTTCAAAAACATCCCAAATTCGATACCTGAGCCATATTTTTCACCCAAATTCTGGCTCTCTGCACCTATTCGCAGTTTGAAATTCGGACTTTTTATACCAAAAATTTGCCAATTAATGAAAGCGGCGCTGGGTCACATTTTTCCCAAACCATCCTGCAGTTTTCAAAATATCCCAAACATCCCAAATTCGATACCTGAGCCATATTTTGGACCCAAATTCTGGCTCTCTGCACCTATTCGCAGTTTGAAATTCCGAATTTTTATACAAAAAATCTGCCAATTACTGAAAGCAGGGGAGGGTCACATTTTTCCCAAACCCCCCTGCAGTTTTCAAAATATCCCAAACATCCCAAATTCGATACCTGAGCCATATTTTGGACCCAAATTCCGGCTCTCTGCACCTATTCGCCGTTTGAAATTCCGACTTTTTATACAAAAAATCTGCCAATTACTGACAGCGGCTATAGGACACATTTTGTCCAAACCCCCTTGCAGTTTTCAAAATATCCCAAATTCGATACCTGAGCCATATTTTGGACCCAAATTCTGGCTCTCTGCATCTATTCGCAGTTTGAAATTCCGACTTTTTATACAAAAAATTTGCCAATTACTGAAAGCGGCGGTGGGTCACATTTTGCCCAAACCCCCCCTGCAGTTTTCAAAATATTCCAAACATCCCAAATTCGATACCAGAGCCATATTTTGGACCCAAATTCTGGCTCTCTGCACCTATTCGCAGTTTGAAATTCGGACTTTTTATACCAAAATCTTGCCAATTAATGAAACCGGCGCTGGGTCACATTTTGCCCTAACCCCCCTGCATTTTTCAAAATATCCCAAACATCCCAAATTCGATACCTGAGCCATATTTCGGTCCCAAATTCTGGCTCTCTGCACCTGTTCGCAGTTTGAAATTCCGACTTTTTATACCAAAAATCTGCCAATTACTGAAAGCGGCGGTGGGTCACATTTTGCCCAAACCCCCCCTGCAGTTTTCAAAATATCCCAAACATCCCAAATTCGATACCAGAGCCATATTTTGGACCCAAATTCTGGCTCTCTGCACCTATTCGCAGTTTGAAATTCGGACATTTTATACCAAAATCTTGCCAATTAATGAAACCGGCGCTGGGTCACATTTTGCCCTAACCCCCCTGCATTTTTCAAAATATCCCAAACATCCCAAATTCGATACCTGAGCCATATTTTGGACCCAAATTCCGGCTCTCTGCACCTATTCGCCGTTTGAAATTCCGACTTTTTATACCAAAAATTTGCCAATTACTGAAAGCGGCAGTGGGTCACATTTTGCCCAAACCCCCCTGCAGTTTTCAAAATATCCCAAACATCCCAAATTGATACCTGAGCCATATTTTGGACCCAAATTCTGGCTCTCTGCACCTATTCGCAGTTTGAAATTCCGACTTTTTTTTACTAAAAATATGCCAATTACTGAAAGCGGCGGTGGGTCACATTTAGCCCAAACCCCCCTGCAGTTCTCAAAATATCCCAAAGATCCCAAATTCGATACCTTAGCCATATTTTGGACCCAAATTCTGGCTCTCTGCACCTATTCGCAGTATGAAGTTTCGACTTTTTATACCAAAAATATGCCAATTACTGAGAGCGGCGGTGGGTCACATTTTGCCCAAACCCCCCTTCAGTTTTCAAAATATCCCAAACATCCCAAATTCGATACCTGAGCCATATTTTTCACCCAAACTCTGGCTCTCTGCACATATTCGCAGTTTGAAATTCGGACTTTTTATACCAAAAATTTGCCAATTAATGATAGCGGCGCTGGGTCACATTTTGCCCAAACCATCCTGCAGTTTTCAAAATATCCCAAACATCCCAAATTCGATACCTGAGCGATATTTTGGACCCAAATTCTGGCTCTCTGCATCTATTCGCAGTTTGAAATTCGGAATTTTATACCAAAAATTTGCCAATTAATGAAAGCAGCGCTGGTCACATTTTGCCCAAACCATCCTGCAGTTTTCAAAATATCCCAAACATCCCAAATTCGATACCTGAGCCATATTTTGGACCGAAATTCTGGCTCTCTGCACCTATTCGCAGTTTGAAATTCCGACTTTTTATACAAAAAATCTGCTAATTACTGAAAGCAGGGGCGGGTCACATTTTGCCCAAACCCCCCTTCAGTTTTCAAAATTTAAAAAAAAAAACAAATTCGATACCTGAGCCATATTTTTCACCCAAATTCTGGCTCTCTGCACCTATTCGCAGTTTGAAATTCGGATTTTTTATACCAAAAATTTGCCAATTAATGAAAGCGGCGCTGGGTCACATTTTGCCCAAACCATCCTGCAGTTTTCAAAATATCCCAAACATCCCAAATTCGATACCTGAGCCATATTTTGGACCCAAATTCTGGCTCTCTGCACCTATTCGCAGTTTGAAATTCCGACTTTTTGTACAAAAAATCTGCCAATTACTGAAAGTAGGGGAGGGTCACATTTTTCCCAAACCCCCCTGCAGTTTTCAAAATATCCCAAACATCCCAAATTCGATACCTGAGCCATATTTTGGACCCAAATTCCGGCTCTCTTCACCTATTCGCCGTTTGAAATTCCGACTTTTTATACAAAAAATCTGCCAATTACTGACAGCGGCTATAGGACACATTTTGTCCAAACCCCCTTGCAGTTTTCACAATATCCCAAATTCGATACCTGAGCCATATTTTGGACCCAAATTCTGGCTCTCTGCATCTATTCGCAGTTTCAAATTCCGAATTTTTATACAAAAAATTTGCCAATTACTGAAAGCAGCGGTGGGTCACATTTTGCCCAAACCCCCCTGCAGTTGTCAAAATATTCCAAACATCCCAAATTCGATACCTGAGCCATATTTTGGACCCAAATTCTGGCTCTCTGCACCTATTCGCAGTTTGAAATTCCGACTTTTTATACCAAAAATCTGCCAATTACTGAAAGCGGCGGTGGGTCACATTTTTCCCAAACGCCCCTGCAAATTTCAAAATATCCCAAACATCTCAAATTCGATACCTGCGCCATATTTTGGACCCAAACTCCGGCTCTCTGCACCTATTCGCCGTTTGAAATTCCGACTTTTTATACAAAAAATCTGCCTATTACTGAGAGCGGCTATGGGACACATTTTGCCCAAACCCCCTTGCAGTTTTCAAAATATCCCAAATTCGATACCTGAGCCATATTTTGTACCCAAATTCTGGCTCTCTGCACCTATTCGCAGTTTAAAATTCCTACTTTTTATACCAAAAATTTGCCAATTACTGAAAGCGGCTGTGGTCACATTTTTCCCAAACTCCCCTGCAGTTTTCAAAATATCCCAAAAATCCCAAATTCGATACCTGAGCCATATTTTGGACCCAAATTCCGACTCTCTGCACCTATTCGCCGTTTGAAATTCCGACTTTTTATACAAAAAATCTGCCAATTACTGAGAGCGGCTATGGGACACTTTTTGCCCAAACCCCCTTGCAGTTTTCAAAATATCCCAAACATCCCAAATTCGATACCTGAGCCATATTTTGGACCCAAATTCTAGCTCTCTGCACCTATTCGCAGTTTGAAATTCCGACTTTTTATACCAAAAATTTGCCAATTACTGAAAGCGGCAGTGGGTCACATTTTGCCCAAACCCCTTCAGTTTTTTAAATATCCCAAACATCCCAAATTCGATACCTGAGCCATATTTTGGACCCAAATTCTGGCTCTCTGCATCTATTCGCAGTTTGAAATTCCGACTTTTTATACAAAAAATTTGCCAATTACTGAAAGCGGCGGTGGGTCACATTTTGCCCAAACCCCCCTGCAGTTTTCAAAATATCCCAAACATCCCAAATTCGATACCTGAGCCATATTTTGGACCCAAATTCTGGCTCTCTGCACCTATTCGCAGTTTGAAATTCCGACTTTTTATACCAAAAATCTGCCAATTACTGAAAGCGGCGGTGGGTCACATTTTTCCCAAACCCCCCTGCAATTTTCAAAATATCCCAAACATCTCAAATTCGATACCTGAGCCATATTTTGGACCCAAACTCCGGCTCTCTGCACCTATTCGCCGTTTGAAATTCCGACTTTTTATACAAAAAATCTGCCTATTACTGAGAGCGGCTATGGGACACATTTTGCCCAAACCCCCTTGCAGTTTTCAAAATATCCCAAATTCGATACCTGAGCCATATTTTGTACCCAAATTCTGGCTCTCTGCACCTATTCGCAGTTTAAAATTCCTACTTTTTATACCAAAAATTTGCCAATTACTGAAAGCGGCAGTGGGTCACATTTTGCCCAAACCCCCCTGAAGTTTTTTAAATATCCCAAACATCCCAAATTCGATACCTGAGCCATATTTTGGACCCAAATTCTGGCTCTCTGCACCTATTCGCAGTTTGAAATTCCGATTTTTTTACTAAAAATATGCCAATTACTGAAAGCGGCGGTGGGTCACATTTTGCCCAAACCCCCCTGCAGTTCTCAAAATATCCCAAAGATCCCAAACTCGATACCTTAGCCATATTTTGGACCCAAATTCTGGCTCTCTGCACCTATTCGCAGTTTGAAGTTCCGACTTTTTATACCAAAAATATGCCAATTACTGAGAGCGGCGGTGGGTCACATTTTGCCCAAACCCCCTTTCAGTTTTCAAAATATCCCAAACATCCCAAATTCGGTACCTGAGCCATATTTTGGACCCAAATTCCGGCTTTCTGCACCTATTCGCTGTTTGAAATTCCGTCTTTTTATACAAAAAATCTGCCAATTACTGACAGCGGCTATATGACACATTTTGCCCAAACCCCCTTGCAGTTTTCAAAATATCCCAAATTCGATACCTGAGCCATATTTTGGACCCAAATTCTGGCTCTCTGCATCTATTCGCAGTTTGAAATTCTGACTTTTTATACAAAAAAAATTGCCAATTACTGAAAACGGCGGTGGGTCACATTTTGCCCAAACCCCCCTGCAGTTTTCAAAATATCCCAAACATCCCAAATTCGATACCTGAGCCATATTTTGAACCCAAATTCTGGCTCTCTGCACCTATTCGCAGTTTGAAATTCGGACTTTTTATACCAAAATCTTGCCAATTAATGAATCCGGCGCTGGGTCACATTTTGCCCTAACCCCTCTGCAGTTTTCAAAATATCCCAAACATCCCAAATTCGATCCCTGAGCCATATTTCGGACCCAAATTCTGGCTCTCTGCACCTATTCGCAGTTTGAAATTCCGACTTTTTATACCAAAAATCTACCAATTACTGAAAGCGGCGGTGGGTCACATTTTTCCCAAACACTCCTGCAGTTTTCAAAATATCCCAAACATCTCAAATTCGATACCTGAGCCATATTTTGGACCCAAATTCCGGCTCTTTGCACCTATTCGCCGTTTGAGATTCCGACTTTTTATACAAAAAATCTGCCTATTACTGAGAGCAGGTATGGGACACATTTTGCCCAAACCCCCTTTCAGTTTTCAAAATATCCCAAATTCGATACCTGAGCCATATTTTGTACCCAAATTCTGGCTCTCTGTACCTATTCGCAGTTTAAAATTCCTACTTTTTATACTAAAAATTTGCCAATTACTGAAAGCGGCTGTGGTCACATATTTCCCAAACCCCCCCTACAGTTTTCAAAATATCCCAAAAATCCCAAATTCGATACCTGAGCCATATTTTGGACCCAAATTCCGACTCTCTGCACCTATTCGCCGTTTGAAATTCCGACTTTTTATACAAAAAATCTGCCAATTACTGAAAGCGGCAATGGGTCACTTTGCCCAAACCCCCCTGCAGTTTTCAAAATATCCCAAACATCCCAAATTTGATACCTGAGCCATATTTTGGACCCATATTCTGGCTCTCTACACCTATTCGCAGTTTGGAATTCCGAATTTTTATACCAAAAATATGCCAATTACTGAAAGCGGCGGTGGGTCACATTTTGCCCAAACCCCCCCTGCAGTTTTGAAAATATCCCAAACATCCCAAATTCGATACCTGAGCGATATTTTGGACCCAAATTCTGGCTCTCTGCACCTATTTGCAGTTTGAAATTCTGAATTTTTATACCAAAAATCTGCCAATTACTGAAAGCGGCGGTGGGTCACATTTTTCCCAAACCCCCCTGCAGTTTTCAAAATATCCCAAACATCCTAAATTCGATACCTGAGCGATATTTTGGACCCAAATTCTGGCTCTCTGCATCTATTCGCAGTTTGAAATTCGGAATTTTATACAAAAAAATTGCCAATTAATGAAAGCAGCGCTGGGTCACATTTTGCCCAAACAATCCTGCAGTTTTCAAAATATCCCAAACATCCCAAATTCGATACCTGAGCCATATTTTGGACCCAAATTCTGGCTCTCTGCACCTATTCGCAGTTTGAAATTCCGACTTTTTATACAAAAAATCTGCCAATTACTGAAAGCAGGGGTGGGTCACATTTTGCCCAAACCCCCCTTCAGTTTTCAAAATTTCAAAAACATCCCAAATTCGATACCTGAGTCATATTTTTCACCCAAATTCTGGCTCTCTGCACCTATTCGAAGTTTGAAATTCGGACTTTTTATACCAAAAATTTGCCAATTAATGAAAGCGGCACTGGGTCACATTTTGCCCAAACCATCCTGCAGTTTTCAAAATATCCCAAACATCCCAAATTCGATACCTGAGCCATATTTTGGACCCAAATTCTGGCTCTCTGCACCTATTCGCAGTTTGAAATTCCGACTTTTTATATAAAAAATCTGCCAATTACTGAAAGCAGGGGAGGGTCACATTTTTCCCAAACCCCCCTGCAGTTTTCAAAATATCCCAAACATCCCAAATTCGATACCTGAACCATATTTTGGACCCAAATTATGGCTCTCTGCACCTATTCGCCGTTTGAAATTCCGACTTTTTATACAAAAAATCTGCCAATTACTGACAGCGGCTATAGGACACATTATGTCCAAACCCCCTTGCAGTTTTCAAAATATCCCAAATTCGATACCTGAGCCATATTTTGGACCCAAATTCTGGCTCTCTGCATCTATTCGCAGTTTGAAATTCAGACTTTTTATACAAAAAATTTGCCAATTACTGAAAGCGGCGGTGGGTCACATTTTGCCCAAACCCCCCCTGCAGTTTTCAAAATATCCCAAACATCCCAAATTCGATACCTGAGCCTTATTTTGGACCCAAATTCTGGCTCTCTGCACCTATTCGCAGTTTGAAATTCGGACTTTTTATACCAAAATCTTGCCAATTAATGAAACCGGCGCTGGGTCACATTTTGCCCTAACCCCCCTGCATTTTTCAAAATATCCCAAACATCCCAAATTCGATACCTGAGCCATATTTCGGTCCCAAATTCTGGCTCTCTGCACCTATTCGCAGTTTGAAATTCCGACTTTTTATACCAAAAATCTGCCAATTACTGAAAGCGGCAGTGGGTCACATTTTGCCCAAACCCCCTTCAGTTTTTTAAATATCCCAAACATCCCAAATTCGATACCTGAGCCATATTTTGGACCCAAATTCTGGCTCTCTGCATCTATTCGCAGTTTGAAATTCCGACTTTTTATACAAAAAATTTGCCAATTACTGAAAGCGGCGGTGGGTCACATTTTGCCCAAACCCCCCTGCAGTTTTCAAAATATCCCAAACATCCCAAATTCGATACCTGAGCCATATTTTGGACCCAAATTCTGGCTCTCTGCACCTATTCGCAGTTTGAAATTCCGACTTTTTATACCAAAAATCTGCCAATTACTGAAAGCGGCGGTGGGTCACATTTTTCCCAAACCCCCCTGCAATTTTCAAAATATCCCAAACATCTCAAATTCGATACCTGAGCCATATTTTGGACCCAAACTCCGGCTCTCTGCACCTATTCACCGTTTGAAATTCCGACTTTTTATACAAAAAATCTGCCTATTACTGAGAGCGGCTATGGGACACATTTTGCCCAAACCCCCTTGCAGTTTTCAAAATATCCCAAATTCGATACCTGAGCCATATTTTGTACCCAAATTCTGGCTCTCTGCACCTATTCGCAGTTTAAAATTCCTACTTTTTATACCAAAAATTTGCCAATTACTGAAAGCGGCAGTGGGTCACATTTTGCCCAAACCCCCCTGATGTTTTTTAAATATCCCAAACATCCCAAATTCGATACCTGAGCCATATTTTGGACCCAAATTCTGGCTCTCTGCACCTATTCGCAGTTTGAAATTCCGACTTTTTTTACTAAAAATATGCCAATTACTGAAAGCGGCGGTGGGTCACATTTTGCCCAAACCCCCCTGCAGTTCTCAAAATATCCCAAAGATCCCAAACTCGATACCTTAGCCATATTTTGGACCCAAATTCTGGCTCTCTGCACCTATTCGCAGTTTGAAGTTCCGACTTTTTATACCAAAAATATGCCAATTACTGAGAGCGGCGGTGGGTCACATTTTGCCCAAACCCCCTTTCAGTTTTCAAAATATCCCAAACATCCCAAATTCGGTACCTGAGCCATATTTTGGACCCAAATTCCGGCTTTCTGCACCTATTCGCTGTTTGAAATTCCGTCTTTTTATACAAAAAATCTGCCAATTACTGACAGCGGCTATATGACACATTTTGCCCAAACCCCTTTGCAGTTTTCAAAATATCCCAAATTCGATACCTGAGCCATATTTTGGACCCAAATTCTGGCTCTCTGCATCTATTCGCAGTTTGAAATTCTGACTTTTTATACAAAAAAATTGCCAATTACTGAAAGCGGCGGTGGGTCACATTTTGCCCAAACCCCCCTGCAGTTTTCAAAATATCCCAAACATCCCAAATTCGATACCTGAGCCATATTTTGAACCCAAATTCTGGCTCTCTGCACCTATTCGCAGTTTGAAATTCCGACTTTTTATACAAAAAATCTGCCAATTACTGAAAGCAGGGGAGGGTCACATTTTTCCCAAACCATCCTGCAGTTTTCAAAATATCCCAAACATCCCAAATTCGATACCTGAGCCATATTTTGGACCCAAATTCTGGCTCTCTGCATCTATTCGCAGTTTGAAATTCAGACTTTTTATACAAAAAAATTGCCAATTACTGAGAGCGGCGGTGGGTCACATTTTGCCCAAACCCCCCCTGCAGTTTTCAAAATATCCCAAACATCCCAAATTCGATACCTGAGCCTTATTTTGGACCCAAATTCTGGCTCTCTGCACCTATTCGCAGTTTGAAATTCGGACTTTTTATACCAAAATCTTGCCAATTAATGAAACCGGCGCTGGGTCACATTTTGCCCTAACCCCCCTGCATTTTTCAAAATATCCCAAACATCCCAAATTCGATACCTGAGCCATATTTCGGTCCCAAATTCTGGCTCTCTGCACCTATTCGCAGTTTGAAATTCCGACTTTTTATACCAAAAATCTGCCAATTACTGAAAGCGGCAGTGGGTCACATTTTTCCCAAACCCCCCTGGAGTTTTCAAAATATCCCAAACATCTCAAATTCGATACCTGAGCCATATTTTGGACCCAAATTCCGGCTCTCTGCACCTATTCGCCGATTGAAATTCAGACTTTTTATACAAAAAATCTGCCTATTACTGAGAGCGGCTATGGGACACATTTTGCCCAAACCCCCTTTCAGTTTTCAAAATATCCCAAATTCGATACCTGAGCCATATTTTGTACCCAAATTCTTGCTCTCTGCACCTATTCGCTGTTTAAAATTCCTACTTTTTATACCAAAAATTTGCCAATTACTGAAAGCGGCTGTGGTCACATAATTCACAAACCCCCCTGCAGTTTTCAAAATATCCCAAACATCCCAAATTCGATACATGAGCCATATTTTGGACCCAAATTCCGACTCTCTGCACCTATTCGCCGTTTGAAATTCCGACTTTTTATACAAAAAATCTGCCAATTACTGAAAGCGGCAATGGGTCACTTTGCCCAAACCCCCCTGCAGTTTTCAAAATATCCCAAACATCCCAAATTCGATACCTGAGCCATATTTTGGACCCAAATTCTGGCTCTATGCACCTATTTGCAGTTTGAAATTCCGAATTTTTATACCAAAAATCTGCCAATTACTGAAAGCGGCGGTGGGTCACATTTTCCCAAACCCCCCTGCAGTTTTCAAAATATCCCAAACATCCCAAATTCGATACCTGAGCGATATTTTGGACCCAAATTCTGGCTCTCTGCATCTATTCGCAGTTTGAAATTCGGAATTTTATACCAAAAATTTGCCAATTAATGAAAGCAGCGCTGGGTCACATTTTGCCCAAACCATCCTGCAGTTTTCAAAATGTCCCAAACATCCCAAATTCGATACCTGAGCCATATTTTGGACCCAAATTCTGGCTCTCTGCACCTATTCGCAGTTTGAAATTCCGACTTTTTATACAAAAAATCTGCCAATTACTGAAAGCAGGGGTTGGTCACAATTTGCCCAAACCCCCCTTCAGTTTTCAAAATATCCCAAACATCCCAAATTCGATACCTAAGCCATAATTTTCACCCAAATTCTGGCTCTCTGCACCTATTCGCAGTTTGAAATTCGGACTTTTTATACCAAAAATTTGCCAATTAATGAAAGCGGCGCTGGGTCACATTTTGCCCAAACCCCCCTGCAGTTTTCAAAATGTCCCAAACATCCCAAATTCGATACCTGAGCCATATTTTGGACCCAAATTCTGGCTCTCTGCACCTATTCGCAGTTTGAAATTCCGACTTTTTATACAAAAAATCTGCCAATTACTGATTGCGGCGGTGGGTCACATTTTTCACAAACCCCCCTGCAGTTTTCAAAATATCCCAAACATCCCAAATTCGATACCTGAGCCATATTTTGGACCCAAATTCCGGCTCTCTGCACCTATTCGCCGTTTGAAATTCCGACTTTTTATACAAAAAATCTGCCAATTACTGACAGCAGCTATGGGACCCATTTTGCCCAAACCCCCTTTCAGTTTTCAAAATATTCCAAATTCGATACCTGAGCCATATTTTGTACCCAAATTCTGGCTCTCTGCATCTATTCGCAGTTTGAAATTCCGACTTTTTATACAAAAAATTTGCCAATTACTGAAAGCGGCGGTGGGTCACATTTTGCCCAAACCCCACTGCAGTTTTCAAAATATCCCAAACATCCCAAATTCGATACCTGAGCCATATTTTGTACCCAAATTCTGGCTCTCTGCATCTATTCGCAGTTTGAAATTCCGACTTTTTATACAAAATTTCTGCCAATTACTGAAAGCAGGGGTGGGTCACATTTTTCCCAAACCCTCCTGCAGTTTTCAAAATATCCCAAACATCCCAAATTCGATACCTGAACGATATTTTGGACCCAAGTTCTGGCTCTCTGCATCTATTCGCAGTTTGAAATTCGGAATTTTATACCAAAAATTTGCCAATTAATGAAAGCAGCGCTGGGTCACATTTTGCCCAAACCATCCTGCAGTTTTCAAAATATCCCAAACATCCCAAATTCGATACCTGAGCCATATTTTGGACCCAAATTCTGGCTCTCTGCACCTATTCGCAGTTTGAAATTCCGACTTTTTATACAAAAAATCTGCCAATTACTGAAAGCAGGGGTGGGTCACATTTTGCCCAAACCCCCCTTCAGTTTTCAAAATTTCAAAAACATCCCAAATTCGATACCTGAGCCATATTTTTCACCCAAATTCTGGCTCTCTGCACCTATTCGCAGTTTGAAATTCGGACTTTTTATACCAAAAATTTGCCAATTAATGAAAGCGGCGCTGGGTCACATTTTGCCCAAACCATCCTGCAGTTTTCAAAATATCCCAAACATCCCAAATTCGATACCTGAGCCATATTTTGGACCCAAATTCTGGCTCTCTGCACCTATTCGCAGTTTGAAATTCCGACTTTTTATACAAAAAATCTGCCAATTACTGAAAGCAGGGGAGGGTCACATTTTTCCCAAACCCCCCTGCAGTTTTCAAAATATCACAAACATCCCAAATTCGATACCTGAGCCATATTTTGGACCCAAATTCCGGCTCTCTGCACCTATTCGCCGTTTGAAATTCCGACTTTTTATACAAAAAATCTGCCAATTACTGACAGCGGCTATAGGACACATTTTGTCCAAACCCCCTTGCAGTTTTCAAAATATCCCAAATTCGATACCTGAGCCATATTTTGGACCCAAATTATGGCTCTCTGCATCTATTCGCAGTTTGAAATTCCGACTTTTTATACAAAAAATTTGAAAATTACTGAGAGCGGCGGTGGGTCACATTTTGCCCAAACCCCCCCTGCAGTTTTCAAAATATCCCAAACATCCCAAATTCGATACCAGAGCCATATTTTGGACCCAAATTCTGGCTCTCTGCACCTATTCGCAGTTTGAAATTCGGACTTTTTATACCAAAATCTTGCCAATTAATGAAACCGGCGCTGGGTCACATTTTGCCCTAACCCCCCTGCATTTTTCAAAATATCCCAAACATCCCAAATTCGATACCTGAGCCATATTTCGGTCCCAAATTCTGGCTCTCTGCACCTGTTCGCAGTTTGAAATTCCGACTTTTTATATCAAAAATTTGCCAATTACTGAAAGCGGCAGTGGGTCACATTTTGCCCAAACCCACCTGCAGTTTTTAAAATATCCCAAACATCCCAAATTCGATACCTGAGCCATATTTTGGACCCAAATTCCGGCTCTCTGCACCTATTCGCCGATTGAAATTCAGACTTTTTATACAAAAAATCTGCCTATTACTGAGAGCGGCTATGGGACACATTTTGCCCAAACCCCCTTTCAGTTTTCAAAATATCCCAAATTCGATACCTGAGCCATATTTTGTACCCAAATTCTGGCTCTCTGCACCTATTCGCAGTTTAAAATTTCTACTTTTTATACCAAAAATTTGCCAATTACTGAAAGCGGCTGTGGTCACATAATTCACAAACCCCCCTGCAGTTTTCAAAATATCCCAAAAATCCCAAATTCAATACATGAGCCATATTTTGGACCCAAATTCCGACTCTCTGCACCTATTCGCCGTTTGAAATTCCGACTTTTTATACAAAAAATCTGCCAATTACTGAAAGCGGCAATGGGTCACTTTGCCCAAACCCCCCTGCAGTTTTCAAAATATCCCAAACATCCCAAATTCGATACCTGAGCCATATTTTGGACCCAAATTCTGGCTCTCTACACCTATTCGCAGTTTGGAATTCCGACTTTTTATACCAAAAATATGCCAATTACTGAAAGCAACGGTGGGTCACATTTTGCCCAAACCCCCCCTGCAGTTTTGAAAATATCCCAAACATCCCAAATTCGATACCTGAGCGATATTTTGGACCCAAATTCTGGCTCTATGCACCTATTTGCAGTTTGAAATTCCGAATTTTTATACCAAAAATCTGCCAATTACTGAAAGCGGCGGTGGGTCACATTTTTCCCAAACCCCCCTGCAGTTTTCAAAATATCCCAAACATCCCAAATTCGATACCTGAGCGATATTTTGGACCCAAATTCTGGCTCTCTGCATATATTCGCACTTTGAAATTCGGAATTTTATACCAAAAATTTGCCAATTAATGAAATCAGCGCTGGGTCACATTTTGCCCAAACCATCCTGCAGTTTTCAAAATGTCCCAAACATCCCAAATTCGATACCTGAGCCATATTTTGGACCCAAATTCTGGCTCTCTGCACCTATTCGCAGTTTGAAATTCCGACTTTTTATACAAAAAATCTGCCAATTACTGAAAGCAGGGGTTGGTCACAATTTGCCCAAACCCCCCTTCAGTTTTCAAAATATCCCAAACATCCCAAATTCGATACCTAAGCCATATTTTTCACCCAAATTCTGGCTCCCTGCACCTGTACGCAGTTTGAAATTCGGACTTTTTATACCAAAAATTTGCCAATTAATGAAAGCGGCGCTGGGTCACATTTTGCCCAAACCATCCTGCAGTTTTCAAAATATCCCAAACATCCCAAATTCGATACCTGAGCCATATTTTGGACCCAAATTCTGGCTCTCTGCACCTATTCGCAGTTTGAAATTCGGACTTTTTATACCAAAATCTTGCCAATTAATGAAACCGGCGCTGGGTCACATTTTGCCCTAACCCCCCTGCATTTTTCAAAATATCCCAAACATCCCAAATTCGATACCTGAGCCATATTTCGGTCCCAAATTCTGGCTCTCTGCACCTGTTCGCAGTTTGAAATTCCGACTTTTTATATCAAAAATTTGCCAATTACTGAAAGCGGCGCTGGGTCACATTTTGCCCAAACCATCCTGCAGTTTTCAAAATATCCCAAACATCCCAAATTCGATACCTGAGCCATATTTTGGACCCAAATTCCGGCTCTCTGCACCTATTCGCCGTTTGAAATTCCGACTTTTTATACAAAAAATCTGCCAATTACTGACAGCAGCTATGGGACCCATTTTGCCCAAACCCCCTTGCAGTTTTCAAAATATCCCAAATTCGATACCTGAGCCATATTTTGTACCCAAATTCTGGCTCTCTGCATCTATTCGCAGTTTGAAATTCCGACTTTTTATACAAAAAATTTGCCAATTACTGAAAGCGGCGGTGGGTAACATTTTGCCCAAACCCCACTGCAGTTTTCAAAATATCCCAAACATCCCAAATTCGATACCTGAGCCATATTTTGGACCCAAATTCTGGCTCTCTGCACCTATTCGCAGTTTGAAATTCCGACTTTTTATACAAAATTTCTGCCAATTACTGAAAGCAGGGGTGGGTCACATTTTTCCCAAACCCCCCTGCAGTTTTCAAAATATCCCAAACATCCCAAATTCGATACCTGAGCCATATTTTGGACCCAAATTCTGGCTCTCTGCACCTATTCGCAGTTTGAAATTCCGACTTTTTATTCAAAAAATCTGCCAATTACTGAAAGCAGGGGTGGGTCACATTTTGCCCAAACCCCCCTTCAGTTTTCAAAATTTCAAAAACATCCCAAATTCGATACCTGAGCCATATTTTTCACCCAAACTCTGGCTCTCTGCACCTATTCGCAGTTTGAAATTCGGACTTTTTATACCAAAAATTTGCCAATTAATGAAAGCGGCGCTGGGTCACATTTTGCCCAAACCATCCTGCAGTTTTCAAAATATCCCAAACATCCCAAATTCGATACCTGAGCCATATTTTGGACCCAAATTCTGGCTCTCTGCACCTATTCGCAGTTTGAAATTCCGACTTTTTATACAAAAAATCTGCCAATTACTAAAAGCAGGGGAGGGTCACATTTTTCCCAAACCCCCCTGCAGTTTTCAAAATATCCCAAACATCCCAAATTCGATACCTGAGCCATATTTTGGACCCAAATTCCGGCTCTCTGCACCTATTCGCCGTTTGAAATTCCGACTTTTTATACAAAAAATCTGCCAATTACTGACAGCGGCTATAGGACACATTTTGTCCAAACCCCCTTGCAGTTTTCAAAATATCCCAAATTCGATACCTGAGCCATATTTTGGACCCAAATTCTGGCTCTCTGCATCTATTCGCAGTTTGAAATTCCGACTTTTTATACAAAAAATTTGCCAATTACTGAAAGCGGCGGTGGGTCACATTTTGCCCAAACCCCACTGCAGTTTTCAAAATATCCCAAACATCCCAAATTCGATACCTGAGCCATATTTTGGACCCAAATTCTGGCTCTCTGCACCTATTCGCAGTTTGAAATTTCGACTTTTTATACAAAAAATCTGCCAATTACTGATAGCGGCGGTGGGTCACATTTTTCACAAACCCCCCTGCAGTTTTCAAAATATCCCAAACATCCCAAATTCGATACCTGAGCCATATTTTGGACCCAAATTCCGGCTCTCTGCACCTATTCGCCGTTTGAAATTCCGACTTTTTATACAAAAAATCTGCCAATTACTGACAGCAGCTATGGGACCCATTTTGCCCAAACCCCCTTGCAGTTTTCAAAATATCCCAAATTCGATACCTGAGCCATATTTTGTACCCAAATTCTGGCGCTCTGCATCTATTCGCAGTTTGAAATTCCGAATTTTTATACAAAACATTTGCCAATTACTGAAAGCGGCGGTGGGTCACATTTTGCCCAAACCCCACTGCAGTTTTCAAAATATCCCAAACATCCCAAATTCGATACCTGAGCCATATTTTGGACCCAAATTCTGGCTCTCTGCACCTATTCGCAGTTTGAAATTCCGACTTTTTATACAAAATTTCTGCCAATTACTGAAAGCAGGGGTGGGTCACATTTTTCCCAAACCCCCCTGCAGTTTTCAAAATATCCCAAACATCCCAAATTCGATACCTGAACGATATTTTGGACCCAAATTCTGGCTCTCTGCATCTATTCGCAGTTTGAAATTTGGAATTTTATACCAAAAATTTACCAATTAATGAAAGCAGCGCTGGGTCACAATTTGCCCAAACCATCCTGCAGTTTTCAAAATATCCCAAACATCCCAAATTCGATACCTGAGCCATATTTTGGACCCAAATTCTGGCTCTCTGCACCTATTCGCAGTTTGAAATTCCGACTTTTTATACAAAAAATCAGCCAATTACTGAAAGCAGGGGTGGGTCACATTTTGCCCAAACCCCCCTTCAGTTTTCAAAATTTCAAAAACATCCCAAATTCGATACCTGAGCCATATTTTTCACCCAAATTCTGGCTCTCTGCACCAATTCGCAGTTTGAAATTCGGACTTTTTATACCAAAAATTTGCCAATTAATGAAAGCGGCGCTGGGTCACATTTTGCCCAAACCATCCTGCAGTTTTCAAAATATCCCAAACATCCCAAATTCGATACCTGAGCCATTATTTGGACCCAAATTCTGGCTCTCTGCACCTATTCGCAGTTTGAAACTCCGACTTTTTATACAAAAAATCTGTCAATTACTGAAAGCAGGGGAGGGTCACATTTTTCCCAAACCCCCCTGCAGTTTTCAAAATATCCCAAACATCCCAAATTCGATACCTGAGCCATATTTTGGACCCAAATTCCGGCTCTCTGCACCTATTCGCCGTTTGAAATTCCGACTTTTTATACAAAAAATCTGCCAATTACTGACAGCGGCTATAGGACACATTTTGTCCAAACCCCCTTGCAGTTTTCAAAATATCCCAAATTCGATACCTGAGCCATATTTTGGACCCAAATTCTGGCTCTCTGCATCTATTCGCAGTTTGAAATTCCGACTTTTTATACAAAAAATTTGCCAATTACTGAAAGCGGCGGTGGGTCAAATTTTGCCCAAACCCCCCCTGCAGTTTTCAAAATATCCCAAACATCCCAAATTCGATACCTGAGCCATATTTTGGACCCAAATTCTGGCTCTCTGCACCTATTCGCACTTTGAAATTCGGACTTTTTATACCAAAATCTTGCCAATTAATGAAACCGGCGCTGGGTCACATTTTGCCCTAACCCCCCTGCATTTTTCAAAATATCCCAAACATCCCAAATTCGATACCTGAGCCATATTTCGGTCCCAAATTCTGGCTCTCTGCACCTATTCGCAGTTTGAAATTCCGACTTTTTATACCAAAAATCTGCCAATTACTGAAAGCGGCGGTGGGTCACATTTTTCCCAAACCCCCCTGCAGTTTTCAAAATATCCCAAACATCTCAAATTCGATACCTGAGCCATATTTTGGACCATAATTCCGGCTCTCTGCACCTATTCGCCGTTTGAAATTCCGACTTTTTATACAAAAAATCTGCCTATTACTGAGAGCATCTATGGGACACATTTTGCCCAGACCCCCTTGCAGTTTTCAAAATATCCCAAATTCGATACCTGAGCCATATTTTGTACACAAATTCTGGCTCTCTGCTCCTATTCGCAGTTTAAAATTCCTACTTTTTATACCAAAAATTTGCCAATTACTGAAAGCGGCTGTGGTCACATTTTTCCCAAACCCCCCTGCAGTTTTCAAAATATCCCAAAAATACCAAATTCGATACCTGAGCCATATTTTGGACCCAAATTCCGACTCTGCACCTATTCGCCGTTTGAAATTCCGACTTTTTATACAAAAAATCTGCCAATTACTGAAAGCAGGGGTGGGTCACAATTTGCCCAAACCCCCCTTCAGTTTTCAAAATATCCCAAACATCCCAAATTCGATACCTAAGCCATATTTTTCACCCAAATTCTGGCTCTCTGCACCTATACGCAGTTTGAAATTCGGACTTTTTATACCAAAAATTTGCCAATTACTGAAAGCGGCTGTGGTCACATTTTTCCCAAACCCCCCTGCAGTTTTCAAAATATCTCAAAAATACCAAATTCGATACCTGAGCCATATTTTGGACCCAAATTCCGACTCTGAACCTATTCGCCGTTTGAAATTCCGACTTTTTATACAAAAAATCTGCCAATTACTGAGAGCGGCTATGGGACACTTTTTGCCCAAACCCCCTTGTAGTTTTCAAAATATCCCAAACATCCCAAATTCGATACCTGAGCCATATTTTGGACCCAAATTCTGGCTCTCTGCACCTGTTCGCAGTTTGAAATTCCGACTTTTTATATCAAAAATTTGCCAATTACTGAAAGCGGCAGTGGGTCACGTTTTGCCCAAACCCCCCTGCAGTTTTTAAAATATCCCAAACATCCCATATTCGATACCTGAGCCATATTTTGGACCCAAATTCTGGCTCTCTGCACCTATTCGCAGTTTGAAATTCCGACTTTTTATTCAAAAAATCTGCCAATTACTGAAAGCAGGGGTGGGTCACATTTTGCCCAAACCCCCCTTCAGTTTTCAAAATTTCAAAAACATCCCAAATTCGATACCTGAGCCATATTTTTCACCCAAACTCTGGCTCTCTGCACCTATTCGCAGTTTGAAATTCGGACTTTTTATACCAAAAATTTGCCAATTAATGAAAGCGGCGCTGGGTCACATTTTGCCCAAACCATCCTGCAGTTTTCAAAATATCCCAAACATCCCAAATTCGATACCTGAGCCATATTTTGGACCCAAATTCTGGCTCTCTGCACCTATTCGCAGTTTGAAATTCCGACTTTTTATACAAAAAATCTGCCAATTACTAAAAGCAGGGGAGGGTCACATTTTTCCCAAACCCCCCTGCAGTTTTCAAAATATCCCAAACATCCCAAATTCGATACCTGAGCCATATTTTGGACCCAAATTCCGGCTCTCTGCACCTATTCGCCGTTTGAAATTCCGACTTTTTATACAAAAAATCTGCCAATTACTGACAGCGGCTATAGGACACATTTTGTCCAAACCCCCTTGCAGTTTTCAAAATATCCCAAATTCGATACCTGAGCCATATTTTGGACCCAAATTCTGGCTCTCTGCATCTATTCGCAGTTTGAAATTCCGACTTTTTATACAAAAAATTTGCCAATTACTGAAAGCGGCGGTGGGTCACATTTTGCCCAAACCCCACTGCAGTTTTCAAAATATCCCAAACATCCCAAATTCGATACCTGAGCCATATTTTGGACCCAAATTCTGGCTCTCTGCACCTATTCGCAGTTTGAAATTTCGACTTTTTATACAAAAAATCTGCCAATTACTGATAGCGGCGGTGGGTCACATTTTTCACAAACCCCCCTGCAGTTTTCAAAATATCCCAAACATCCCAAATTCGATACCTGAGCCATATTTTGGACCCAAATTCCGGCTCTCTGCACCGATTCGCCGTTTGAAATTCCGACTTTTTATACAAAAAATCTGCCAATTACTGACAGCAGCTATGGGACCCATTTTGCCCAAACCCCCTTGCAGTTTTCAAAATATCCCAAATTCGATACCTGAGCCATATTTTGTACCCAAATTCTGGCGCTCTGCATCTATTCGCAGTTTGAAATTCCGAATTTTTATACAAAACATTTGCCAATTACTGAAAGCGGCGGTGGGTCACATTTTGCCCAAACCCCACTGCAGTTTTCAAAATATCCCAAACATCCCAAATTCGATACCTGAGCCATATTTTGGACCCAAATTCTGGCTCTCTGCACCTATTCGCAGTTTGAAATTCCGACTTTTTATACAAAATTTCTGCCAATTACTGAAAGCAGGGGTGGGTCACATTTTTCCCAAACCCCCCTGCAGTTTTCAAAATATCCCAAACATCCCAAATTCGATACCTGAACGATATTTTGGACCCAAATTCTGGCTCTCTGCATCTATTCGCAGTTTGAAATTCGGAATTTTATACCAAAAATTTACCAATTAATGAAAGCAGCGCTGGGTCACAATTTGCCCAAACCATCCTGCAGTTTTCAAAATATCCCAAACATCCCAAATTCGATACCTGAGCCATATTTTGGACCCAAATTCTGGCTCTCTGCACCTATTCGCAGTTTGAAATTCCGACTTTTTATACAAAAAATCAGCCAATTACTGAAAGCACGGGTGGGTCACATTTTGCCCAAACCCCCCTTCAGTTTTCAAAATTTCAAAAACATCCCAAATTCGATACCTGAGCCATATTTTTCACCCAAATTCTGGCTCTCTGCACCAATTCGCAGTTTGAAATTCGGACTTTTTATACCAAAAATTTGCCAATTAATGAAAGCGGCGCTGGGTCACATTTTGCCCAAACCATCCTGCAGTTTTCAAAATATCCCAAACATCCCAAATTCGATACCTGAGCCATTATTTGGACCCAAATTCTGGCTCTCTGCACCTATTCGCAGTTTGAAATTCCGACTTTTTATACAAAAAATCTGTCAATTACTGAAAGCAGGGGAGGGTCACATTTTTCCCAAACCCCCCTGCAGTTTTCAAAATATCCCAAACATCCCAAATTCGATACCTGAGCCATATTTTGGACCCAAATTCCGGCTCTCTGCACCTATTCGCCGTTTGAAATTCCGACTTTTTATACAAAAAATCTGCCAATTACTGACAGCGGCTATAGGACACATTTTGTCCAAACCCCCTTGCAGTTTTCAAAATATCCCAAATTCGATACCTGAGCCATATTTTGGACCCAAATTCTGGCTCTCTGCATCTATTCGCAGTTTGAAATTCCGACTTTTTATACAAAAAATTTGCCAATTACTGAAAGCGGCGGTGGGTCAAATTTTGCCCAAACCCCCCCTGCAGTTTTCAAAATATCCCAAACATCCCAAATTCGATACCTGAGCCATATTTTGGACCCAAATTCTGGCTCTCTGCACCTATTCGCACTTTGAAATTCGGACTTTTTATACCAAAATCTTGCCAATTAATGAAACCGGCGCTGGGTCACATTTTGCCCTAACCCCCCTGCATTTTTCAAAATATCCCAAACATCCCAAATTCGATACCTGAGCCATATTTCGGTCCCAAATTCTGGCTCTCTGCACCTATTCGCAGTTTGAAATTCCGACTTTTTATACCAAAAATCTGCCAATTACTGAAAGCGGCGGTGGGTCACATTTTTCCCAAACCCCCCTGCAGTTTTCAAAATATCCCAAACATCTCAAATTCGATACCTGAGCCATATTTTGGACCATAATTCCGGCTCTCTGCACCTATTCGCCGTTTGAAATTCCGACTTTTTATACAAAAAATCTGCCTATTACTGAGAGCATCTATGGGACACATTTTGCCCAGACCCCCTTGCAGTTTTCAAAATATCCCAAATTCGATACCTGAGCCATATTTTGTACACAAATTCTGGCTCTCTGCTCCTATTCGCAGTTTAAAATTCCTACTTTTTATACCAAAAATTTGCCAATTACTGAAAGCGGCTGTGGTCACATTTTTCCCAAACCCCCCTGCAGTTTTCAAAATATCCCAAAAATACCAAATTCGATACCTGAGCCATATTTTGGACCCAAATTCCGACTCTGCACCTATTCGCCGTTTGAAATTCCGACTTTTTATACAAAAAATCTGCCAATTACTGAAAGCAGGGGTGGGTCACAATTTGCCCAAACCCCCCTTCAGTTTTCAAAATATCCCAAACATCCCAAATTCGATACCTAAGCCATATTTTTCACCCAAATTCTGGCTCTCTGCACCTATACGCAGTTTGAAATTCGGACTTTTTATACCAAAAATTTGCCAATTACTGAAAGCGGCTGTGGTCACATTTTTCCCAAACCCCCCTGCAGTTTTCAAAATATCTCAAAAATACCAAATTCGATACCTGAGCCATATTTTGGACCCAAATTCCGACTCTGAACCTATTCGCCGTTTGAAATTCCGACTTTTTATACAAAAAATCTGCCAATTACTGAGAGCGGCTATGGGACACTTTTTGCCCAAACCCCCTTGTAGTTTTCAAAATATCCCAAACATCCCAAATTCGATACCTGAGCCATATTTTGGACCCAAATTCTGGCTCTCTGCACCTGTTCGCAGTTTGAAATTCCGACTTTTTATATCAAAAATTTGCCAATTACTGAAAGCGGCAGTGGGTCACGTTTTGCCCAAACCCCCCTGCAGTTTTTAAAATATCCCAAACATCCCATATTCGATACCTGAGCCATATTTTGGACCCAAATTCTGGCTCTCTGCACCTATTCGCAGTTTGAAATTCCGACTTTTTATACAAAAAATCTGCCAATTACTGAACGCGGCGGTGGGTCACATTTTTCACAAACCCCCCTGCAGTTTTCAAAATATCCCAAACATCCCAAATTCGATACCTGAGCCATATTTTGGACCCAAATTCCGGCACTCTGCACCTATTCGCCGTTTGAAATTCCGACTTTTTATACAAAAAAATCTGCCAATTACTGACAGCAGCTATGGGACCCATTTTGCCCAAACCCCCTTGCAGTTTTCAAAATATCCCAAATTCGATACCTGAGCCATATTTTGTACCCAAATTCTGGCTCTCTGCATCTATTCGCAGTTTGAAATTCCGACTTTTTATACAAAAAATTTGCCAATTACTGAAAGCGGCGGTGGGTCACATTTTGCCCAAACCCCACTGCAGTTTTCAAAATATCCCAAACATCCCAAATTCGATACCTGAGCCATATTTTGGACCCAAATTCTGGCTCTCTGCACCTATTCGCAGTTTGAAATTCCGACTTTTTATACAAAATTTCTGCCAATTACTGAAAGCAGGGGTGGGTCACATTTTTCCCAAACCCCCCTGCAGTTTTCAAAATATCCCAAACATCCCAAATTCGATACCTGAGCGATATTTTAGACCCAAATTCTGGCTCTCTGCATCTATTCGCAGTTTGAAATTCGGAATTTTATACCAAAAATTTGCCAATTAATGAAAGCAGCGCTGGGTCACATTTTGCCCAAACCATCCTGCAGTTTTCAAAATATCCCAAACATCCCAAATTCGATACCTGAGCCATATTTTGGACCCAAATTCTGGCTCTCTGCACCTATTCGCAGTTTGAAATTCCGAATTTTTATACAAAAAATCTGCCAATTACTGAAAGCAGGGGTGGGTCACATTTTGCCCAAACCCCCCTTCAGTTTTCAAAATTTCAAAAACATCCCAAATTCGATACCTGAGCCATATTTTTCACCCAAATTCTGGCTCTCTGCACCTATTCGCAGTTTGAAATTCGGACTTTTTATACCAAAAATTTGCCAATTAATGACAGCGGCGCTGGGTCACATTTTGCCCAAACCATCCTGCAGTTTTCAAAATATCCCAAACATCCCAAATTCGATACCTGAGCCATATTTTGGACCCAAATTCTGGCTCTCTGCACCTATTCGCAGTTTGAAATTCCGACTTTTTATACAAAAAATCTGCCAATTACTGAAAGCAGGGGAGGGTCACATTTTTCCCAAACCCCCCTGCAGTTTTCAAAATATCCCAAACATCCCAAATTCGATACCTGAGCCATATTTTGGACCCAAATTCAGGCTCTCTGCACCTATTCGCCGTTTGAAATTCCGACTTTTTATACAAAAAATCTGCCAATTACTGACAGCGGCTATAGGACACATTTTGTCCAAACCCCCTTGCAGTTTTCAAAATATCCCAAATTCGATACCTGAGCCATATTTTGGACCCAAATTCTGGCTCTCTGCATCTATTCGCAGTTTGAAATTCCGACTTTTTATACAAAAAATTTGACAATTACTGAAAGCGGCGGTGGGTCACATTTTGCCAAAACCCCCCCTGCAGTTTTCAAAATATCCCAAACATCCCAAATTCGATACCTGAGCCATATTTTGGACCCAAATTCTGGCTCTCTGCACCTATTCGCAGTTTGAA
This sequence comes from Procambarus clarkii, assembly GCF_040958095.1. Classification (NCBI taxonomy): domain Eukaryota; kingdom Metazoa; phylum Arthropoda; class Malacostraca; order Decapoda; family Cambaridae; genus Procambarus; species Procambarus clarkii. The sequence continues at coordinate 30,801,482 of NC_091210.1, forward strand.
ATTCGGACTTTTTATACTAAAATCTTGCCAATTAATGAAACCGGCGCTGGGTCACAATTTGCCCTAACCCCCCTGCATTTTTCAAAATATCCCAAACATCCCAAATTCGATACCTGAGCCATATTTCGGTCCCAAATTCTGGCTCTCTGCACCTATTCGCTGTTTGAAATTCCGACTTTTTATACCAAAAATCTGCCAATTACTGAAAGCGGCGGTGGGTCACATTTTTCCCAAACCCCCCTGCAGTTTTCAAAATATCCTAAACATCTCAAATTCGATACCTGAGTTATATTTTGGACCATAATTCCGGCTCTCTGCACCTATTCGCCGTTTGAAATTCCGACTTTTTATACAAAAAATCTGCCTATTACTGAGAGCGGCTATGGGACACATTTTGCCCAGACCCCCTTGCAGTTTTCAAAATATCCCAAATTCGATACCTTAGCCATATTTTGGACCCAAATTCTGGCTCTCTGCATCTATTGGCAGTTTGAAATTCCGACTTTTTATACAAAAAATTTGCCAATTACTGAAAGCGGCGGTGGGTCACATTTTGCCCAAACCCCCCCTGCAGTTTTCAAAATATCCCAAACATCCCAAATTCGATACCTGAGCCATATTTTGGACCCAAATTCTGGCTCTGTGCACCTATTCGCAGTTTGAAATTCGGACTTTTTATACAAAAATCTTGCCAATTAATGAAACCGGCGCTGGGTCACAATTTGCCCTAACCCCCCTGCATTTTTCAAAATATCCCAAACATCCCAAATTCGATACCTGAGCCATATTTCGGTCCCAAATTCTGGCTCTCTGCACCTATTCGCAGTTTGAAATTCCGACTTTTTATACAAAAAATCTGCCAATTACTGAAAGCAGGGGAGGGTCACATTTTTCCCAAACCCCCCTGCATTTTTCAAAATATCCCAAACATCCCAAATTCGATACCTGAGCCATATTTCGGTCCCAAATTCTGGCTCTCTGCACCTATTCGCAGTTTGAAATTCCGACTTTTTATACCAAAAATCTGCCAATTACTGAAAGCGGCGGTGGGTCACATTTTTCCCAAACCCCCCTGCAGTTTTCAAAATATCCCAAACATCTCAAATTCGATACCTGAGCCATATTTTGGACCATAATTCCGGCTCTCTGCACCTATTCGCCGTTCGAAATTCCGACTTTTTATACAAAAAATTTGCCAATTACTGAAAGCGGCGGTGGGTCACATTTTGCCAAAACCCCCCCTGCAGTTTTCAAAATATCCCAAACATCCCAAATTCGATACCTGAGCCATATTTTGGACCCAAATTCTGGCTCTCTGCACCTATTCGCAGTTTGAAATTCGGACTTTTTATACTAAAATCTTGCCAATTAATGAAACCGGCGCTGGGTCACAATTTGCCCTAACCCCCCTGCATTTTTCAAAATATCCCAAACATCCCAAATTCGATACCTGAGCCATATTTCGGTCCCAAATTCTGGCTCTCTGCACCTATTCGCTGTTTGAAATTCCGAATTTTTATACCAAAAATCTGCCAATTACTGAAAGCGGCGGTGGGTCACATTTTTCCCAAACCCCCTTGCAGTTTTCAAAATATCCCAAACATCTCAAATTCGATACCTGAGTTATATTTTGGACCATAATTCGGGCTCTCTGCACCTATTCGCCGTTTGAAATTCCGACTTTTTATACAAAAAATCTGCCTATTACTGAGAGCGGCTATGGGACACATTTTGCCCAGACCCCCTTGCAGTTTTCAAAATATCCCAAATTCGATACCTTAGCCATATTTTGGACCCAAATTCTGGCTCTCTGCATCTATTGGCAGTTTGAAATTCCGACTTTTTATACAAAAAATTTGCCAATTACTGAAAGCGGCGGTGGGTCACATTTTGCCCAAACCCCCCCTGCAGTTTTCAAAATATCCCAAACATCCCAAATTCGATACCTGAGCCATATTTTGGACCCAAATTCTGGCTCTGTGCACCTATTCGCAGTTTGAAATTCGGACTTTTTATACAAAAATCTTGCCAATTAATGAAACCGGCGCTGGGTCACAATTTGCCCTAACCCCCCTGCATTTTTCAAAATATCCCAAACATCCCAAATTCGATACCTGAGCCATATTTCGGTCCCAAATTCTGGCTCTCTGCACCTATTCGCAGTTTGAAATTCCGACTTTTTATACAAAAAATCTGCCAATTACTGAAAGCAGGGGAGGGTCACATTTTTCCCAAACCCCCCTGCATTTTTCAAAATATCCCAAACATCCCAAATTCGATACCTGAGCCATATTTCGGTCCCAAATTCTGGCTCTCTGCACCTATTCGCAGTTTGAAATTCCGACTTTTTATACCAAAAATCTGCCAATTACTGAAAGCGGCGGTGGGTCACATTTTTCCCAAACCCCCCTGCAGTTTTCAAAATATCCCAAACATCTCAAATTCGATACCTGAGCCATATTTTGGACCATAATTCCGGCTCTCTGCACCTATTCGCCGTTTGAAATTCCGACTTTTTATACAAAAAAATCTGCCTATTACTGAGAGCGGCTATGGGACACATTTTGCCCAGACCCCCTTGCAGTTTTCAAAATATCCCAAATTCGATACCTGAGCCATATTTTGTACACAAATTCTGGCTCTCTGCACCTATTCGCAGTTTAAAATTCCTACTTTTTATACCAAAAATTTGCCAATTACTGAAAGCGGCTGTGGTCACATTTTTCCCAAACCCCCCTGCAGTTTTCAAAATATCCCAAAAATACCAAATTCGATACCTGAGCCATATTTTGGACCCAAATTCCGACTCTGCACCTATTCGCCGTTTGAAATTCCGACTTTTTATACAAAAAATCTGCCAATTACTGAGAGCGGCTATGGGACACTTTTTGCCCAAACCCCCTTGCAGTTTTCAAAATATCCTAAACATCCCAAATTCGATACCTGAGCCATATTTTGGACCCAAATTCTGGCTCTCTGCACCAGTTCGCAGTTTGAAATTCCGACTTTTTATATAAAAAATTTGCCAATTACTGAAAGCGGCAGTGGGTCACATTTTGCCCAAACCCCCCTGCAGTTTTTAAAATATCCCAAACATCCCAAATTCGATACCTGAGCCATATTTTGGACCCAAATTCTGGCTCTCTGCACCTATTCGCAGTTTGAAATTCCGACTTTTTTTACTAAAAATATGACAATTACTGAAAGCGGCGGTGGGTCACATTTTGCCCAAACCCCCCTGCAGTTCTCAAAATATCCCAAAGATCCCAAACTCGATACCTTAGTCATATTTTGGACTCAAATTCTGGCTCTCTGCACCTATTCGCAGTTTGAAGTTCCGACTTTTTATACCAAAAATATGCCAATTACTGAGAGCGGCGGTGGGTCACATTTTGCCCAAACCCCCCTTCAGTTTTCAAAATATCCCAAACATCCCAAATTCGATACCTGAGCCATATTTTGGACCCAAATTCTGGCTCTCTGCACCTATTCGCAGTTTGAAATTCAGACTTTTTATACCAAAATCTTGCCAATTAATGAAACCGGCGCTGGGTCACATTTTGCCCTAACCCCCCTGCAGTTTTCAAAATATCCCAAACATCCCAAATTCGATACCTGAGCCATATTTTGGACCCAAATTCTGGCTCTGTGCACCTATTCGCAGTTTGAAATTCGGACTTTTTATACAAAAATCTTGCCAATTAATGAAACCGGCGCTGGGTCACAATTTGCCCTAACCCCCCTGCATTTTTCAAAATATCCCAAACATCCCAAATTCGATACCTGAGCCATATTTCGGTCCCAAATTCTGGCTCTCTGCACCTATTCGCAGTTTGAAATTCCGACTTTTTATACAAAAAATCTGCCAATTACTGAAAGCAGGGGAGGGTCACATTTTTCCCAAACCCCCCTGCATTTTTCAAAATATCCCAAACATCCCAAATTCGATACCTGAGCCATATTTCGGTCCCAAATTCTGGCTCTCTGCACCTATTCGCAGTTTGAAATTCCGACTTTTTATACCAAAAATCTGCCAATTACTGAAAGCGGCGGTGGGTCACATTTTTCCCAAACCCCCCTGCAGTTTTCAAAATATCCCAAACATCTCAAATTCGATACCTGAGCCATATTTTGGACCATAATTCCGGCTCTCTGCACCTATTCGCCGTTTGAAATTCCGACTTTTTATACAAAAAAATCTGCCTATTACTGAGAGCGGCTATGGGACACATTTTGCCCAGACCCCCTTGCAGTTTTCAAAATATCCCAAATTCGATACCTGAGCCATATTTTGTACACAAATTCTGGCTCTCTGCACCTATTCGCAGTTTAAAATTCCTACTTTTTATACCAAAAATTTGCCAATTACTGAAAGCGGCTGTGGTCACATTTTTCCCAAACCCCCCTGCAGTTTTCAAAATATCCCAAAAATACCAAATTCGATACCTGAGCCATATTTTGGACCCAAATTCCGACTCTGCACCTATTCGCCGTTTGAAATTCCGACTTTTTATACAAAAAATCTGCCAATTACTGAGAGCGGCTATGGGACACTTTTTGCCCAAACCCCCTTGCAGTTTTCAAAATATCCTAAACATCCCAAATTCGATACCTGAGCCATATTTTGGACCCAAATTCTGGCTCTCTGCACCTGTTCGCAGTTTGAAATTCCGACTTTTTATATAAAAAATTTGCCAATTACTGAAAGCGGCAGTGGGTCACATTTTGCCCAAACCCCCCTGCAGTTTTTAAAATATCCCAAACATCCCAAATTCGATACCTGAGCCATATTTTGGACCCAAATTCTGGCTCTCTGCACCTATTCGCAGTTTGAAATTCCGACTTTTTTTACTAAAAATATGACAATTACTGAAAGCGGCGGTGGGTCACATTTTGCCCAAACCCCCCTGCAGTTCTCAAAATATCCCAAAGATCCCAAACTCGATACCTTAGTCATATTTTGGACTCAAATTCTGGCTCTCTGCACCTATTCGCAGTTTGAAGTTCCGACTTTTTATACCAAAAATATGCCAATTACTGAGAGCGGCGGTGGGTCACGTTTTGCCCAAACCCCCCTTCAGTTTTCAAAATATCCCAAACATCCCAAATTCGATACCTGAGCCATATTTTGGACCCAAATTCTGGCTCTCTGCACCTATTCGCAGTTTGAAATTCGGACTTTTTATACCAAAATCTTGCCAATTAATGAAACCGGCGCTGGGTCACATTTTGCCCTAACCCCCCTGCAGTTTTCAAAATATCCCAAACATCCCAAATTCGATAACTGAGCCATATTTCGGACCCAAATTCCGGCTCTCTGCACCTATTCGCTGTTTGAAATTCCGTCTTTTTATACAAAAAATCTGCCAATTACTGACAGCGGCTATTGGACACATTTTGCCCAAACCCCCTTGCAGTTTTCAAAATATCCCAAATTAGATACCTGAGCCATATTTTGGACCCAAATTCTGGCTCTCTGCATCTATTCGCAGTTTGAAATTCTGAATTTTTATACCAAAATCTTGCCAATTAATGAAACCGGCGCTGGGTCACATTTTGCCCTAACCCCTCTGCAGTTTTCAAAATATCCCAAACATCCCAAATTCGATACCCGAGCCATATTTCGGACCCAAATTCTGGCTCTCTGCACCTATTCGCAGTTTGAAATTCCGACTTTTTATACCAAAAATCTGCCAATTACTGAAAGCGGCGGTGGGTCACATTTTTCACAAACCCCCCCTGCAGTTTTCAAAATATCCCAAACATCTCAAATTCGATACCTGAGCCATATTTTGGACCCAAATTCCGGCTCTCTGCACCTATTCGCCGATTGAAATTCAGACTTTTTATACAAAAAATCTGCCTGTTACTGAGAGCGGCTATGGGACACATTTTGCCCAAACCCCCTTTCAGTTTTCAAAATATCCCAAATTCGATACCTGAGCCATATTTTGTACCCAAATTCTGGCTCTCTGCACCTATTCGCAGTTTAAAATTCCTACTTTTTATACCAAAAATTTGCCAATTACTGAAAGCGGCTGTGGTCACATAATTCACAAACCCCCCTGCAGTTTTCAAAATATCCCAAAAATCCCAAATTCGATACATGAGCCATATTTTGGACCCAAATTCCGACTCTCTGCACCTATTCGCCGTTTGAAATTCCGACTTTTTATACAAAAAATCTGCCAATTACTGAAAGCGGCAATATGTCACTTTGCCCAAACCCCCCTGCAGTTTTCAAAATATCCCAAACATCCCAAATTCGATACCTGAGCCATATTTTGGACCCAAATTCTGGCTCTCTACACCTATTCGCAGTTTGGAATTCCGAATTTTTATACCAAAAATATGCCAATTACTGAAAGCGGCGGTGGGTCACATTTTGCCCAAACCCCCCCTGCAGTTTTGAAAATATCCCAAACATCCCAAATTCGATACCTGAGCGATATTTTGGACCCAAATTCTGGCTCTCTGCACCTATTTGCAGTTTGAAATTCCGAATTTTTATACCAAAAATCTGCCAATTACTGAAAGCGGCGGTGGGTCACATTTTTCCCAAACCCCCCTGCAGTTTTCAAAATATCCCAAACATCCCAAATTCGATACCTGAGCGATATTTTGGACCCAAATTCTGGCTCTCTGCATCTATTCGCAGTTTGAAATTCGGAATTTTATACCAAAAATTTGCCAATTAATGAAAGCAGCGCTGGGTCACATTTTGCCCAAACCATCCTGCAGTTTTCAAAATGTCCCAAACATCCCAAATTCGATACCTGAGCCATATTTTGGACCCAAATTCTGGATCTCTGCACCTATTCGCAGTTTGAAATTCCGAATTTTTATACAAAAAATCTGCCAATTACTGAAAGCAGGGGTGGGTCACAATTTGCCCAAACCCCCCTTCAGTTTTCAAAATATCCCAAACATCCCAAATTCGATACCTAAGCCATATTTTTCACCCAAATTCTGGCTCTCTGCACCTATACGCAGTTTGAAATTCGGACTTTTTATACCAAAAATTTGCCAATTAATGAAAGCGGCGCTGGGTCACATTTTGCCCAAACCATCCTGCAGTTTTCAAAATATCCCAAACATCCCAAATTCGATACCTGAGCCATATTTTGGACCCAAATTCTGGCTCTCTGCACCTATTCGCAGTTTGAAATTCCGACTTTTTGTACAAAAAATCTGCCAATTACTGAAAGCAGGGGTGGGTCACATTTTTCCCAAACCCCCCTGCAGTTTTCAAAATATCCCGAACATCAAAAAATTCGATACCTGAGCCATATTTTGTACGCAAATTCCGGCTCTCTGCACCTATTCGCCGTTTGAAATTCCGACTTTTTATACAAAAAATCTGCCAATTACTGACAGCAGCTATGGGACACATTTTGCCCAAACCCCCTTGCAGTTTTCAAAATATCCCAAATTCGATACCTGAGCCATATTTTGTACCCAAATTCTGGCTCTCTGCATCTATTCGCAGTTTGAAATTCCGACTTTTTATACAAAAAATTTGCCAATTACTGAAAGTTTGGCGGTGGGTCACATTTTGGCCAAACCCCACTGCAGTTTTCAAAATATCCCAAACATCCCAAATTCTATACCTGAGCCATATTTTGGACCCAAATTCTGGCTCTCTGCACCTATTCGCAGTTTGAAATTCTGACTTTTTATACCAAAATCTTGCCAATTAATGAAACCGGCGCTGGGTCACATTTTGCCCTAACCCCTCTGCAGTTTTCAAAATATCCCAAACATCCCAAATTCGATACCCGAGCCATATTTCGGACCCAAATTCTGGCTCTCTGCACCTATTCGCAGTTTGAAATTCCGACTTTTTATACCAAAAATCTGCCAATTACTGAAAGCGGCGGTGGGTCACATTTTTCACAAACCCCCCCTGCAGTTTTCAAAATATCCCAAACATCTCAAATTCGATACCTGAGCCATATTTTGGACCCAAATTCCGGCTCTCTGCACCTATTCGCCGATTGAAATTCAGACTTTTTATACAAAAAATCTGCCTATTACTGAGAGCGGCTATGGGACACATTTTGCCCAAACCCCCTTTCAGTTTTCAAAATATCCCAAATTCGATACCTGAGCCATATTTTGTACCCAAATTCTGGCTCTCTGCACCTATTCGCAGTTTAAAATTCCTACTTTTTATACCAAAAATTTGCCAATTACTGAAAGCGGCTGTGGTCACATAATTCACAAACCCCCCTGCAGTTTTCAAAATATCCCAAAAATCCCAAATTCGATACATGAGCCATATTTTGGACCCAAATTCCGACTCTCTGCACCTATTCGCCGTTTGAAATTCCGACTTTTTATACAAAAAATCTGCCAATTACTGAAAGCGGCAATATGTCACTTTGCCCAAACCCCCCTGCAGTTTTCAAAATATCCCAAACATCCCAAATTCGATACCTGAGCCATATTTTGGACCCAAATTCTGGCTCTCTACACCTATTCGCAGTTTGGAATTCCGAATTTTTATACCAAAAATATGCCAATTACTGAAAGCGGCGGTGGGTCACATTTTGCCCAAACCCCCCCTGCAGTTTTGAAAATATCCCAAACATCCCAAATTCGATACCTGAGCGATATTTTGGACCCAAATTCTGGCTCTCTGCACCTATTTGCAGTTTGAAATTCCGAATTTTTATACCAAAAATCTGCCAATTACTGAAAGCGGCGGTGGGTCACATTTTTCCCAAACCCCCCTGCAGTTTTCAAAATATCCCAAACATCCCAAATTCGATACCTGAGCGATATTTTGGACCCAAATTCTGGCTCTCTGCATCTATTCGCAGTTTGAAATTCGGAATTTTATACCAAAAATTTGCCAATTAATGAAAGCAGCGCTGGGTCACATTTTGCCCAAACCATCCTGCAGTTTTCAAAATGTCCCAAACATCCCAAATTCGATACCTGAGCCATATTTTGGACCCAAATTCTGGCTCTCTGCACCTATTCGCAGTTTGAAATTCCGAATTTTTATACAAAAAATCTGCTAATTACTGAAAGCAGGGGTGGGTCACAATTTGCCCAAACCCCCCTTCAGTTTTCAAAATATCCCAAACATCCCAAATTCGATACCTAAGCCATATTTTTCACCCAAATTCTGGCTCTCTGCACCTATACGCAGTTTGAAATTCGGACTTTTTATACCAAAAATTTGCCAATTAATGAAAGCGGCGCTGGGTCACATTTTGCCCAAACCATCCTGCAGTTTTCAAAATATCCCAAACATCCCAAATTCGATACCTGAGCCATATTTTGGACCCAAATTCTGGCTCTCTGCACCTATTCGCAGTTTGAAATTCCGACTTTTTATACAAAAAATCTGCCAATTACTGAAAGCAGGGGTGGGTCACATTTTTCCCAAACCCCCCTGCAGTTTTCAAAATATCCCGAACATCAAAAAATTCGATACCTGAGCCATATTTTGTACGCAAATTCCGGCTCTCTGCACCTATTCGCCGTTTGAAATTCCGACTTTTTATACAAAAAATCTGCCAATTACTGACAGCAGCTATGGGACACATTTTGCCCAAACCCCCTTGCAGTTTTCAAAATATCCCAAATTCGATACCTGAGCCATATTTTGTACCCAAATTCTGGCTCTCTGCATCTATTCGCAGTTTGAAATTCCGACTTTTTATACAAAAAATTTGCCAATTACTGAAAGTGGCGGTGGGTCACATTTTGGCCAAACCCCACTGCAGTTTTCAAAATATCCCAAACATCCCAAATTCTATACCTGAGCCATATTTTGGACCCAAATTCTGGCTCTCTGCACCTATTCGCAGTTTGAAATTCTGACTTTTTATACCAAAATCTTGCCAATTAATGAAACCGGCGCTGGGTCACATTTTGCCCTAACCCCTATGCAGTTTTCAAAATATCCCAAACATCCCAAATTCGATACCTGAGCCATATTTTGGACCCAAATTCTGGCTCTCTGCACCTACTCGCAGTTTGAAATTCTGACTTTTTATACCAAAATCTTGCCAATTAATGAAACCGGCGCTGGGTCACATTTTGCCCTAACCCCTATGCAGTTTTCAAAATATCCCAAACATCCCAAATTCGATACCTGAGCCTTATTTCGGACCCAAATTCTGGCTCTCTGCACCTATTCGCAGTTTGAAATTCCGACTTTTTATACCAAAAATCTGCCAATTACTGAAAGCAGCGGTGGGTCACATTTTTCACAAACCCCCCTGCAGTTTTCAAAATATCCCAAACATCTCAAATTCAATACCTGAGCCATATTTTGGACCCAAATTCCGGTTCTCTGGACCTATTCGCCGATTGAAATTCAGAATTTTTATACAAAAAATCTGCCTATTACTGAAAGCGGCTATGGGACACATTTTGCCCAAACCCCCTTTCAGTTTTCAAAATATCCCAAATTCGATACCTGAGCCATATTTTGTACCCAAATTCTGGCTCTCTGCACCTATTCGCAGTTTAAAATTCCTACTTTTTATACCAAAAATTTGCCAATTACTGAAAGCGGCTGTGGTCACATAATTCACAAACCCCCCTGCAGTTTTCAAAATATCCCAAAAATCCCAAATTCGATACATGAGCCATATTTGGACCCAAATTCCGACTCTCTGCACCTATTCGCCGTTTGAAATTCCGACTTTTTATACAAAAAATCTGCCAATTACTGAAAGCGGCAATGGGTCACTTTGCCCAAACCCCCCTGCAGTTTTCAAAATATCCCAAACATCCCAAATTCGATACCTGAGCCATATTTTGGACCCAAGTTCTGGCTCTCTACACCTATTCGCAGTTTGGAATTCCAAATTTTTATACCAAAAATATGCCAATTACTGAAAGCGGCGGTGGGTCACATTTTGCCCAAACCCCCCCTGCAGTTTTGAAAATATCCCAAACATCCCAAATTCGATACCTGAGCGATATTTTGGACCCAAATTCTGGCTCTCTGCACCTATTTGCAGTTTGAAATTCCGAATTTTTATACCAAAAATCTGCCAATTACTGAAAGCGGCGGTGGGTCACATTTTTCCCAAACCCCCCTGCAGTTTTCAAAATATCCCAAACATCCCAAATTCGATACCTGAGCGATATTTTGGACCCAAATTCTGGCTCTCTGCATCTATTCGCAGTTTGAAATTCGGAATTTTATACCAAAAATTTGCCAATTAATGAAAGCAGCGCTGGGTCACATTTTGCCCAAACCATCCTGCAGTTTTCAAAATATCCCAAACATCCCAAATTCGATACCTGAGCCATATTTTGGACGCAAATTCCGGCTCTCTGCACCTATTCGCCGTTTGAAATTCCGACTTTTTATACAAAAAATCTGCCAATTACTGACAGCAGCTATGGGACACATTTTGCCCAAACCCCCTTGCAGTTTTCAAAATATCCCAAATTCGATACCTGAGCCATATTTTGTACCCAAATTCTGGCTCTCTGCATCTATTCGCAGTTTGAAATTCCGACTTTTTATACAAAAAATTTGCCAATTACTGAAAGTGGCGGTGGGTCACATTTTGCCCAAACCCCACTGCAGTTTTCAAAATATCCCAAACATCCCAAATTCGATACCTGAGCCATATTTTGGACCCAAATTCTGGCTCTCTGCACCTATTCGCAGTTTGAAATTCTGACTTTTTATACCAAAATCTTGCCAATTAATGAAACCGGCGCTGGGTCACATTTTGCCCTAACCCCTATGCAGTTTTCAAAATATCCCAAACATCCCAAATTCGATACCCGAGCCATATTTCGGACCCAAATTCTGGCTCTCTGCACCTATTCGCAGTTTGAAATTCCGACTTTTTATACCAAAAATCTGCCAATTACTGAAAGCGGCGGTGGGTCACATTTTTCACAAACCCCCATGCAGTTTTCAAAATATCCCAAACATCTCAAATTCGATACCTGAGCCATATTTTGGACCCAAATTCCGGTTCTCTGCACCTATTCGCCGATTGAAATTCAGACTTTTTATACAAAAAATCTGCCTATTACTGAGAGCGGCTATGGGACACATTTTGCCCAAACCCCCTTTCAGTTTTCAAAATATCCCAAATTCGATACCTGAGCCATATTTTGTACCCAAATTCTGGCTCTCTGCACCTATTCGCAGTTTAAAATTCCTACTTTTTATACCAAAAATTTGCCAATTACTGAAAGCGGCTGTGGTCACATAATTCACAAACCCCCCTGCAGTTTTCAAAATATCCCAAAAATCCCAAATTCGATACATGAGTCATATTTGGACCCAAATTCCGACTCTCTGCACCTATTCGCCGTTTGAAATTCCGACTTTTTATACAAAAAATCTGCCAATTACTGAAAGCGGCAATGGGTCACTTTGCCCAAACCCCCCTGCAGTTTTCAAAATATCCCAAACATCCCAAATTTGATACCTGAGCCATATTTTGGACCCAAATTCTGGCTCTCTACACCTATTCGCAGTTTGGAATTCCAAATTTTTATACCAAAAATATGCCAATTACTGAAAGCGGCGGTGGGTCACATTTTGCCCAAACCCCCCCTGCAGTTTTGAAAATATCCCAAACATCCCAAATTCGATACCTGAGCGATATTTTGGACCCAAATTCTGGCTCTCTGCACCTATTTGCAGTTTGAAATTCCGAATTTTTATACCAAAAATCTGCCAATTACTGAAAGCGGCGGTGGGTCACATTTTTCCCAAACCCCCCTGCAGTTTTCAAAATATCCCAAACATCCCAAATTCGATACCTGAGCGATATTTTGGACCCAAATTCTGGCTCTCTGCATCTATTCGCAGTTTGAAATTCGGAATTTTATACCAAAAATTTGCCAATTAATGAAAGCAGCGCTGGGTCACATTTTGCCCAAACCATCCTGCAGTTTTCAAAATATCCCAAACATCCCAAATTCGATACCTGAGCCATATTTTGGACGCAAATTCCGGCTCTCTGCACCTATTCGCCGTTTGAAATTCCGACTTTTTATACAAAAAATCTGCCAATTACTGACAGCAGCTATGGGACACATTTTGCCCAAACCCCCTTGCAGTTTTCAAAATATCCCAAATTCGATACCTGAGCCATATTTTGTACCCAAATTCTGGCTCTCTGCATCTATTCGCAGTTTGAAATTCCGACTTTTTATACAAAAAATTTGCCAATTACTGAAAGTGGCGGTGGGTCACATTTTGCCCAAACCCCACTGCAGTTTTCAAAATATCCCAAACATCCCAAATTCGATACCTGAGCCATATTTTGGACCCAAATTCTGGCTCTCTGCACCTATTCGCAGTTTGAAATTCTGACTTTTTATACCAAAATCTTGCCAATTAATGAAACCGGCGCTGGGTCACATTTTGCCCTAACCCCTATGCAGTTTTCAAAATATCCCAAACATCCCAAATTCGATACCCGAGCCATATTTCGGACCCAAATTCTGGCTCTCTGCACCTATTCGCAGTTTGAAATTCCGACTTTTTATACCAAAAATCTGCCAATTACTGAAAGCGGCGGTGGGTCACATTTTTCACAAACCCCCCTGCAGTTTTCAAAATATCCCAAACATCTCAAATTCGATACCTGAGCCATATTTTGGACCCAAATTCCGGTTCTCTGCACCTATTCGCCGATTGAAATTCAGACTTTTTATACAAAAAATCTGCCTATTACTGAGAGCGGCTATGGGACACATTTTGCCCAAACCCCCTTTCAGTTTTCAAAATATCCCAAATTCGATACCTGAGCCATATTTTGTACCCAAATTCTGGCTCTCTGCACCTATTCGCAGTTTAAAATTCCTACTTTTTATACCAAAAATTTGCCAATTACTGAAAGCGGCTGTGGTCACATAATTCACAAACCCCCCTGCAGTTTTCAAAATATCCCAAAAATCCCAAATTCGATACATGAGTCATATTTGGACCCAAATTCCGACTCTCTGCACCTATTCGCCGTTTGAAATTCCGACTTTTTATACAAAAAATCTGCCAATTACTGAAAGCGGCAATGGGTCACTTTGCCCAAACCCCCCTGCAGTTTTCAAAATATCCCAAACATCCCAAATTCGATACCTGAGCCATATTTTGGACCCAAATTCTGGCTCTCTACACCTATTCGCAGTTTGGAATTCCAAATTTTTATACCAAAAATATGCCAATTACTGAAAGCGGCGGTGGGTCACATTTTGCCCAAACTCCCCCTGCAGTTTTGAAAATATCCCAAACATCCCAAATTCGATACCTGAGCGATATTTTGGACCCAAATTCTGGCTCTCTGCACCTATTTGCAGTTTGAAATTCCGAATTTTTATACAAAAAATCTGCCAATTACTGAAAGCGGCGGTGGGTCACATTTTTCCCAAACCCCCCTGCAGTTTTCAAAATATCCCAAACATCCCAAATTCGATACCTAAGCCATATTTTTCACCCAAATTCTGGCTCTCTGCACATATACGCAGTTTGAAATTCGGACTTTTTATACCAAAAATTTGCCAATTAATGAAAGCGGCGCTGGGTCACATTTTGCCCAAACCATCCTGCAGTTTTCAAAATATCCCAAACATCCCAAATTCGATACCTGAGCCATATTTTGGACCCAAATTCTGGCTCTCTGCACCTATTCGCAGTTTGAAATTCCGACTTTTTATACAAAAAATCTGCCAATTACTGAAAGCAGGGGTGGGTCACATTTTTCCCAAACCCCCCTGCAGTTTTCAAAATATCCCAAACATCCCAAATTCGATACCTGAGCCATATTTTGGACCCAAATTCCGGCTCTCTGCACCTATTCGCCGTTTGAAATTCCGACTTTTTATACAAAAAATCTGCCTGTTACTGAGAGCGGCTATGGGTCACATTTTGCCCAAACCCCCATGCAGTTTTCAAAATATCCCAAATTCGATTCCTGAGCCATATTTTGTACCAAAATTCTGGCTCTCTGCACCTATTCGCAGTTTAAAATTCCTACTTTTTATACCAAAAATTTGCCAATTACTGAAAGCGGCTGTGGTCACATTTTTCCCAAACCCCCCTGCAGTTTTCAAAATATTTCAAAAATCCCAAATTCGATACCTGAGCCATATTTTGGACCCAAATTCCGACTCTCTGCACCTATTCGCCGTTTGAAATTCCGACTTTTTATACAAAAAATCTGCCAATTACTGAGAGCAGCTATGGGACACTTTTTGCCCAAACCCCCTTGCAGTTTTCAAAATATCCCAAACATCCCAAATTCGATACCTGAGCCATATTTTGGACCCAAATTCTGGCTCTCTGCACCTATTCGCCGTTTGAAATTCCTAATTTTTATACAAAAAATCTGCCAATTACTGAAAGCGGCAATGGGTCACTTTGCCCAAACCCCCCTGCAGTTTTCAAAATATCCCAAACATCCCAAATTCGATACCTGAGCTTTATTTTGGACCCAAATTCTGGCTCTCTACACCTATTCGCAGTTTGGAATTCCGAATTTTTATACCAAAAATATGCCAATTACTGAAAGCGGCGGTGGGTCACATTTTGCCCAAACCCCCCCTGCAGTTTTGAAAATATCCCAAAAATCCCAAATTCGATACCTGAGCGATATTTTGGACCCAAATTCTGGCTCTCTGCACCTATTCGCCGTTTGAAATTCCGACTTTTTATACAAAAAATCTGCCAATTACTGAGAGCAGCTATGGGACACTTTTTGCCCAAACCCCCTTGCAGTTTTCAAAATATCCCAAACATCCCAAATTCGATACCTAAGCCATATTTTTCACCCAAATTCTGGCTCTCTGCACCTATACGCAGTTTGAAATTCGGACTTTTTATACCAAAAATTTGCCAATTAATAAAAGCGGCGCTAGGTCACATTTGGCCCAAACCATCCTGCAGTTTTCAAAATATCCCAAACATCCCAAATTCGATACCTGAGCCATATTTTGGACCCAAATTCTGGCTCTCTGCACCTATTCGCAGTTTGAAATTCCGACTTTTTATACAAAAAATCTGCCAATTACTGAAAGCAGGGGTGGTTCACATTTTTCCCAAACCCCCCTGCAGTTTTCAAAATATCCCAAACATCCCAAATTCGATACCTGAGCCATATTTTGGACCCAAATTCCGGCTCTCTGCACCTATTCGCCGTTTGAAATTCCGACTTTTTATACAAAAAATCTGCCAATTACTGACAGCAGCAATGGGACACATTTTGCCCAAACCCCCTTGCAGTTTTCAAAATATCCCAAATTCGATACCTGAGCCATATTTTGGACCCAAATTCTGGCTCTCTGCATCTATTCGCAGTTTGAAATTCCGACTTTTTATACAAAAAATTTGCCAATTACTGAAAGCGGCGGTGGGTCACATTTTGCCCAAACCCCCCTGCAGTTTTCAAAATATCCCAAACATCCCAAATTCGATACCTGAGCCATATTTTGGACCCAAATTCTGGCTCTCTGCACCTATTCGCAGTTTGAAATTCGGAATTTTTATACCAAAATCTTGCTAATTAATGAAACCGGCGCTGGGTCACATTTTGCCCTAACCCCCCTGCAGTTTTCAAAATATCCCAAACATCCCAAATTCGATACCTGAGCCATATTTTGGACCCAAATTCTGGCTCTCTGCACCTATTCGCAGTTTGAAATTTCGACTTTTTATACCAAAAATTTGCCAATTACTGAAAGCGGCAGTGGGTAACATGTTGCCCAAACCCCCCTGCAGTTTTCAAAATATCCCAAACATCCCAAATTCGATACCTGAGCCATATTTCGGACCCAAATTCCGGCTCTCTGCACCTATTCGCTGTTTGAAATTCCGTCTTTTTATACAAAAAATCTGCCAATTACTGACAGCGGCTATTGGACACATTTTGCCCAAACCCCCTTGCAGTTTTCAAAATATCCCAAATTCGATATCTGAGCCATATTTTGGACCCAAATTCTGGCTCTCTGCATCTATTCGCAGTTTGAAATTCTGACTTTTTATACCAAAATCTTGCCAATTAATGAAACCGGCGCTGGGTCACATTTTGCCCTAACCCCTCTGCAGTTTTCAAAATATCCCAAATATCCCAAATTCGATACCCGAGCCATATTTCGGACCCCAATTCTGGCTCTCTGCACCTATTCGCAGTTTGAAATTCCGACTTTTTATACCAAAAATCTGCCAATTACTGAAAGCGGCGGTGGGTCACATTTTTCACAAACCCCCCCCCTGCAGTTTTCAAAATATCCCAAACATCTCAAATTCGATACCTGAGCCATATTTTGGACCCAAATTCCGGCTCTCTGCACCTATTTGCCGATTGAAATTCAGACTTTTTATGCAAAAAATCTGCCTATTACTGAGAGCGGCTATGGGACACATTTTGCCCAAACCCCCTTTCAGTTTTCAAAATATCCCAAATTCGATACCTGAGCCATATTTTGTACCCAAATTCTGGCTCTCTGCACCTATTCGCAGTTTAAAATTCCTACTTTTTATACCAAAAATCTGCCAATTACTGAAAGCGGCTGTGGTCACATAATTCAAAAACCCCCCTGCAGTTTTCAAAATATCCCAAAAATCCCAAATTCGATACATGAGCCATATTTTGGACCCAAATTCCGACTCTCTGCACCTATTCGCCGTTTGAAATTCCGACTTTTTATACAAAAAATCTGCCAATTACTGAAAGCGGCAATGGGTCACTTTGCCCAAACCCCCCTGCAGTTTTCAAAATATCCCAAACATCCCAAATTCGATACCTGAGCCATATTTTGGACCCAAATTCTGGCTCTCTACACCTATTCGCAGTTTGGAATTCCGAATTTTTATACCAAAAATATGCCAATTACTGAAAGCGGCGGTGGGTCACATTTTGCCCAAACCCCCCCTGCAGTTTTGAAAATATCCCAAACATCCCAAATTCGATACCTGAGCGATATTTTGGACCCAAATTCTGGCTCTCTGCACCTATTTGCATTTTGAAATTCCGAATTTTTATACCAAAAATCTGCCAATTACTGAAAGCGGCGGTGGGTCACATTTTTCCCAAACCCCCCTGCAGTTTTCAAAATATCCCAAACATCCCAAATTCGATACCTGAGCGATATTTTGGACCCAAATTCTGGCTCTCTGCATCTATTCGCAGTTTGAAATTCGGAATTTTATACCAAAAATTTGCCAATTAATGAAAGCAGCGCTGGGTCACATTTTGCCCAAACCATCCTGCAGTTTTCAAAATGTCCCAAACATCCCAAATTCGATACCTGAGCCATATTTTGGACCCAAATTCTGGCTCTCTGCACCTATTCGCAGTTTGAAATTCCGACTTTTTATACAAAAAATCTGCCAATTACTGATAGCAGGGGTGGGTCACAATTTGCCCAAACCCCCCTTAAGTTTTCAAAATATCCCAAACATCCCAAATTCGATACCTAAGCCATATTTTTCACCCAAATTCTGACTCTCTGCACCTATACGCAGTTTGAAATTCGGACTTTTTATACCAAAAATTTGCCAATTAATGAAAGCGGCGCTGGGTCACATTTTGCCCAAACCATCCTGCAGTTTTCAAAATATCCCAAACATCCCAAATTCGATACCTGAGCCATATTTTGGACCCAAATTCTGGCTCTCTGCACCTATTCGCAGTTTGAAATTCCGACTTTTTATACAAAAAATCTGCCAATTACTGAAAGCAGAGGTGGGTCACATTTTTCCCAAACCCCCCTGCAGTTTTCAAAATATCCCAAACATCCCAAATTCGATACCTGAGCCATATTTTGGACCCAAATTCCGGCTCTCTGCACCTATTCGCCATTTGAAATTCCGACTTTTTATACAAAAAATCTGCCAATTACTGACAGCAGCTATGGGACACATTTTGCCCAAACCCCCTTGCAGTTTTCAAAATATCCCAAATTCGATACCTGAGCCATATTTTGTACCCAAATTCTGGCTCTCTGCATCTATTCGCAGTTTGAAATTCCGACTTTTTATACAAAAAAATTGCCAATTACTGAAAGGGGCGGTGGGTCACATTTTGCCAAACCCCACTGCAGTTTTCAAAATATCCCAAACATCCCAAATTCGATACCTGAGCCATATTTTGGACCCAAATTCTGGCTCTCTGCACCTATTCGTAGTTTGAAATTCGGACTTTTTATACCAAAATCTTGCCAATTAATGAAACCGGCGCTGGGTCACATTTTGCCCTAACCCCCCTGCAGTTTTCAAAATATCCCAAACATCCCAAATTCGATACCTGAGCCATATTTCGGACCCAAATTCTGGCTCTCTGCACGTATTCGCAGTTTGATATTCCGACTTTTTATACCAAAAATCTGCCAATTACTGAAAGCGGCGGTGGGTCACATTTTTCCCAAACCCCCCTGCAGTTTTCAAAATATCCCAAACATCTCAAATTCGATACCTGAGCCATATTTTGGACCTAAATTCCGGCTCTCTGCACCTATTCGCCGTTTGAAATTCCGACTTTTTATACAAAACATCTGCCTGTTACTGACAGCGGCTATGGGACACATTTTGCCCAAACCCCCATGCAGTTTTCAAAATATCCCAAATTCGATTCCTGAGCCATATTTTGTACCAAAATTCTGGCTCTCTGCACCTATTCGCAGTTTAAAATTCCTACTTTTTATACCAAAAATTTGCCAATTACTGAAAGCGGCTGTGGTCACATTTTTCCCAAACCCCACTGCAGTTTTCAAAATATTTCAAAAATCCCAAATTCGATACCTGAGCCATATTTTGGACCCAAATTCCGACTCTCTGCACCTATTCGCCGTTTGAAATTCCGACTTTTTATACAAAAAATCTGCCAATTACTGAGAGCAGCTATGGGACACTTTTTTGCCCAAACCCCCTTGCAGTTTTTAAAATATCCCAAACATCCCAAATTCGATACCTGAGCCATATTTTGGACCCAAATTCTGGCTCTCTGCACCTATTCGCCGTTTGAAATTCCTAATTTTTATACAAAAAATCTGCCAATTACTGAAAGCGGCAATGGGTCACTTTGCCCAAACCCCCCTGCAGTTTTCAAAATATCCCAAACATCCCAAATTCGATACCTGAGCTATATTTTGGACCCAAATTCTGGCTCTCTACACCTATTCGCAGTTTGGAATTCTGAATTTTTATACCAAACATATGCCAATTACTGAAAGCGGCGGTGGGTCACATTTTGCCCAAACCCCCCCTGCAGTTTTGAAAATATCCCAAACATCCCAAATTCGATACTTGAGCGATATTTTGGACCCAAATTCTGGCTCTCTGCACCTATTTGCAGTGTGAAATTCCGAATTTTTATACCAAAAATCTGCCAATTACTGAAAGCGGCGGTGGGTCACATTTTTCCCAAACCCCCCTGCAGTTTTCAAAATATCCCAAACATCCCAAATTCGATACCTGAGCGATATTTTGGACCCAAATTCTGGCTCTCTGCATCTATTCGCAGTTTGAAATTCGGAATTTTATACAAAAAATTTGCCAATTAATGAAAGCAGCGCTGGGTCACATTTTGCCCAAACCATCCTGCAGTTTTCAAAATATCCCAAACATCCCAAATTCGATACCTGAGCCATATTTTGGACCCAAATTCTGGCTCTCTGCACCTATTCGCAGTTTGAAATTCCGACTTTTTATACAAAAAATCTGCCAATTACTGAAAGCATGGGTGGGTCACAATTTGTCCAAACCCCCCTTCAGTTTTCAAAATATACCAAACATCCCAAATTCGATACCTAACCCATATTTTTCACCCAAATTCTGGGTCTCTGCACCTATACGCAGTTTGAAATTCGGACTTTTTATACCAAAAATTTGCCAATTAATAAAAGCGGCGCTGGGTCACATTTGGCCCAAACCATCCTGCAGTTTTCAAAATATCACAAACATCCCAAATTCGATACCTGAGCCATATTTTGGACCCAAATTCTGGCTCTCTGCACCTATTCGCAGTTTGAAATTCCGACTTTTTATACAAAAAATCTGCCAATTACTGAAAGCAGGGGTGGGTCACATTTTTCCCAAACCCCCCTGCAGTTTTCAAAATATCCCAAACATCCCAAATTCGATACCTGAGCCATATTTTGGACCCAAATTCCGGCTCTCTGCACCTATTCGCCGTTTGAAATTCCGACTTTTTATACAAAAAATCTGCCAATTACTGACAGCAGCTATGGGACACATTTTGCCCAAACCCCCTTGCAGTTTTCAAAATATCCCAAATTCGATACCTGAGCCATATTTTGGACCCAAATTCTGGCTCTCTGCATCTATTCGCAGTTTGAAATTCCGACTTTTTATACAAAAAAATTGCCAATTACTGAAAGCGGCGGTGGGTCACATTTTGCCCAAACCCCCCTGCAGTTTTCAAAATATCCCAAACATCCCAAATTCGATACCTGAGCCATATCTTGGACCCAAATTCTGGCTCTCTGCACCTTTTCGCAGTTTGAAATTCGGACTTTTTATACCAAAATCTTGCCAATTAATGAAACCGGCGCTGGGTCACATTTTGCCCAAACCATCCTGCAGTTTTCAAAATATCCCAAACATCCCAAATTCGATACCTTAGCCATATTTTGGACCCAAATTCTGGCTCTCTGCATCTATTCGCAGTTTAAAATTCGGAATTTTATACCAAAAATTTGCCAATTAATGAAAGCGGCGCTGGGTCACATTTTGCCCAAACCATCCTGCAGTTTTCAAAATATCCCAAACATCCCAAATTCGATACCTGAGCCATATTTTGGACCCAAATTCTGGCTCTCTGCACCTATTCGCCGTTTGAAATTCCGAATTTTTATACAAAAAATCTGCCAATTACTGACAGCGGCTATGGGACACATTTTGCACAAACCCCCTTGCAGTTTTCAAAATATCCCAAATTCGATACCTGAGCCATATTTTGGACCCAAATTCTGGCTCTCTGCATCTATTCGCAGTTTGAAATTCCGATTTTTATACAAAAAATTCGCCAATTACTGAAAGCGGCTGTAATCACATTTTTCCCAAACCACCCTGCAGTTTTCAAAATATCCCAAACATCTCAAATTCGATACCTGAGCCATATTTTGGACCCAAATTCTGGCTCTCTGCATCTATTCGCAGTTTGAAATTCCGACTTTTTATACAAAAAATCTGCCAATTACTGAAAGCGGCGGTGGGTCACATTTTTCCCACCCCCCCCTGCAGTTTTCAAAATATCCCAAACATCTCAAATTCGATACCTGAGCCATATTTTGGCCCCAAATTCCGGCTGTCTGCACCTATTCGCCGTTTGAAATTCCGACTTTTTATACAAAAAATCTGCCTATTACTGAGAGCGCCTATGGGACACAATTTGCCCAAACCCCCTTGCAGTTTTCAAAATATCCCAAATTCGATACCTGAGCCATATTTTGTACCCAAATTCTGGCTCTCTGCACCTATTCGCAGTTTAAAATTCCTACTTTTTATACCAAAAATTTGCCAATTACTGAAAGCGGCTGTGGTCACATTTTTCCCAAACCCCCCTGCAGTTTTCAAAATATCCCAAAAATCCCAAATTCGATACCTGAGCCATATTTTGGACCCAAATTCCGACTCTCTGCACCTATTCGCCGTTTGAAATTCCGACTTTTTATACAAAAAATCTGCCAATTGCTGAAAGCGGCAGTGGGTCAATTTGCCCAAACCCCCCTGCAGTTTTCAAAATATCCCAAACATCCCAAATTCGATACCTGAGCCATATTTTGGACCCAAATTCTGGCTCTCCGCACTTATTCGCAGCTTGGAATTCCGAATTTTTATACCAAAAATATGCCAATTACTGAAAGCGGCGGGGGGTCACATTTTGCCCAAACCCCCCCTGCAGTTTTCAAAATATCCCAAACATCCCAAATTCGATACCTGGGCGATATTTTGGACCCAAATTCTGGCTCTCTGCACCTATTTGCAGTTTGAAATTCGGAATTTTATACCAAAAATTTGCCAATTAATGAAAGCGGCGCTGGGTCACATTTTGCCCAAACCTGCCTTCAGTTTTCAAAATATCCCAAACATCCCAAATTCGATAGGTGAGCCATATTTTGGACACAAATTCTGGCTCTCTGCATCTATTCGCAGTTTGAAATTCGGAATTTTATACCAAAAATTTGCCAATTAATGAAAGCGGCGCTGGATCACATTTTGCCCAAACCATCCTGCAGTTTTCAAAATATCCCAAACATCCCAAATTCGATACCTGAGCCATATTTTGGACCCAAATTCTGGCTCTCTGCACCTATTTGCCTTTTGAAATTCCGACTTTTTATACAAAAAATCTGCCAATTAATGACAGCGGCTATGGGACACATTTTGCCCAAACCCCCTTGCAGTTTTCAAAATATCCCAAATTCGATACCTGAGCCATATTTTAGACCCAAATTCTGGCTCTCTGCATCTATTCGCAGTTTGAAATTCCGATTTGTATACAAAAAAATCGCCAATTACTGAAAGCGGCTGTGGTCACATTTTTCCCAAACCACCCTGCAGTTTTCAAAATATCCCAAAAATCCCAAATTCGATACCTGAGTCATATTTTGGACCCAAATTCTGGCTCTCTGCACCTATTCGCAGTTTGAAATTCCGACTTTTTATACAAAAAATCTGCCAATTACTGAAAGCAGGGGTGGGTCACATTTTTCCCAAACCCCCCCCGCAGTTTTCAAAATATCCCAAACATCCCAAATTCGATACCTGAGCCATATTTTGGACCCAAATTCCGGCTCTCTGCACTTATTCGCCGTTTGAAATTCCGACTTTTTTTACAAAAAATCTGCCAATTACTGACAGCAGCTATGGGACACATTTTGCCCAAACCCCCTTGCAGTTTTCAAAATATCCCAAATTCGATACCTGAGCCATATTTTGGACCCAAATTCTGGCTCTCTGCATCTATTCGCAGTTTAAAATTCCGACTTTTTATACAAAAAATTTGCCAATTACTGAAAGCGGCGGTGGGTCACATTTTGCATAAAACCCCCTGCAGTTTTCAAAATATCCCAAACATCCCAAATTCGATACCTGAGCCATATTTTGGACCCAAATTCTGGCTCTCTGCACCTATTCGCAGTTTGAAATTCCGACTTTTTATACCAAAAATCTGCCAATTACTGAATGCGGCGGTGGGTCACATTTTTCCCAAACCCCCCTGCAGTTTTCAAAATATCCCAAACATCTCAAATTCGATACCTGAGCCATATTTTGGACCCAAATTCTGGCTCTCTGCACCTATTCGCCGTTTGAAATTCCGACTTTTTATACAAAAAATCTGCCAATTACTGACAGCGGCAATGGGACACATTTTGGCCAAACCCCCTTGCAGTTTTCAAAATATCCCAAATTCGATACCTGAGCCATATTTTGGACCCAAATTCTGGCTCTCTGCATCTATTCGAAGTTTGAAATTCCGACTTTTTATACTAAATATTCGCCAATTACTGAAAGCGGCTGTGGTCACATTTTTCCCAAACCACCCTGCAGTTTTCAAAATATCCCAAAAATCCCAAATTCGATACCTGAGCCATATTTTGGACCCAAATTCTGGCTCTCTGCATCTATTCGCAGTTTGAAATTCCGACTTTTTATACAAAAAATTTGCCAATTACTGAAAGCGGCGGTGGGTCACATTTTGCCCAAACCCCCCTGCAGTTTTCAAAATATCCCAAACATCCCAAATTCGATACCTGAGCCATATCTTGGACCCAAATTCTGGCTCTCTGCACCTATTCGCAGTTTGAAATTCGGACTTTTTATACCAAAATCTTGCCAATTAATGAAACCGGCGTTGGGTCACATTTTGCCCAAACCATCCTGCAGTTTTCAAAATATACCAAACATCCCAAATTCGATACGTGAGCCATATTTTTAACCCAAATTCTGGCTCTCTGCATCTATTCGCAGTTTGAAATTCGGAATTTTATACCAAAAATTTGCCAATTAATGAAAGCGGCGCTGGGTCACATTTTGCCCAAACCATCCTGCAGTTTTCAAAATATCCCAAACATCCCAAATTCGATACCTGAGCCATATTTTGGACCCAAATTCTGGCTCTCTGCACCTATTCGCCGTTTGAAATTCCGAATTTTTATACAAAAAATCTGCCAATTACTGACAGCGGCTGTGGGACACATTTTGCCCAAACCCCCTTGCAGTTTTCAAAATATCCCAAATTCGATACCTGAGCCATATTTTGGACCCAAATTCTGGCTCTCTGCATCTATTCGCAGTTTGAAATTCCGATTTTTATACAAAAAATTCGCCAATTACTGAAAGCGGCTGTAATCACATTTTTCCCAAACCACCCTGCAGTTTTCAAAATATCCCAAACATCTCAAATTCGATACCTGAGCCATATTTTGGACCCAAATTCTGGCTCTCTGCATCTATTCGCAGTTTGAAATTCCGACTTTTTATACAAAAAATCTGCCAATTACTGAAAGCGGCGGTGGGTCACATTTTTCCCAACCCCCCCTGCAGTTTTCAAAATATCCCAAACATCTCAAATTCGATACCTGAGCCATATTTTGGACCCAAATTCCGGCTCTCTGCACCTATTCGCCGTTTGAAATTCCGACTTTTTATACAAAAAATCTGCCTATTACTGAGAGCGCCTATGGGACACATTTTGCCCAAACCCCCTTGCAGTTTTCAAAATATCCAAAATTCGATACCTGAGCCATATTTTGGACCCAAATTCTGGCTCTCTGCATCTATTCGCAGTTTGAAATTCCGATTTTTATACAAAAAAATCGCCAATTACTGAAAGCATCTGTGGTCACATTTTTCCCAAACCACCCTGCAGTTTTCAAAATATCCCAAAAATCCCAAATTCGATACCTGAGTCATATTTTGGACCCAAATTCTGGCTCTCTGCACCTATTCGCAGTTTGAAATTCCGACTTTTTATACAAAAAATCTGCCAATTACTGAAAGCAGGGGTGGGTCACATTTTTCCCAAACCCCCCCTGCAGTTTTCAAAATATCCCAAACATCCCAAATTCGATACCTGAGCCATATTTTGGACCCAAATTCTGGCTCTCTGCACCTATTCGCAGTTTGAAATTCCGACTTTTTATACCAAAAATCTGCCAATTACTGAAAGCGGCGGTGGGTCACATTTTTCCCAAACCCCCCTGCAGTTTTCAAAATATCCCAAACATCTCAAATTCGATACCTGAGCCATATTTTGGACCCAAATTCTGGCTCTCTGCACCTATTCGCCGTTTGAAATTCCGAATTTTTATACAAAAAATCTGCCAATTACTGAAAGCGGCAATGGGTCACTTTGCCCAAACCCCCCTGCAGTTTTCAAAATATCCCAAACATCCCAAATTCGATACCTGAGCCATATTTTGGACCCAAATTCTGGCTCTCTACACCTATTCGCAGTTTGGAATTCCAAATTTTTATACCAAAAATATGCCAATTACTGAAAGCGGCGGTGGGTCACATTTTGCCCAAACTCCCCCTGCAGTTTTGAAAATATCCCAAACATCCCAAATTCGATACCTGAGCGATATTTTGGACCCAAATTCTGGCTCTCTGCACCTATTTGCAGTTTGAAATTCCGAATTTTTATACAAAAAATCTGCCAATTACTGAAAGCGGCGGTGGGTCACATTTTTCCCAAACCCCCCTGCAGTTTTCAAAATATCCCAAACATCCCAAATTCGATACCTAAGCCATATTTTTCACCCAAATTCTGGCTCTCTGCACATATACGCAGTTTGAAATTCGGACTTTTTATACCAAAAATTTGCCAATTAATGAAAGCGGCGCTGGGTCACATTTTGCCCAAACCATCCTGCAGTTTTCAAAATATCCCAAACATCCCAAATTCGATACCTGAGCCATATTTTGGACCCAAATTCTGGCTCTCTGCACCTATTCGCAGTTTGAAATTCCGACTTTTTATACAAAAAATCTGCCAATTACTGAAAGCAGGGGTGGGTCACATTTTTCCCAAACCCCCCTGCAGTTTTCAAAATATCCCAAACATCCCAAATTCGATACCTGAGCCATATTTTGGACCCAAATTCCGGCTCTCTGCACCTATTCGCCGTTTGAAATTCCGACTTTTTATACAAAAAATCTGCCTGTTACTGAGAGCGGCTATGGGTCACATTTTGCCCAAACCCCCATGCAGTTTTCAAAATATCCCAAATTCGATTCCTGAGCCATATTTTGTACCAAAATTCTGGCTCTCTGCACCTATTCGCAGTTTAAAATTCCTACTTTTTATACCAAAAATTTGCCAATTACTGAAAGCGGCTGTGGTCACATTTTTCCCAAACCCCCCTGCAGTTTTCAAAATATTTCAAAAATCCCAAATTCGATACCTGAGCCATATTTTGGACCCAAATTCCGACTCTCTGCACCTATTCGCCGTTTGAAATTCCGACTTTTTATACAAAAAATCTGCCAATTACTGAGAGCAGCTATGGGACACTTTTTGCCCAAACCCCCTTGCAGTTTTCAAAATATCCCAAACATCCCAAATTCGATACCTGAGCCATATTTTGGACCCAAATTCTGGCTCTCTGCACCTATTCGCCGTTTGAAATTCCTAATTTTTATACAAAAAATCTGCCAATTACTGAAAGCGGCAATGGGTCACTTTGCCCAAACCCCCCTGCAGTTTTCAAAATATCCCAAACATCCCAAATTCGATACCTGAGCTTTATTTTGGACCCAAATTCTGGCTCTCTACACCTATTCGCAGTTTGGAATTCCGAATTTTTATACCAAAAATATGCCAATTACTGAAAGCGGCGGTGGGTCACATTTTGCCCAAACCCCCCCTGCAGTTTTGAAAATATCCCAAAAATCCCAAATTCGATACCTGAGCGATATTTTGGACCCAAATTCTGGCTCTCTGCACCTATTCGCCGTTTGAAATTCCGACTTTTTATACAAAAAATCTGCCAATTACTGAGAGCAGCTATGGGACACTTTTTGCCCAAACCCCCTTGCAGTTTTCAAAATATCCCAAACATCCCAAATTCGATACCTAAGCCATATTTTTCACCCAAATTCTGGCTCTCTGCACCTATACGCAGTTTGAAATTCGGACTTTTTATACCAAAAATTTGCCAATTAATAAAAGCGGCGCTAGGTCACATTTGGCCCAAACCATCCTGCAGTTTTCAAAATATCCCAAACATCCCAAATTCGATACCTGAGCCATATTTTGGACCCAAATTCTGGCTCTCTGCACCTATTCGCAGTTTGAAATTCCGACTTTTTATACAAAAAATCTGCCAATTACTGAAAGCAGGGGTGGTTCACATTTTTCCCAAACCCCCCTGCAGTTTTCAAAATATCCCAAACATCCCAAATTCGATACCTGAGCCATATTTTGGACCCAAATTCCGGCTCTCTGCACCTATTCGCCGTTTGAAATTCCGACTTTTTATACAAAAAATCTGCCAATTACTGACAGCAGCAATGGGACACATTTTGCCCAAACCCCCTTGCAGTTTTCAAAATATCCCAAATTCGATACCTGAGCCATATTTTGGACCCAAATTCTGGCTCTCTGCATCTATTCGCAGTTTGAAATTCCGACTTTTTATACAAAAAATTTGCCAATTACTGAAAGCGGCGGTGGGTCACATTTTGCCCAAACCCCCCTGCAGTTTTCAAAATATCCCAAACATCCCAAATTCGATACCTGAGCCATATTTTGGACCCAAATTCTGGCTCTCTGCACCTATTCGCAGTTTGAAATTCGGAATTTTTATACCAAAATCTTGCTAATTAATGAAACCGGCGCTGGGTCACATTTTGCCCTAACCCCCCTGCAGTTTTCAAAATATCCCAAACATCCCAAATTCGATACCTGAGCCATATTTTGGACCCAAATTCTGGCTCTCTGCACCTATTCGCAGTTTGAAATTTCGACTTTTTATACCAAAAATTTGCCAATTACTGAAAGCGGCAGTGGGTAACATGTTGCCCAAACCCCCCTGCAGTTTTCAAAATATCCCAAACATCCCAAATTCGATACCTGAGCCATATTTCGGACCCAAATTCCGGCTCTCTGCACCTATTCGCTGTTTGAAATTCCGTCTTTTTATACAAAAAATCTGCCAATTACTGACAGCGGCTATTGGACACATTTTGCCCAAACCCCCTTGCAGTTTTCAAAATATCCCAAATTCGATATCTGAGCCATATTTTGGACCCAAATTCTGGCTCTCTGCATCTATTCGCAGTTTGAAATTCTGACTTTTTATACCAAAATCTTGCCAATTAATGAAACCGGCGCTGGGTCACATTTTGCCCTAACCCCTCTGCAGTTTTCAAAATATCCCAAATATCCCAAATTCGATACCCGAGCCATATTTCGGACCCCAATTCTGGCTCTCTGCACCTATTCGCAGTTTGAAATTCCGACTTTTTATACCAAAAATCTGCCAATTACTGAAAGCGGCGGTGGGTCACATTTTTCACAAACCCCCCCCCTGCAGTTTTCAAAATATCCCAAACATCTCAAATTCGATACCTGAGCCATATTTTGGACCCAAATTCCGGCTCTCTGCACCTATTCGCCGATTGAAATTCAGACTTTTTATGCAAAAAATCTGCCTATTACTGAGAGCGGCTATGGGACACATTTTGCCCAAACCCCCTTTCAGTTTTCAAAATATCCCAAATTCGATACCTGAGCCATATTTTGTACCCAAATTCTGGCTCTCTGCACCTATTCGCAGTTTAAAATTCCTACTTTTTATACCAAAAATCTGCCAATTACTGAAAGCGGCTGTGGTCACATAATTCAAAAACCCCCCTGCAGTTTTCAAAATATCCCAAAAATCCCAAATTCGATACATGAGCCATATTTTGGACCCAAATTCCGACTCTCTGCACCTATTCGCCGTTTGAAATTCCGACTTTTTATACAAAAAATCTGCCAATTACTGAAAGCGGCAATGGGTCACTTTGCCCAAACCCCCCTGCAGTTTTCAAAATATCCCAAACATCCCAAATTCGATACCTGAGCCATATTTTGGACCCAAATTCTGGCTCTCTACACCTATTCGCAGTTTGGAATTCCGAATTTTTATACCAAAAATATGCCAATTACTGAAAGCGGCGGTGGGTCACATTTTGCCCAAACCCCCCCTGCAGTTTTGAAAATATCCCAAACATCCCAAATTCGATACCTGAGCGATATTTTGGACCCAAATTCTGGCTCTCTGCACCTATTTGCATTTTGAAATTCCGAATTTTTATACCAAAAATCTGCCAATTACTGAAAGCGGCGGTGGGTCACATTTTTCCCAAACCCCCCTGCAGTTTTCAAAATATCCCAAACATCCCAAATTCGATACCTGAGCGATATTTTGGACCCAAATTCTGGCTCTCTGCATCTATTCGCAGTTTGAAATTCGGAATTTTATACCAAAAATTTGCCAATTAATGAAAGCAGCGCTGGGTCACATTTTGCCCAAACCATCCTGCAGTTTTCAAAATGTCCCAAACATCCCAAATTCGATACCTGAGCCATATTTTGGACCCAAATTCTGGCTCTCTGCACCTATTCGCAGTTTGAAATTCCGACTTTTTATACAAAAAATCTGCCAATTACTGAAAGCAGGGGTGGGTCACAATTTGCCCAAACCCCCCTTAAGTTTTCAAAATATCCCAAACATCCCAAATTCGATACCTAAGCCATATTTTTCACCCAAATTCTGACTCTCTGCACCTATACGCAGTTTGAAATTCGGACTTTTTATACCAAAAATTTGCCAATTAATGAAAGCGGCGCTGGGTCACATTTTGCCCAAACCATCCTGCAGTTTTCAAAATATCCCAAACATCCCAAATTCGATACCTGAGCCATATTTTGGACCCAAATTCTGGCTCTCTGCACCTATTCGCAGTTTGAAATTCCGACTTTTTATACAAAAAATCTGCCAATTACTGAAAGCAGAGGTGGGTCACATTTTTCCCAAACCCCCCTGCAGTTTTCAAAATATCCCAAACATCCCAAATTCGATACCTGAGCCATATTTTGGACCCAAATTCCGGCTCTCTGCACCTATTCGCCATTTGAAATTCCGACTTTTTATACAAAAAATCTGCCAATTACTGACAGCAGCTATGGGACACATTTTGCCCAAACCCCCTTGCAGTTTTCAAAATATCCCAAATTCGATACCTGAGCCATATTTTGTACCCAAATTCTGGCTCTCTGCATCTATTCGCAGTTTGAAATTCCGACTTTTTATACAAAAAAATTGCCAATTACTGAAAGGGGCGGTGGGTCACATTTTGCCAAACCCCACTGCAGTTTTCAAAATATCCCAAACATCCCAAATTCGATACCTGAGCCATATTTTGGACCCAAATTCTGGCTCTCTACACCTATTCGCAGTTTGGAATTCCAAATTTTTATACCAAAAATATGCCAATTACTGAAAGCGGCGGTGGGTCACATTTTGCCCAAACTCCCCCTGCAGTTTTGAAAATATCCCAAACATCCCAAATTCGATACCTGAGCGATATTTTGGACCCAAATTCTGGCTCTCTGCACCTATTTGCAGTTTGAAATTCCGAATTTTTATACAAAAAATCTGCCAATTACTGAAAGCGGCGGTGGGTCACATTTTTCCCAAACCCCCCTGCAGTTTTCAAAATATCCCAAACATCCCAAATTCGATACCTAAGCCATATTTTTCACCCAAATTCTGGCTCTCTGCACATATACGCAGTTTGAAATTCGGACTTTTTATACCAAAAATTTGCCAATTAATGAAAGCGGCGCTGGGTCACATTTTGCCCAAACCATCCTGCAGTTTTCAAAATATCCCAAACATCCCAAATTCGATACCTGAGCCATATTTTGGACCCAAATTCTGGCTCTCTGCACCTATTCGCAGTTTGAAATTCCGACTTTTTATCCAAAAAATCTGCCAATTACTGAAAGCAGGGGTGGGTCACATTTTTCCCAAACCCCCCTGCAGTTTTCAAAATATCCCAAACATCCCAAATTCGATACCTGAGCCATATTTTGGACCCAAATTCCGGCTCTCTGCACCTATTCGCCGTTTGAAATTCCGACTTTTTATACAAAAAATCTGCCTGTTACTGAGAGCGGCTATGGGTCACATTTTGCCCAAACCCCCATGCAGTTTTCAAAATATCCCAAATTCGATTCCTGAGCCATATTTTGTACCAAAATTCTGGCTCTCTGCACCTATTCGCAGTTTAAAATTCCTACTTTTTATACCAAAAATTTGCCAATTACTGAAAGCGGCTGTGGTCACATTTTTCCCAAACCCCCCTGCAGTTTTCAAAATATTTCAAAAATCCCAAATTCGATACCTGAGCCATATTTTGGACCCAAATTCCGACTCTCTGCACCTATTCGCCGTTTGAAATTCCGACTTTTTATACAAAAAATCTGCCAATTACTGAGAGCAGCTATGGGACACTTTTTGCCCAAACCCCCTTGCAGTTTTCAAAATATCCCAAACATCCCAAATTCGATACCTGAGCCATATTTTGGACCCAAATTCTGGCTCTCTGCACCTATTCGCCGTTTGAA
This sequence comes from Procambarus clarkii, assembly GCF_040958095.1. Classification (NCBI taxonomy): domain Eukaryota; kingdom Metazoa; phylum Arthropoda; class Malacostraca; order Decapoda; family Cambaridae; genus Procambarus; species Procambarus clarkii. The sequence goes on from NC_091210.1 coordinate 30,834,070, forward strand.
ATTCCTAATTTTTATACAAAAAATCTGCCAATTACTGAAAGCGGCAATGGGTCACTTTGCCCAAACCCCCCTGCAGTTTTCAAAATATCCCAAACATCCCAAATTCGATACCTGAGCTTTATTTTGGACCCAAATTCTGGCTCTCTACACCTATTCGCAGTTTGGAATTCCGAATTTTTATACCAAAAATATGCCAATTACTGAAAGCGGCGGTGGGTCACATTTTGCCCAAACCCCCCCTGCAGTTTTGAAAATATCCCAAAAATCCCAAATTCGATACCTGAGCGATATTTTGGACCCAAATTCTGGCTCTCTGCACCTATTCGCCGTTTGAAATTCCGACTTTTTATACAAAAAATCTGCCAATTACTGAGAGCAGCTATGGGACACTTTTTGCCCAAACCCCCTTGCAGTTTTCAAAATATCCCAAACATCCCAAATTCGATACCTAAGCCATATTTTTCACCCAAATTCTGGCTCTCTGCACCTATACGCAGTTTGAAATTCGGACTTTTTATACCAAAAATTTGCCAATTAATAAAAGCGGCGCTAGGTCACATTTGGCCCAAACCATCCTGCAGTTTTCAAAATATCCCAAACATCCCAAATTCGATACCTGAGCCATATTTTGGACCCAAATTCTGGCTCTCTGCACCTATTCGCAGTTTGAAATTCCGACTTTTTATACAAAAAATCTGCCAATTACTGAAAGCAGGGGTGGTTCACATTTTTCCCAAACCCCCCTGCAGTTTTCAAAATATCCCAAACATCCCAAATTCGATACCTGAGCCATATTTTGGACCCAAATTCCGGCTCTCTGCACCTATTCGCCGTTTGAAATTCCGACTTTTTATACAAAAAATCTGCCAATTACTGACAGCAGCAATGGGACACATTTTGCCCAAACCCCCTTGCAGTTTTCAAAATATCCCAAATTCGATACCTGAGCCATATTTTGGACCCAAATTCTGGCTCTCTGCATCTATTCGCAGTTTGAAATTCCGACTTTTTATACAAAAAATTTGCCAATTACTGAAAGCGGCGGTGGGTCACATTTTGCCCAAACCCCCCTGCAGTTTTCAAAATATCCCAAACATCCCAAATTCGATACCTGAGCCATATTTTGGACCCAAATTCTGGCTCTCTGCACCTATTCGCAGTTTGAAATTCGGAATTTTTATACCAAAATCTTGCTAATTAATGAAACCGGCGCTGGGTCACATTTTGCCCTAACCCCCCTGCAGTTTTCAAAATATCCCAAACATCCCAAATTCGATACCTGAGCCATATTTTGGACCCAAATTCTGGCTCTCTGCACCTATTCGCAGTTTGAAATTTCGACTTTTTATACCAAAAATTTGCCAATTACTGAAAGCGGCAGTGGGTAACATGTTGCCCAAACCCCCCTGCAGTTTTCAAAATATCCCAAACATCCCAAATTCGATACCTGAGCCATATTTCGGACCCAAATTCCGGCTCTCTGCACCTATTCGCTGTTTGAAATTCCGTCTTTTTATACAAAAAATCTGCCAATTACTGACAGCGGCTATTGGACACATTTTGCCCAAACCCCCTTGCAGTTTTCAAAATATCCCAAATTCGATATCTGAGCCATATTTTGGACCCAAATTCTGGCTCTCTGCATCTATTCGCAGTTTGAAATTCTGACTTTTTATACCAAAATCTTGCCAATTAATGAAACCGGCGCTGGGTCACATTTTGCCCTAACCCCTCTGCAGTTTTCAAAATATCCCAAATATCCCAAATTCGATACCCGAGCCATATTTCGGACCCCAATTCTGGCTCTCTGCACCTATTCGCAGTTTGAAATTCCGACTTTTTATACCAAAAATCTGCCAATTACTGAAAGCGGCGGTGGGTCACATTTTTCACAAACCCCCCCCCCTGCAGTTTTCAAAATATCCCAAACATCTCAAATTCGATACCTGAGCCATATTTTGGACCCAAATTCCGGCTCTCTGCACCTATTCGCCGATTGAAATTCAGACTTTTTATGCAAAAAATCTGCCTATTACTGAGAGCGGCTATGGGACACATTTTGCCCAAACCCCCTTTCAGTTTTCAAAATATCCCAAATTCGATACCTGAGCCATATTTTGTACCCAAATTCTGGCTCTCTGCACCTATTCGCAGTTTAAAATTCCTACTTTTTATACCAAAAATCTGCCAATTACTGAAAGCGGCTGTGGTCACATAATTCAAAAACCCCCCTGCAGTTTTCAAAATATCCCAAAAATCCCAAATTCGATACATGAGCCATATTTTGGACCCAAATTCCGACTCTCTGCACCTATTCGCCGTTTGAAATTCCGACTTTTTATACAAAAAATCTGCCAATTACTGAAAGCGGCAATGGGTCACTTTGCCCAAACCCCCCTGCAGTTTTCAAAATATCCCAAACATCCCAAATTCGATACCTGAGCCATATTTTGGACCCAAATTCTGGCTCTCTACACCTATTCGCAGTTTGGAATTCCGAATTTTTATACCAAAAATATGCCAATTACTGAAAGCGGCGGTGGGTCACATTTTGCCCAAACCCCCCCTGCAGTTTTGAAAATATCCCAAACATCCCAAATTCGATACCTGAGCGATATTTTGGACCCAAATTCTGGCTCTCTGCACCTATTTGCATTTTGAAATTCCGAATTTTTATACCAAAAATCTGCCAATTACTGAAAGCGGCGGTGGGTCACATTTTTCCCAAACCCCCCTGCAGTTTTCAAAATATCCCAAACATCCCAAATTCGATACCTGAGCGATATTTTGGACCCAAATTCTGGCTCTCTGCATCTATTCGCAGTTTGAAATTCGGAATTTTATACCAAAAATTTGCCAATTAATGAAAGCAGCGCTGGGTCACATTTTGCCCAAACCATCCTGCAGTTTTCAAAATGTCCCAAACATCCCAAATTCGATACCTGAGCCATATTTTGGACCCAAATTCTGGCTCTCTGCACCTATTCGCAGTTTGAAATTCCGACTTTTTATACAAAAAATCTGCCAATTACTGAAAGCAGGGGTGGGTCACAATTTGCCCAAACCCCCCTTAAGTTTTCAAAATATCCCAAACATCCCAAATTCGATACCTAAGCCATATTTTTCACCCAAATTCTGACTCTCTGCACCTATACGCAGTTTGAAATTCGGACTTTTTATACCAAAAATTTGCCAATTAATGAAAGCGGCGCTGGGTCACATTTTGCCCAAACCATCCTGCAGTTTTCAAAATATCCCAAACATCCCAAATTCGATACCTGAGCCATATTTTGGACCCAAATTCTGGCTCTCTGCACCTATTCGCAGTTTGAAATTCCGACTTTTTATACAAAAAATCTGCCAATTACTGAAAGCAGAGGTGGGTCACATTTTTCCCAAACCCCCCTGCAGTTTTCAAAATATCCCAAACATCCCAAATTCGATACCTGAGCCATATTTTGGACCCAAATTCCGGCTCTCTGCACCTATTCGCCATTTGAAATTCCGACTTTTTATACAAAAAATCTGCCAATTACTGACAGCAGCTATGGGACACATTTTGCCCAAACCCCCTTGCAGTTTTCAAAATATCCCAAATTCGATACCTGAGCCATATTTTGTACCCAAATTCTGGCTCTCTGCATCTATTCGCAGTTTGAAATTCCGACTTTTTATACAAAAAAATTGCCAATTACTGAAAGGGGCGGTGGGTCACATTTTGCCAAACCCCACTGCAGTTTTCAAAATATCCCAAACATCCCAAATTCGATACCTGAGCCATATTTTGGACCCAAATTCTGGCTCTCTGCACCTATTCGTAGTTTGAAATTCGGACTTTTTATACCAAAATCTTGCCAATTAATGAAACCGGCGCTGGGTCACATTTTGCCCTAACCCCCCTGCAGTTTTCAAAATATCCCAAACATCCCAAATTCGATACCTGAGCCATATTTCGGACCCAAATTCTGGCTCTCTGCACGTATTCGCAGTTTGATATTCCGACTTTTTATACCAAAAATCTGCCAATTACTGAAAGCGGCGGTGGGTCACATTTTTCCCAAACCCCCCTGCAGTTTTCAAAATATCCCAAACATCTCAAATTCGATACCTGAGCCATATTTTGGACCTAAATTCCGGCTCTCTGCACCTATTCGCCGTTTGAAATTCCGACTTTTTATACAAAACATCTGCCTGTTACTGACAGCGGCTATGGGACACATTTTGCCCAAACCCCCATGCAGTTTTCAAAATATCCCAAATTCGATTCCTGAGCCATATTTTGTACCAAAATTCTGGCTCTCTGCACCTATTCGCAGTTTAAAATTCCTACTTTTTATACCACAAATTTGCCAATTACTGAAAGCGGCTGTGGTCACATTTTTCCCAAACCCCCCTGCAGTTTTCAAAATATTTCAAAAATCCCAAATTCGATACCTGAGCCATATTTTGGACCCAAATTCTGGCTCTCTGCACCTATTCGCCGTTTGAAATTCCTAATTTTTATACAAAAAATCTGCCAATTACTGAAAGCGGCAATGGGTCACTTTGCCCAAACCCCCCTGCAGTTTTCAAAATATCCCAAACATCCCAAATTCGATACCTGAGCTATATTTTGGACCCAAATTCTGGCTCTCTACACCTATTCGCAGTTTGGAATTCTGAATTTTTATACCAAACATATGCCAATTACTGAAAGCGGCGGTGGGTCACATTTTGCCCAAACCCCCCCTGCAGTTTTGAAAATATCCCAAACATCCCAAATTCGATACTTGAGCGATATTTTGGACCCAAATTCTGGCTCTCTGCACCTATTTGCAGTGTGAAATTCCGAATTTTTATACCAAAAATCTGCCAATTACTGAAAGCGGCGGTGGGTCACATTTTTCCCAAACCCCCCTGCAGTTTTCAAAATATCCCAAACATCCCAAATTCGATACCTGAGCGATATTTTGGACCCAAATTCTGGCTCTCTGCATCTATTCGCAGTTTGAAATTCGGAATTTTATACAAAAAATTTGCCAATTAATGAAAGCAGCGCTGGGTCACATTTTGCCCAAACCATCCTGCAGTTTTCAAAATATCCCAAACATCCCAAATTCGATACCTGAGCCATATTTTGGACCCAAATTCTGGCTCTCTGCACCTATTCGCAGTTTGAAATTCCGACTTTTTATACAAAAAATCTGCCAATTACTGAAAGCATGGGTGGGTCACAATTTGTCCAAACCCCCCTTCAGTTTTCAAAATATACCAAACATCCCAAATTCGATACCTAACCCATATTTTTCACCCAAATTCTGGGTCTCTGCACCTATACGCAGTTTGAAATTCGGACTTTTTATACCAAAAATTTGCCAATTAATAAAAGCGGCGCTGGGTCACATTTGGCCCAAACCATCCTGCAGTTTTCAAAATATCACAAACATCCCAAATTCGATACCTGAGCCATATTTTGGACCCAAATTCTGGCTCTCTGCACCTATTCGCAGTTTGAAATTCCGACTTTTTATACAAAAAATCTGCCAATTACTGAAAGCAGGGGTGGGTCACATTTTTCCCAAACCCCCCTGCAGTTTTCAAAATATCCCAAACATCCCAAATTCGATACCTGAGCCATATTTTGGACCCAAATTCCGGCTCTCTGCACCTATTCGCCGTTTGAAATTCCGACTTTTTATACAAAAAATCTGCCAATTACTGACAGCAGCTATGGGACACATTTTGCCCAAACCCCCTTGCAGTTTTCAAAATATCCCAAATTCGATACCTGAGCCATATTTTGGACCCAAATTCTGGCTCTCTGCATCTATTCGCAGTTTGAAATTCCGACTTTTTATACAAAAAAATTGCCAATTACTGAAAGCGGCGGTGGGTCACATTTTGCCCAAACCCCCCTGCAGTTTTCAAAATATCCCAAACATCCCAAATTCGATACCTGAGCCATATCTTGGACCCAAATTCTGGCTCTCTGCACCTTTTCGCAGTTTGAAATTCGGACTTTTTATACCAAAATCTTGCCAATTAATGAAACCGGCGCTGGGTCACATTTTGCCCAAACCATCCTGCAGTTTTCAAAATATCCCAAACATCCCAAATTCGATACCTTAGCCATATTTTGGACCCAAATTCTGGCTCTCTGCATCTATTCGCAGTTTAAAATTCGGAATTTTATACCAAAAATTTGCCAATTAATGAAAGCGGCGCTGGGTCACATTTTGCCCAAACCATCCTGCAGTTTTCAAAATATCCCAAACATCCCAAATTCGATACCTGAGCCATATTTTGGACCCAAATTCTGGCTCTCTGCACCTATTCGCCGTTTGAAATTCCGAATTTTTATACAAAAAATCTGCCAATTACTGACAGCGGCTATGGGACACATTTTGCACAAACCCCCTTGCAGTTTTCAAAATATCCCAAATTCGATACCTGAGCCATATTTTGGACCCAAATTCTGGCTCTCTGCATCTATTCGCAGTTTGAAATTCCGATTTTTATACAAAAAATTCGCCAATTACTGAAAGCGGCTGTAATCACATTTTTCCCAAACCACCCTGCAGTTTTCAAAATATCCCAAACATCTCAAATTCGATACCTGAGCCATATTTTGGACCCAAATTCTGGCTCTCTGCATCTATTCGCAGTTTGAAATTCCGACTTTTTATACAAAAAATCTGCCAATTACTGAAAGCGGCGGTGGGTCACATTTTTCCCACCCCCCCCTGCAGTTTTCAAAATATCCCAAACATCTCAAATTCGATACCTGAGCCATATTTTGGCCCCAAATTCCGGCTGTCTGCACCTATTCGCCGTTTGAAATTCCGACTTTTTATACAAAAAATCTGCCTATTACTGAGAGCGCCTATGGGACACAATTTGCCCAAACCCCCTTGCAGTTTTCAAAATATCCCAAATTCGATACCTGAGCCATATTTTGTACCCAAATTCTGGCTCTCTGCACCTATTCGCAGTTTAAAATTCCTACTTTTTATACCAAAAATTTGCCAATTACTGAAAGCGGCTGTGGTCACATTTTTCCCAAACCCCCCTGCAGTTTTCAAAATATCCCAAAAATCCCAAATTCGATACCTGAGCCATATTTTGGACCCAAATTCCGACTCTCTGCACCTATTCGCCGTTTGAAATTCCGACTTTTTATACAAAAAATCTGCCAATTGCTGAAAGCGGCAGTGGGTCAATTTGCCCAAACCCCCCTGCAGTTTTCAAAATATCCCAAACATCCCAAATTCGATACCTGAGCCATATTTTGGACCCAAATTCTGGCTCTCCGCACTTATTCGCAGCTTGGAATTCCGAATTTTTATACCAAAAATATGCCAATTACTGAAAGCGGCGGGGGGTCACATTTTGCCCAAACCCCCCCTGCAGTTTTCAAAATATCCCAAACATCCCAAATTCGATACCTGGGCGATATTTTGGACCCAAATTCTGGCTCTCTGCACCTATTTGCAGTTTGAAATTCGGAATTTTATACCAAAAATTTGCCAATTAATGAAAGCGGCGCTGGGTCACATTTTGCCCAAACCTGCCTTCAGTTTTCAAAATATCCCAAACATCCCAAATTCGATAGGTGAGCCATATTTTGGACACAAATTCTGGCTCTCTGCATCTATTCGCAGTTTGAAATTCGGAATTTTATACCAAAAATTTGCCAATTAATGAAAGCGGCGCTGGATCACATTTTGCCCAAACCATCCTGCAGTTTTCAAAATATCCCAAACATCCCAAATTCGATACCTGAGCCATATTTTGGACCCAAATTCTGGCTCTCTGCACCTATTTGCCTTTTGAAATTCCGACTTTTTATACAAAAAATCTGCCAATTAATGACAGCGGCTATGGGACACATTTTGCCCAAACCCCCTTGCAGTTTTCAAAATATCCCAAATTCGATACCTGAGCCATATTTTAGACCCAAATTCTGGCTCTCTGCATCTATTCGCAGTTTGAAATTCCGATTTGTATACAAAAAAATCGCCAATTACTGAAAGCGGCTGTGGTCACATTTTTCCCAAACCACCCTGCAGTTTTCAAAATATCCCAAAAATCCCAAATTCGATACCTGAGCCATATTTTGGACCCAAATTCCGGCTCTCTGCACTTATTCGCCGTTTGAAATTCCGACTTTTTTTACAAAAAATCTGCCAATTACTGACAGCAGCTATGGGACACATTTTGCCCAAACCCCCTTGCAGTTTTCAAAATATCCCAAATTCGATACCTGAGCCATATTTTGGACCCAAATTCTGGCTCTCTGCATCTATTCGCAGTTTAAAATTCCGACTTTTTATACAAAAAATTTGCCAATTACTGAAAGCGGCGGTGGGTCACATTTTGCATAAAACCCCCTGCAGTTTTCAAAATATCCCAAACATCCCAAATTCGATACCTGAGCCATATTTTGGACCCAAATTCTGGCTCTCTGCACCTATTCGCAGTTTGAAATTCCGACTTTTTATACCAAAAATCTGCCAATTACTGAATGCGGCGGTGGGTCACATTTTTCCCAAACCCCCCTGCAGTTTTCAAAATATCCCAAACATCTCAAATTCGATACCTGAGCCATATTTTGGACCCAAATTCTGGCTCTCTGCACCTATTCGCCGTTTGAAATTCCGACTTTTTATACAAAAAATCTGCCAATTACTGACAGCGGCAATGGGACACATTTTGGCCAAACCCCCTTGCAGTTTTCAAAATATCCCAAATTCGATACCTGAGCCATATTTTGGACCCAAATTCTGGCTCTCTGCATCTATTCGAAGTTTGAAATTCCGACTTTTTATACTAAATATTCGCCAATTACTGAAAGCGGCTGTGGTCACATTTTTCCCAAACCACCCTGCAGTTTTCAAAATATCCCAAAAATCCCAAATTCGATACCTGAGCCATATTTTGGACCCAAATTCTGGCTCTCTGCATCTATTCGCAGTTTGAAATTCCGACTTTTTATACAAAAAATTTGCCAATTACTGAAAGCGGCGGTGGGTCACATTTTGCCCAAACCCCCCTGCAGTTTTCAAAATATCCCAAACATCCCAAATTCGATACCTGAGCCATATCTTGGACCCAAATTCTGGCTCTCTGCACCTATTCGCAGTTTGAAATTCGGACTTTTTATACCAAAATCTTGCCAATTAATGAAACCGGCGTTGGGTCACATTTTGCCCAAACCATCCTGCAGTTTTCAAAATATACCAAACATCCCAAATTCGATACGTGAGCCATATTTTTAACCCAAATTCTGGCTCTCTGCATCTATTCGCAGTTTGAAATTCGGAATTTTATACCAAAAATTTGCCAATTAATGAAAGCGGCGCTGGGTCACATTTTGCCCAAACCATCCTGCAGTTTTCAAAATATCCCAAACATCCCAAATTCGATACCTGAGCCATATTTTGGACCCAAATTCTGGCTCTCTGCACCTATTCGCCGTTTGAAATTCCGAATTTTTATACAAAAAATCTGCCAATTACTGACAGCGGCTGTGGGACACATTTTGCCCAAACCCCCTTGCAGTTTTCAAAATATCCCAAATTCGATACCTGAGCCATATTTTGGACCCAAATTCTGGCTCTCTGCATCTATTCGCAGTTTGAAATTCCGATTTTTATACAAAAAATTCGCCAATTACTGAAAGCGGCTGTAATCACATTTTTCCCAAACCACCCTGCAGTTTTCAAAATATCCCAAACATCTCAAATTCGATACCTGAGCCATATTTTGGACCCAAATTCTGGCTCTCTGCATCTATTCGCAGTTTGAAATTCCGACTTTTTATACAAAAAATCTGCCAATTACTGAAAGCGGCGGTGGGTCACATTTTTCCCAACCCCCCCTGCAGTTTTCAAAATATCCCAAACATCTCAAATTCGATACCTGAGCCATATTTTGGACCCAAATTCCGGCTCTCTGCACCTATTCGCCGTTTGAAATTCCGACTTTTTATACAAAAAATCTGCCTATTACTGAGAGCGCCTATGGGACACATTTTGCCCAAACCCCCTTGCAGTTTTCAAAATATCCAAAATTCGATACCTGAGCCATATTTTGGACCCAAATTCTGGCTCTCTGCATCTATTCGCAGTTTGAAATTCCGATTTTTATACAAAAAAATCGCCAATTACTGAAAGCGGCTGTGGTCACATTTTTCCCAAACCACCCTGCAGTTTTCAAAATATCCCAAAAATCCCAAATTCGATACCTGAGTCATATTTTGGACCCAAATTCTGGCTCTCTGCACCTATTCGCAGTTTGAAATTCCGACTTTTTATACAAAAAATCTGCCAATTACTGAAAGCAGGGGTGGGTCACATTTTTCCCAAACCCCCCCCGCAGTTTTCAAAATATCCCAAACATCCCAAATTCGATACCTGAGCCATATTTTGGACCCAAATTCCGGCTCTCTGCACTTATTCGCCGTTTGAAATTCCGACTTTTTTTACAAAAAATCTGCCAATTACTGACAGCAGCTATGGGACACATTTTGCCCAAACCCCCTTGCAGTTTTCAAAATATCCCAAATTCGATACCTGAGCCATATTTTGGACCCAAATTCTGGCTCTCTGCATCTATTCGCAGTTTAAAATTCCGACTTTTTATACAAAAAATTTGCCAATTACTGAAAGCGGCGGTGGGTCACATTTTGCATAAACCCCCCTGCAGTTTTCAAAATATCCCAAACATCCCAAATTCGATACCTGAGCCATATTTTGGACCCAAATTCTGGCTCTCTGCACCTATTCGCAGTTTGAAATTCCGACTTTTTATACCAAAAATCTGCCAATTACTGAAAGCGGCGGTGGGTCACATTTTTCCCAAACCCCCCTGCAGTTTTCAAAATATCCCAAACATCTCAAATTCGATACCTGAGCCATATTTTGGACCCAAATTCTGGCTCTCTGCACCTATTCGCCGTTTGAAATTCCGAATTTTATACAAAAAATCTGCCAATTACTGACAGCGGCAATGGGACACATTTTGGCCAAACCCCCTTGCAGTTTTCAAAATATCCCAAATTCGATACCTGAGCCATATTTTGGACCCAAATTCTGGCTCTCTGCATCTATTCGCAGTTTGAAATTCCGACTTTTTATACTAAATATTCGCCAATTACTGAAAGCGGCTGTGGTCACATTTTTCCCAAACCACCCTGCAGTTTTCAAAATATCCCAAAAATCCCAAATTCGATACCTGAGCCATATTTTGGACCCAAATTCTGGCTCTCTGCATCTATTCGCAGTTTGAAATTCCGACTTTTTATACAAAAAATTTGCCAATTACTGAAAGCGGCGGTGGGTCACATTTTGCCCAAACCCCCCTGCAGTTTTCAAAATATCCCAAACATCCCAAATTCGATACCTGAGCCATATCTTGGACCCAAATCCTGGCTCTCTGCACCTATTCGCAGTTTGAAATTCGGACTTTTTATACCAAAATCTTGCCAATTAATGAAACCGGCGCTGGGTCACATTTTGCCCAAACCATCCTGCAGTTTTCAAAATATACCAAACATCCCAAATTCGATACGTGAGCCATATTTTGGACCCAAATTCTGGCTCTGCATCTATTCGCAGTTTGAAATTCGGAATTTTATACCAAAAATTTGCCAATTAATGAAAGCGGCGCTGGGTCACATTTTGCCCAAACCATCCTGCAGTTTTCAAAATATCCCAAACATCCCAAATTCGATACCTGAGCCATATTTTGGACCCAAATTCTGGCTCTCTGCACCTATTCGCCGTTTGAAATTCCGAATTTTTATACAAAAAATCTGCCAATTACTGACAGCGGCTATGGGACACATTTTGCCCAAACCCCCTTGCAGTTTTCAAAATATCCCAAATTCGATACCTGAGCCATATTTTGGACCCAAATTCTGGCTCTCTGCATCTATTCGCAGTTTGAAATTCCGATTTTTATACAAAAAATTCGCCAATTACTGAAAGCGGCTGTAATCACATTTTTCCCAAACCACCCTGCAGTTTTCAAAATATCCCAAACATCTCAAATTCGATACCTGAGCCATATTTTGGACCCAAATTCTGGCTCTCTGCATCTATTCGCAGTTTGAAATTCCGACTTTTTATACAAAAAATCTGCCAATTACTGAAAGCGGCGGTGGGTCACATTTTTCCCAACCCCCCCTGCAGTTTTCAAAATATCCCAAACATCTCAAATTCGATACCTGAGCCATATTTTGGACCCAAATTCCGACTCTCTGCACCTATTCGCCGTTTGAAATTCCGACTTTTTATACAAAAAATCTGCCAATTGCTGAAAGCGGCAGTGGGTCACTTTGCCCAAACCCCCCTGCAGTTTTCAAAATATCCCAAACATCCCAAATTCGATACCTGAGCCATATTTTGGACCCAAATTCTGGCTCTCCGCACCTATTCGCAGTTTGGAATTCCGAATTTTTATACCAAAAATATGCCAATTACTGAAAGCGGCGGGGGGTCACATTTTGCCCAAACCCCCCCTGCAGTTTTCAAAATATCCCAAACATCCCAAATTCGATACCTGAGCGATATTTTGGACCCAAATTCTGGCTCTCTGCACCTATTTGCAGTTTGAAATTCCGAATTTTTATAACAAAAATCTGCCAATTACTGAAAGCGGCGGTGGGTCACATTTTGCCCAAACCTGCCTTCAGTTTTCAAAATATCCCAAACCTCCCAAATTCGATAGGTGAGCCATATTTTGGACCCAAATTCTGGCTCTCTGCATCTATTCGCAGTTTGAAATTCGGAATTTTATACCAAAAATTTGCCAATTAATGAAAGCGGCAGTGGGTCACATTTTGCCCAAACCATCCTGCAGTTTTCAAAATATCCCAAACATCCCAAATTCGATACCTGAGCCATATTTTGGACCCAAATTCTGGCTCTCTGCACCTATTCGCCGTTTGAAATTCCGACTTTTTATAAAAAAATCTGCCAATTACTGACAGCGGCTATGGGACACATTTTGCCCAAACCCCCTTGCAGTTTTCAAAATATCCCAAATTCGATACCTGAGCCATATTTTGGACCCAAATTCTGGCTCTCTGCATCTATTCGCAGTTTGAAATTCCGATTTTTATACAAAAAAATCGCCAATTACTGAAAGCGGCTGTGGTCACATTTTTCCCAAACCACCCTGCAGTTTTCAAAATATCTCAAAAATCCCAAATTCGATACCTGAGTCATATTTTGGACCCAAATTCTGGCTCTCTGCACCTATTCGCAGTTTGAAATTCCGACTTTTTATACAAAAAATCTGCCAATTACTGAAAGCAGGGGTGGGTCACATTTTTCCCAAACCCCCCCCGCAGTTTTCAAAATATCCCAAACATCCCAAATTCGATACCTGAGCCATATTTTGGACCCAAATTCCGGCTCTCTGCACTTATTCGCCGTTTGAAATTCCGACTTTTTTTACAAAAAATCTGCCAATTACTGACAGCAGCTATGGGACACATTTTGCCCAAACCCCCTTGCAGTTTTCAAAATATCCCAAATTCGATACCTGAGCCATATTTTGGACCCAAATTCTGGCTCTCTGCATCTATTCGCAGTTTGAAATTCCGACTTTTTATAAAAAAAATTTGCCAATTACTGAAAGCGGCGGTGGGTCACATTTTGCATAAACCCCCCTGCAGTTTTCAAAATATCCCAAACATCCCAAATTCGATACCTGAGCCATATTTTGGACCCAAATTCTGGCTCTCTGCACCTATTCGCAGTTTGAAATTCCGACTTTTTATACCAAAAATCTGCCAATTACTGAAAGCGGCGGTGGGTCACATTTTTCCCAAACCCCCCTGCAGTTTTCAAAATATCCCAAACATCTCAAATTCGATACCTGAGCCATATTTTGGACTCAAATTCTGGCTCTCTGCACCTATTCGCCGTTTGAAATTCCGACTTTTTATACAAAAAATCTGCCAATTACTGACAGCGGCAATGGGACACATTTTGGCCAAACCCCCTTGCAGTTTTCAAAATATCCCAAATTCGATACCTGAGCCATATTTTGGACCCAAATTCTGGCTCTCTGCATCTATTCGCAGTTTGAAATTCCGACTTTTTATACTAAATATTCGCCAATTACTGAAAGCGGCTGTGGTCACATTTTTCCCAAACCACCCTGCAGTTTTCAAAATATCCCAAAAATCCCAAATTCTATACCTGAGCCATATTTTGGACCCAAATTCTGGCTCTCTGCATCTATTCGCAGTTTGAAATTCCGACTTTTTATACAAAAAATTTGCCAATTACTGAAAGCGGCGGTGGGTCACATTTTGCCCAAACCCCCCTGCAGTTTTCAAAATATCCCAAACATCCCAAATTCGATACCTGAGCCATATCTTGGACCCAAATTCTGGCTCTCTGCACCTATTCGCAGTTTGAAATTCGGAATTTTATACCAAAAATTTGCCAATTAATGAAAGCGGCGCTGGGTCACATTTTGCCCAAACCATCCTGCAGTTTTCAAAATATCCCAAACATCCCAAATTCGATACCTGAGCCATATTTTGGACCCAAATTCTGGCTCTCTGCACCTATTCGCCGTTTGAAATTCCGAATTTTTATACAAAAAATCTGCCAATTACTGACAGCGGCTATGGGACACATTTTGCCCAAACCCCCTTGCAGTTTTCAAAATATCCCAAATTCGATACCTGAGCCATATTTTGGACCCAAATTCTGGCTCTCTGCATCTATTCGCAGTTTGAAATTCCGATTTTTATACAAAAAATTCGCCAATTACTGAAAGCGGCTGTAATCACATTTTTCCCAAACCACCCTGCAGTTTTCAAAATATCCCAAACATCTCAAATTCGATACCTGAGCCATATTTTGGACCCAAATTCTGGCTCTCTGCATCTATTCCCAGTTTGAAATTCCGACTTTTTATACAAAAAATCTGCCAATTACTGAAAGCGGCGGTGGGTCACATTTTTCCCAACCCCCCCTGCAGTTTTCAAAATATCCCAAACATCTCAAATTCGATACCTGAGCCATATTTTGGACCCAAATTCCGGCTCTCTGCACCTATTCGCCGTTTGAAATTCCGACTTTTTATACAAAAAATCTGCCTATTACTGAGAGCGCCTATGGGACACATTTTGCCCAAACCCCCTTGCAGTTTTCAAAATATCCAAAATTCGATACCTGAGCCATATTTTGTACCCAAATTCTGGCTCTCTGCACCTATTCGCAGTTTAAAATTCCTACTTTTTATACCAAAAATTTGCCAATTACTGAAAGCGGCTGTGGTCACATTTTTCCCAAACCCCCCTGCAGTTTTCAAAATATCCCAAAAATCCCAAATTCGATACCTGAGCCATATTTTGGACCCAAATTCCGACTCTCTGCACCTATTCGCCGTTTGAAATTCCGACTTTTTATACAAAAAATCTGCCAATTGCTGAAAGCGGCAGTGGGTCACTTTGCCCAAACCCCCCTGCAGTTTTCAAAATATCCCAAACATCCCAAATTCGATACCTGAGCCATATTTTGGACCCAAATTCTGGCTCTCCGCACCTATTCGCAGTTTGGAATTCCGAATTTTTATACCAAAAATATGCCAATTACTGAAAGCGGCGGGGGGTCACATTTTGCCCAAACCCCCCCTGCAGTTTTCAAAATATCCCAAACATCCCAAATTCGATACCTGAGCGATATTTTGGACCCAAATTCTGGCTCTCTGCACCTATTTGCAGTTTGAAATTCCGAATTTTTATAACAAAAATCTGCCAATTACTGAAAGCGGCGGTGGGTCACATTTTGCCCAAACCTGCCTTCAGTTTTCAAAATATCCCAAACATCCCAAATTCGATAGGTGAGCCATATTTTGGACCCAAATTCTGGCTCTCTGCATCTATTCGCAGTTTGAAATTCGGAATTTTATACCAAAAATTTGCCAATTAATGAAAGCGGCGCTGGGTCACATTTTGCCCAAACCATCCTGCAGTTTTCAAAATATCCCAAACATCCCAAATTCGATACCTGAGCCATATTTTGGACCCAAATTCTGGCTCTCTGCACCTATTCGCCGTTTGAAATTCCGACTTTTTATACAAAAAATCTGCCAATTACTGACAGCGGCTATGGGACACATTTTGCCCAAACCCCCTTGCAGTTTTCAAAATATCCCAAATTCGATACCTGAGCCATATTTTGGACCCAAATTCTGGCTCTCTGCATCTATTCGCAGTTTGAAATTCCGACTTTTTATACAAAAAATCTGCCAATTACTGAAAGCAGCGGTGGGTCACATTTTTCCCAACCCCCCCTGCAGTTTTCCAAATATCCCAAACATCTCAAATTCGATACCTGAGCCATATTTTGGACCCAAATTCCGGCTCTCTGCACCTATTCGCCGTTTGAAATTCCGACTTTTTATACAAAAAATCTGCCTATTACTGAGAGCGCCTATGGGACACATTTTGCCCAAACCCCCTTGGAGTTTTCAAAATATCCAAAATTCGATACCTGAGCCATATTTTGTACCCAAATTCTGGCTCCCTGCACCTATTCGCAGTTTAAAATTCCTACTTTTTATACCAAAAATTTGCCAATTACTGAAAGCGGCTGTGGTCACATTTTTCCCAAACCCCCCTGCAGTTTTCAAAATATCCCAAAAATCCCAAATTCGATACCTGAGCCATATTTTGGACCCAAATTCCGACTCTCTGCACCTATTCGCCGTTTGAAATTCCGACTTTTTATACAAAAAATCTGCCAATTGCTGAAAGCGGCAGTGGGTCACTTTGCCCAAACCCCCCTGCAGTTTTCAAAATATCCCAAACATCCCAAATTCGATACCTGAGCCATATTTTGGACCCAAATTCTGGCTCTCCGCACCTATTCGCAGTTTGGAATTCCGAATTTTTATACCAAAAATATGCCAATTACTGAAAGCGGAGGGGGGTCACATTTTGCCCAAACCCCCCCTGCAGTTTTCAAAATATCCCAAACATCCCAAATTCGATACCTGAGCCATATTTTGGACCCAAATTCTGGCTCTCTGCATCTATTCGCAGTTTGAAATTCCGATTTTTATACAAAAAAATCGCCAATAACTGAAAGCGGCTGTGGTCACATTTTTCCCAAACCACCCTGCAGTTTTCAAAATATCCCAAAAATCCCAAATTCGATACCTGAGTCATATTTTGGACCCAAATTCTGGCTCTCTGCACCTATTCGCAGTTTGAAATTCCGACTTTTTATACAAAAAATCTGCCAATTACTGAAAGCAGGGGTGGGTCACATTTTTCCCAAACCCCCCCCCCCGCAGTTTTCAAAATATCCCAAACATCCCAAATTCGATACCTGAGCCATATTTTGGACCCAAATTCCGGCTCTCTGCACTTATTCGCCGTTTGAAATTCCGACTTTTTATACAAAAAATCTGCCAATTACTGACAGCAGCTATGGGACACATTTTGCCCAAACCCCCTTGCAGTTTTCAAAATATCCCAAATTCGATACCTGAGCCATATTTTGGACCCAAATTCTGGCTCTCTGCATCTATTCGCAGTTTGAAATTCCGACTTTTTATACAAAAAATTTGCCAATTACTGAAAGCGGCGGTGGGTCACATTTTGCATAAACCCCCCTGCAGTTTTCAAAATATCCCAAACATCCCAAATTCGATACCTGAGCTATATTTTGGACCCAAATTCTGGCTCTCTGCACCTATTCGCAGTTTGAAATTCCGACTTTTTATACCAAAAATCTGCCAATTACTGAAAGCGGCGGTGGGTCACATTTTTCCCAAACCCCCCTGCAGTTTTCAAAATATCCCAAACATCTCAAATTCGATACCTGAGCCATATTTTGGACCCAAATTCTAGCTCTCTGCACCTATTCGCCGTTTGAAATTCCGACTTTTTATACAAAAATCTGCCAATTACTGACAGCGGCAATGGAACACATTTTGGCCAAACCCCCTTGCAGTTTTCAAAATATCCCAAATTCGATACCTGAGCCATATTTTGGACCCAAATTCTGGCTCTCTGCATCTATTCGCAGTTTGAAATTCCGACTTTTTATACTAAATATTCGCCAATTACTGAAAGCGGCTGTGGTCACATTTTTCCCAAACCACCCTGCAGTTTTCAAAATATCCCAAAAATCCCAAATTCGATACCTGAGCCATATTTTGGACCCAAATTCTGGCTCTCTGCACCTATTCGCAGTTTGAAATTCCTACATTTTATACAAAATTTCTGCCAATTACTGAAAGCAGGGGTGGGTCACATTTTTCCCAAACCCCCCTGCAGTTTTAAAAATATCCCAAACATCCTAAATTCGATACCTGAGCGATATTTTGGACCCAAATTCTGGCTCTCTGCATCTATTCGCAGTTTGAAATTCGGAATTTTATACAAAAAAATTGCCAATTAATAACAGCAGCGCTGGGTCACATTGTGCCCTAACCATCCTGCAGTTTTCAAAATATCCCAAACATCCCAAATTCGATACCTGAGCCATATTTTGGACCCAAATTCTGGCTCTCTGCACCTATTCGCAGTTTGAAATTCCGACTTTTTATACAAAAAATCTGCCAATTACTGACAGCAGCTATGGGACACATTTTGCCCAAACCCCCCCCCCCCCCCTGCAGTTTTCAAAATATCCCAAACATCCCAAATTCGATACCTGAGCGATCTTTTGGACCCAAATTCTGGCTCTCTGCATCTATTCGCAGATTGAAATTCGGAATTTTATACAAAAAATTTGCCAATTAATGAAAGCAGCGCTGGGTCACATTTTGCCCAAACCATCCTGCAGTTTTCAAAATATCCCAAACATCCCAAATTCGATACCTGAGCCATATTTTGGACCCAAATTCTGGCTCTCTGCACCTATTCGCAGTTTGAAATTCCGACTTTTTATACTAAAAATCTGCCAATTACTGAAAGCAGCGGTGGCTCACATTTTTCCCAAACCCCCCTGCAGTTTTCAAAATATCCCAAACATCCCAAATTCGATACCTGAGCCATATTTTGGACCCATATTCTGGCTCTCTGCATCGATTCGCAGTTTGAAATTCCGACTTTTTATAAAAAAAATTTGCCAATTACTGAAAGCGGCGGTGGGTCACATTTTGCCAAAACCCCCCTGCAGTTTTCAAAATATCCCAAACATCCCAAATTCGATACCTGAGCCATATTTTGGACCCAAATTCTGGCTCTCTGCACCTATTCGCAGTTTGAAATTCGGACTTTTTATACCAAAATCTTGCCAATTAATGAAACCGGCGCTGGGTCACATTTTGCCCAAACCTGCCTTCAGTTTTCAAAATATCCCAAACATCCCAAATTCGATAGGTGAGCCATATTTTGGACCCAAATTCTGGCTCTCTGCATCTATTCGCAGTTTGAAATTCGGAATTTTATACCAAAAATTTGCCAATTAATGAAAGCGGCGCTGGGTCACATTTTGCCCAAACCATGCTGCAGTTTTCAAAATATTCCAAACATCCCAAATTCGATACCTGAGCCATATTTTGGACCCAAATTCTGGCTCTCTGCATCTATTCGCAGTTTGAAATTCCGATTTTTATACAAAAAAATCGCCAATTACTGAAAGCGGCTGTGGTCACATTTTTCCCAAACCACCCTGCAGTTTTCAAAATATCCCAAAAATCCCAAATTCGATACCTGAGTCATATTTTGGAAACAAATTCTGGCTCTCTGCACCTATTCGCAGTTTGAAATTCCGACTTTTTATACAAAAAATCTGCCAATTACTGAAAGCAGGGGTGGGTCACATTTTTCACAACCCCCCCCCCCCCCGCTGTTTTCAAAATATCCCAAACATCCCAAATTCGATACCTGAGCCATATTTTGGACCCAAATTCCGGCTCTCTGCACTTATTCGCCGTTTGAAATTCCGACTTTTTATACAAAAAATCTGCCAATTACTGACAGCAGCTATGGGACACATTTTGCCCAAACCCCCTTGCAGTTTTCAAAATATCCCAAATTCGATACCTGAGCCATATTTTGGACCCAAATTCTGGCTCTCTGCATCTATTCGCAGTTTGAAATTCCGACTTTTTATACAAAAAATTTGCCAATTACTGAAAGCGGCGGTGGGTCACATTTTGCCCAAACCCCCCTGCAGTTTTCAAAATATCCCAAACATCCCAAATTCGATACCTGAGCCATATCTTGGACCCAAATTCTGGCTCTCTGCACCTATTCGCAGTTTGAAATTCGGACTTTTTATACCAAAATCTTGCCAATTAATGAAACCGGCGCTGGGTCACATTTTGCCCAAACCATCCTGCAGTTTTCAAAATATCCCAAACATCCCAAATTCGATACGTGAGCCATATTTTGGACCCAAATTCTGGCTCTCTGCATCTATTCGCAGTTTGAAATTCGGTATTTTATACCAAAAATTTGCCAATTAATGAAAGCGGCGCTGGGTCACATTTTGCCCAAACCATCCTGCAGTTTTCAAAATATCCCAAACATCCCAAATTCGATACCTGAGCCATATTTTGGACCCAAATTCTGGCTCTCTGCACTTATTCGCCGTTTGAAATTCCGAATTTTTATACAAAAAATCTGCCAATTACTGACAGCGGCTATGGGACACATTTTGCCCAAACCCCCTTGCAGTTTTCAAAATATCCCAAATTCGATACCTGAGCCATATTTTGGACCCAAATTCTGGCTCTCTGCATCTATTCGCAGTTTGAAATTCCGATTTTTATACAAAAAATTCGCCAATTACTGAAAGCGGCTGTAATCACATTTTTCCCAAACCATCCTGCAGTTTTCAAAATATCCCAAACATCCCAAATTCGATACCTGAGCGATATTTTGGACCCAAATTCTGGCTCTCTGCACCTATTTGCAGTTTGAAATTCCGAATTTTTATAACAAAAATCTGCCAATTACTGAAAGCGGCGGTGGGTCACATTTTGCCCAAACCTGCCTTCAGTTTTCAAAATATCCCAAACATCCCAAATTCGATAGGTGAGCCATATTTTGGACCCAAATTCTGGCTCTCTGCATCTATTCGCAGTTTGAAATTCGGAATTTTATACCAAAAATTTGCCAATTAATGAAAGCGGCGCTGGGTCACATTTTGCCCAAACCATCCTGCAGTTTTCAAAATATCCCAAACATCCCAAATTCGATACCTGAGCCATATTTTGGACCCAAATTCTGGCTCTCTGCACCTATTCGCCGTTTGAAATCCCGACTTTTTATACAAAAAATCTGCCAATTACTGACAGCGGCTATGGGACACATTTTGCCCAAACCCCCTTGCAGTTTTCAAAATATCCCAAATTCGATACCTGAGCCATATTTTGAACCCAAATTCTGGCTCTCTGCATCTATTCGCAGTTTGAAATTCCGATTTTTATACAAAAAAATCGCCAATTACTGAAAGCGGCTGTGGTCACATTTTTCCCAAACCACCCTGCAGTTTTCAAAATATCCCAAAAATCCCAAATTCGATACCTGAGTCATATTTTGGACCCAAATTCTGGCTCTCTGCACCTATTCGCAGTTTGAAATTCCGACTTTTTATACAAAAAATCTGCCAATTACTGAAAGCAGGGGTGGGTCACATTTTTCCCAAACCCCCCCCGCAGTTTTCAAAATATCCCAAACATCCCAAATTCGATACCTGAGTCATATTTTGGACCCAAATTCCGGCTCTCTGCACTTATTCGCCGTTTGAAATTCCGACTTTTTATACAAAAAATCTGCCAATTACTGACAGCAGCTATGGGACACATTTTGCCCAAACCCCCTTGCAGTTTTCAAAATATCCCAAATTCGATACCTGAGCCATATTTTGGACCCAAATTCTGGCTCTCTGCATCTATTCGCAGTTTGAAATTCCGACTTTTTATACAAAAAATCTGCCAATTACTGAAAGCAGCGGTGGGTCACATTTTTCCCAACCCCCCCTGCAGTTTTCCAAATATCCCAAACATCTCAAATTCGATACCTGAGCCATATTTTGGACCCAAATTCCGGCTCTCTGCACCTATTCGCCGTTTGAAATTCCGACTTTTTATACAAAAAATCTGCCTATTACTGAGAGCGCCTATGGGACACATTTTGCCCAAACCCCCTTGGAGTTTTCAAAATATCCAAAATTCGATACCTGAGCCATATTTTGTACCCAAATTCTGGCTCCCTGCACCTATTCGCAGTTTAAAATTCCTACTTTTTATACCAAAAATTTGCCAATTACTGAAAGCGGCTGTGGTCACATTTTTCCCAAACCCCCCTGCAGTTTTCAAAATATCCCAAAAATCCCAAATTCGATACCTGAGCCATATTTTGGACCCAAATTCCGACTCTCTGCACCTATTCGCCGTTTGAAATTCCGACTTTTTATACAAAAAATCTGCCAATTGCTGAAAGCGGCAGTGGGTCACTTTGCCCAAACCCCCCTGCAGTTTTCAAAATATCCCAAACATCCCAAATTCGATACCTGAGCCATATTTTGGACCCAAATTCTGGCTCTCCGCACCTATTCGCAGTTTGGAATTCCGAATTTTTATACCAAAAATATGCCAATTACTGAAAGCGGAGGGGGGTCACATTTTGCCCAAACCCCCCCTGCAGTTTTCAAAATATCCCAAACATCCCAAATTCGATACCTGAGCCATATTTTGGACCCAAATTCTGGCTCTCTGCATCTATTCGCAGTTTGAAATTCCGATTTTTATACAAAAAAATCGCCAATAACTGAAAGCGGCTGTGGTCACATTTTTCCCAAACCACCCTGCAGTTTTCAAAATATCCCAAAAATCCCAAATTCGATACCTGAGTCATATTTTGGACCCAAATTCTGGCTCTCTGCACCTATTCGCAGTTTGAAATTCCGACTTTTTATACAAAAAATCTGCCAATTACTGAAAGCAGGGGTGGGTCACATTTTTCCCAAACCCCCCCCCCCGCAGTTTTCAAAATATCCCAAACATCCCAAATTCGATACCTGAGCCATATTTTGGACCCAAATTCCGGCTCTCTGCACTTATTCGCCGTTTGAAATTCCGACTTTTTATACAAAAAATCTGCCAATTACTGACAGCAGCTATGGGACACATTTTGCCCAAACCCCCTTGCAGTTTTCAAAATATCCCAAATTCGATACCTGAGCCATATTTTGGACCCAAATTCTGGCTCTCTGCATCTATTCGCAGTTTGAAATTCCGACTTTTTATACAAAAAATTTGCCAATTACTGAAAGCGGCGGTGGGTCACATTTTGCATAAACCCCCCTGCAGTTTTCAAAATATCCCAAACATCCCAAATTCGATACCTGAGCTATATTTTGGACCCAAATTCTGGCTCTCTGCACCTATTCGCAGTTTGAAATTCCGACTTTTTATACCAAAAATCTGCCAATTACTGAAAGCGGCGGTGGGTCACATTTTTCCCAAACCCCCCTGCAGTTTTCAAAATATCCCAAACATCTCAAATTCGATACCTGAGCCATATTTTGGACCCAAATTCTAGCTCTCTGCACCTATTCGCCGTTTGAAATTCCGACTTTTTATACAAAAATCTGCCAATTACTGACAGCGGCAATGGAACACATTTTGGCCAAACCCCCTTGCAGTTTTCAAAATATCCCAAATTCGATACCTGAGCCATATTTTGGACCCAAATTCTGGCTCTCTGCATCTATTCGCAGTTTGAAATTCCGACTTTTTATACTAAATATTCGCCAATTACTGAAAGCGGCTGTGGTCACATTTTTCCCAAACCACCCTGCAGTTTTCAAAATATCCCAAAAATCCCAAATTCGATACCTGAGCCATATTTTGGACCCAAATTCTGGCTCTCTGCACCTATTCGCAGTTTGAAATTCCTACATTTTATACAAAATTTCTGCCAATTACTGAAAGCAGGGGTGGGTCACATTTTTCCCAAACCCCCCTGCAGTTTTAAAAATATCCCAAACATCCTAAATTCGATACCTGAGCGATATTTTGGACCCAAATTCTGGCTCTCTGCATCTATTCGCAGTTTGAAATTCGGAATTTTATACAAAAAAATTGCCAATTAATAACAGCAGCGCTGGGTCACATTGTGCCCTAACCATCCTGCAGTTTTCAAAATATCCCAAACATCCCAAATTCGATACCTGAGCCATATTTTGGACCCAAATTCTGGCTCTCTGCACCTATTCGCAGTTTGAAATTCCGACTTTTTATACAAAAAATCTGCCAATTACTGACAGCAGCTATGGGACACATTTTGCCCAAACCCCCCCCCCCCCCCTGCAGTTTTCAAAATATCCCAAACATCCCAAATTCGATACCTGAGCGATCTTTTGGACCCAAATTCTGGCTCTCTGCATCTATTCGCAGATTGAAATTCGGAATTTTATACAAAAAATTTGCCAATTAATGAAAGCAGCGCTGGGTCACATTTTGCCCAAACCATCCTGCAGTTTTCAAAATATCCCAAACATCCCAAATTCGATACCTGAGCCATATTTTGGACCCAAATTCTGGCTCTCTGCACCTATTCGCAGTTTGAAATTCCGACTTTTTATACTAAAAATCTGCCAATTACTGAAAGCAGCGGTGGCTCACATTTTTCCCAAACCCCCCTGCAGTTTTCAAAATATCCCAAACATCCCAAATTCGATACCTGAGCCATATTTTGGACCCATATTCTGGCTCTCTGCATCGATTCGCAGTTTGAAATTCCGACTTTTTATAAAAAAAATTTGCCAATTACTGAAAGCGGCGGTGGGTCACATTTTGCCAAAACCCCCCTGCAGTTTTCAAAATATCCCAAACATCCCAAATTCGATACCTGAGCCATATTTTGGACCCAAATTCTGGCTCTCTGCACCTATTCGCAGTTTGAAATTCGGACTTTTTATACCAAAATCTTGCCAATTAATGAAACCGGCGCTGGGTCACATTTTGCCCAAACCTGCCTTCAGTTTTCAAAATATCCCAAACATCCCAAATTCGATAGGTGAGCCATATTTTGGACCCAAATTCTGGCTCTCTGCATCTATTCGCAGTTTGAAATTCGGAATTTTATACCAAAAATTTGCCAATTAATGAAAGCGGCGCTGGGTCACATTTTGCCCAAACCATGCTGCAGTTTTCAAAATATTCCAAACATCCCAAATTCGATACCTGAGCCATATTTTGGACCCAAATTCTGGCTCTCTGCATCTATTCGCAGTTTGAAATTCCGATTTTTATACAAAAAAATCGCCAATTACTGAAAGCGGCTGTGGTCACATTTTTCCCAAACCACCCTGCAGTTTTCAAAATATCCCAAAAATCCCAAATTCGATACCTGAGTCATATTTTGGAAACAAATTCTGGCTCTCTGCACCTATTCGCAGTTTGAAATTCCGACTTTTTATACAAAAAATCTGCCAATTACTGAAAGCAGGGGTGGGTCACATTTTTCACAACCCCCCCCCCCCCCGCTGTTTTCAAAATATCCCAAACATCCCAAATTCGATACCTGAGCCATATTTTGGACCCAAATTCCGGCTCTCTGCACTTATTCGCCGTTTGAAATTCCGACTTTTTATACAAAAAATCTGCCAATTACTGACAGCAGCTATGGGACACATTTTGCCCAAACCCCCTTGCAGTTTTCAAAATATCCCAAATTCGATACCTGAGCCATATTTTGGACCCAAATTCTGGCTCTCTGCATCTATTCGCAGTTTGAAATTCCGACTTTTTATACAAAAAATTTGCCAATTACTGAAAGCGGCGGTGGGTCACATTTTGCCCAAACCCCCCTGCAGTTTTCAAAATATCCCAAACATCCCAAATTCGATACCTGAGCCATATCTTGGACCCAAATTCTGGCTCTCTGCACCTATTCGCAGTTTGAAATTCGGACTTTTTATACCAAAATCTTGCCAATTAATGAAACCGGCGCTGGGTCACATTTTGCCCAAACCATCCTGCAGTTTTCAAAATATCCCAAACATCCCAAATTCGATACGTGAGCCATATTTTGGACCCAAATTCTGGCTCTCTGCATCTATTCGCAGTTTGAAATTCGGTATTTTATACCAAAAATTTGCCAATTAATGAAAGCGGCGCTGGGTCACATTTTGCCCAAACCATCCTGCAGTTTTCAAAATATCCCAAACATCCCAAATTCGATACCTGAGCCATATTTTGGACCCAAATTCTGGCTCTCTGCACTTATTCGCCGTTTGAAATTCCGAATTTTTATACAAAAAATCTGCCAATTACTGACAGCGGCTATGGGACACATTTTGCCCAAACCCCCTTGCAGTTTTCAAAATATCCCAAATTCGATACCTGAGCCATATTTTGGACCCAAATTCTGGCTCTCTGCATCTATTCGCAGTTTGAAATTCCGATTTTTATACAAAAAATTCGCCAATTACTGAAAGCGGCTGTAATCACATTTTTCCCAAACCATCCTGCAGTTTTCAAAATATCCCAAACATCCCAAATTCGATACCTGAGCGATATTTTGGACCCAAATTCTGGCTCTCTGCACCTATTTGCAGTTTGAAATTCCGAATTTTTATAACAAAAATCTGCCAATTACTGAAAGCGGCGGTGGGTCACATTTTGCCCAAACCTGCCTTCAGTTTTCAAAATATCCCAAACATCCCAAATTCGATAGGTGAGCCATATTTTGGACCCAAATTCTGGCTCTCTGCATCTATTCGCAGTTTGAAATTCGGAATTTTATACCAAAAATTTGCCAATTAATGAAAGCGGCGCTGGGTCACATTTTGCCCAAACCATCCTGCAGTTTTCAAAATATCCCAAACATCCCAAATTCGATACCTGAGCCATATTTTGGACCCAAATTCTGGCTCTCTGCACCTATTCGCCGTTTGAAATCCCGACTTTTTATACAAAAAATCTGCCAATTACTGACAGCGGCTATGGGACACATTTTGCCCAAACCCCCTTGCAGTTTTCAAAATATCCCAAATTCGATACCTGAGCCATATTTTGAACCCAAATTCTGGCTCTCTGCATCTATTCGCAGTTTGAAATTCCGATTTTTATACAAAAAAATCGCCAATTACTGAAAGCGGCTGTGGTCACATTTTTCCCAAACCACCCTGCAGTTTTCAAAATATCCCAAAAATCCCAAATTCGATACCTGAGTCATATTTTGGACCCAAATTCTGGCTCTCTGCACCTATTCGCAGTTTGAAATTCCGACTTTTTATACAAAAAATCTGCCAATTACTGAAAGCAGGGGTGGGTCACATTTTTCCCAAACCCCCCCCGCAGTTTTCAAAATATCCCAAACATCCCAAATTCGATACCTGAGTCATATTTTGGACCCAAATTCCGGCTCTCTGCACTTATTCGCCGTTTGAAATTCCGACTTTTTATACAAAAAATCTGCCAATTACTGACAGCAGCTATGGGACACATTTTGCCCAAACCCCCTTGCAGTTTTCAAAATATCCCAAATTCGATACCTGAGCCATATTTTGGACCCAAATTCTGGCTCTCTGCATCTATTCGCAGTTTGAAATTCCGACTTTTTATACAAAAAATTTGCCAATTACTGAAAGCGGCGGTGGGTCACATTTTGCATAAACCCCCCTGCAGTTTTCAAAATATCCCAAACATCCCAAATTCGATACCTGAGCCATATTTTGGATCTAAATTCTGGCTCTCTGCACCTATTCGCAGTTTGAAATTCGGACTTTTTATACCAAAATCTTGCCAATTAATGAAACCGGCGCTGGGTCACATTTTGCCCTAACCCCCCTGCAGTTTTCAAAATATCCCAAACATCCCAAATTCGATACCTGGGCCATATTTCGCACCCAAATTCTGGCTCTCAGCACCTATTCGCAGTTTGAAATTCCGACTTTTTATACAAAAAATCTGCCAATTACTGAAATCGGCAGTGGGTCACTCTGCCCAAACCCCCCTGCAGTTTTCAAAATATCCCAAACATCCCAAATTCGATACCTGAGCAATATTTTGGACCCAAATTCTGGCTCTCTGCCCCTATTCGCAGTTTGGAATTCCGAATTTTTATACCAAAAATATGCCAATTACTGAGAGCGGCGGTGGGTCACATTTTGCCCAAACCCCCCCCCCCCTGCAGTTTTCAAAATATCCCAAACATCCCAAATTCGATACCTGAGCGATCTTTTGGACCCAAATTCTGGCTCTCTGCATCTATTCGCAGTTTGAAATTCGGAATTTTATACCAAAAATTTGCCAATTAATGAAAGCAGCGCTGGGTCACATTTTGCCCAAACCATCCTTCAGTTTTCAAAATATCCCAAACATCCCAAATTCGATACCTGAGCCATATTTTGGACCCAAATTCTGGCTCTCTGCACCTATTCGCAGTTTGAAATTCCGACTTTTTATACAAAAAATCTGCCAATTACTGAAAGCAAGGGTGGGTCACATTTTGCCCAGACCCCCCTTCAGTTTTCAAAATATCCCAAACATCCCAAATTCGATACCTGAGCCATATTTTTCACCCAAATTCTGGCTCTCTGCACCTATTCGCAGTTTGAAGTTCGGACTTTTTATACCAAAAATTTGCCAATTAATGAAAGCGGCGCTGGGTCACATTTTGCCCAAACCATCCTGCAGTTTTCAAAATATCCCAAACATCCCAAATTCGATACCTGAGCCATATTTTGGACCCAAATTCTGGCTCTCTGCACCTATTCGCAGTTTGAAATTCCGACTTTTTATACAAAAAATCTGCCAATTACTGAAAGCAAGGGTGGGTCACATTTTGCCCAGACCCCCCTTCAGTTTTCAAAATATCCCAAACATCCCAAATTCGATACCTGAGCCATATTTTTCACCCAAATTCTGGCTCTCTGCACCTATTCGCAGTTTGAAGTTCGGACTTTTTATACCAAAAATTTGCCAATTAATGAAAGCGGCGCTGGGTCACATTTTGCCCAAACCATCCTGCAGTTTTCAAAATATCCCAAACATCCCAAATTCGATACCTGAGCCATATTTTGGACCCAAATTCTGGCTCTCTGCACCTATTCGCAGTTTGAAATTCCGACTTTTTATACTAAAAATCTGCCAATTACTGAAAGCAGGGGTGGCTCACATTTTTCCCAAACCCCCTGCAGTTTTCAAAATATCCCAAACATCCCAAATTCGATACCTGAGCCATATTTTGGACCCAAATTCCGGCTCTCTGCACCTATTCGCTGTTTGAAATTCCGACTTTTTATACAAAAAATCTGCCAATTACTGACAGCAGCTATGGGACACATTTTGCCCAAACCCCCTTGCAGTTTTCAAAATATCCCAAATTCGATACCTGAGCCATATTTTGGACCCAAATTCTGGCTCTCTGCATCTATTCGCAGTTTGAAATTCCGACTTTTTATACAAAAAATTTGCCAATTACTGAAAGCGGCGGTGGGTCACATTTTGCCCAAACCCCCCTGCAGTTTTCAAAATATCCCAAACATCCCAAATTCGATACCTGAGCCATATCTTGGACCCAAATTCTGGCTCTCTGCACCTATTCGCAGTTTGAAATTCGGACTTTTTATACCAAAATCTTGCCAATTAATGAAACCGGCGCTGGGTCACATTTTGCCCAAACCATCCTGCAGTTTTCAAAATATCCCAAACATCCCAAATTCGATACGTGAGCCATATTTTGGACCCAAATTCTGGCTCTCTGCATCTATTCGCAGTTTGAAATTCGGAATTTTATACCAAAAATTTGCCAATTAATGAAAGCGGCGCTGGGTCACATTTTGCCCAAACCATCCTGCAGTTTTCAAAATATCCCAAACATCCCAAATTCGATACCTGAGCCATATTTTGGACCCAAATTCTGGCTCTCTGCACTTATTCGCCGTTTGAAATTCCGAATTTTTATACAAAAAATCTGCCAATTACTGACAGCGGCTATGGGACACATTTTGCCCAAACCCCCTTGCAGTTTTCACAATATCCCAAATTCGATACCTGAGCCATATTTTGGACCCAAATTCTGGCTCTCTGCATCTATTCGCAGTTTGAATTTTCGACTTTTTATACAAAAAATTCGCCAATTACTGAAAGCGGCTGTGGTCACATTTTTCCCAAACCCCTCTGCAGTTTTCAAAATATCCCAAAAAAACCAAATTCGATACCTGAGCCATATTTTGGACCCAAATTCCGGCTCTCTGCACCTATTCGCCGTTTGAAATTCTGACTTTTTATACAAAAAATTTGCCAATTACTGAAAGCGGCAGTGGGTCACATTTTGCCCAAACCCCCCTGCAGTTTTCAAAATATCCCAAACATCCCAAATTCGATACCTTAGCCATATTTTGGACCCAAATTCTGGCTCTCTGCACCTATTTGCAGTTTGAAATTCCGACTTTTTTTTCTAAAAATATGCCAATTTCTGAAAGCGGCGGTGGGTCACATTTTGCCCAAACCCCCCTGCAGTTCTCAAAATATCCCAAAGATCCCAAACTCGATACCTTAGCCATATTTTGGACCCAAATTTTGGCTCTCTGCACCTATTCGCAGTTTGAAGTTCCGACTTTTTATACCAAAAATATGCCAATTACTGAGAGCGGCAATGGGTCACATTTTGCCCAAACCCCCCTTCAGTTTTCAAAATATCCCAAAGATCCCAAATTCAATACCTGAGTCATATTTTTCACCCAAATTCTGGCTCTCTGCACCTATTCGCAGTTTGAAATTCGGACTTTTTATACCAAAAATTTGCCAATTAATGAAAGCGGCGCTGGGTCACATTTTGCCCAAACCATCCTGCAGTTTTCAAAATATCCCAAACATCCCAAATTCGATACCTGAGCCATATTTTGGATCCAAATTCTGGCTCTCTGCACATATTCGCAGTTTGAAATTCGGAATTTTTATACCAAAAATTTGCCATTTAATGATAGCGGCGCTGGGTCACATTTTGCCCAAACCATCCTGCAGTTTTCAAAATATCCCAAACATCCCAAATTCGATACCTGAGCCATATTTTGGACCCAAATTCCGGCTCTCTGCACCTATTCGCCGTTTGAAATTCCGACTTTTTATACAAAAAACCTGCCAATTACTAAGAGCGGCTATGGGACACATTTTGCCCAAACCCCCTTGCAGTTTTCACAATATCCCAAATTCGATACCTGAGCCATATTTTGGACCCAAATTCTGGCTCTCTGCATCTATTCGCAGTTTGAATTTTCGACTTTTTATACAAAAAATTCGCCAATTACTGAAAGCGGCTGTGGTCACATTTTTCCCAAACCCCTCTGCAGTTTTCAAAATATCCCAAAAAAACCAAATTCGATACCTGAGCCATATTTTGGACCCAAATTCCGGCTCTCTGCACCTATTCGCCGTTTGAAATTCTGACTTTTTATACAAAAAATTTGCCAATTACTGAAAGCGGCAGTGGGTCACATTTTGCCCAAACCCCCCTGCAGTTTTCAAAATATCCCAAACATCCCAAATTCGATACCTTAGCCATATTTTGGACCCAAATTCTGGCTCTCTGCACCTATTTGCAGTTTGAAATTCCGACTTTTTTTTCTAAAAATATGCCAATTTCTGAAAGCGGCGGTGGGTCACATTTTGCCCAAACCCCCCTGCAGTTCTCAAAATATCCCAAAGATCCCAAACTCGATACCTTAGCCATATTTTGGACCCAAATTTTGGCTCTCTGCACCTATTCGCAGTTTGAAGTTCCGACTTTTTATACCAAAAATATGCCAATTACTGAGAGCGGCAATGGGTCACATTTTGCCCAAACCCCCCTTCAGTTTTCAAAATATCCCAAAGATCCCAAATTCAATACCTGAGTCATATTTTTCACCCAAATTCTGGCTCTCTGCACCTATTCGCAGTTTGAAATTCGGACTTTTTATACCAAAAATTTGCCAATTAATGAAAGCGGCGCTGGGTCAAATTTTGCCCAAACCCCCCTGCAGTTTTCAAAATATCCCAAACATCCCAAATTCGATACCAGAGCCATATTTTTCACCCAAATTCTGGCTCTCTGCACATATTCGCAGTTTGAAATTCGGAATTTTTATACCAAAAATTTGCCATTTAATGATAGCGGCGCTGGGTCACATTTTGCCCAAACCATCCTGCAGTTTTCAAAATATCCCAAACATCCCAAATTCGATACCTGAGCCATATTTTGGACCCAAATTCCGGCTCTCTGCACCTATTCGCCGTTTGAAATTCCGACTTTTTATACAAAAAACCTGCCAATTACTAAGAGCGGCTATGGGACACATTTTGCCCAAACCCCCTTGCAGTTTTCACAATATCCCAAATTCGATACCTGAGCCATATTTTGGACCCAAATTCTGGCTCTCTGCATCTATTCGCAGTTTGAATTTTCGACTTTTTATACAAAAAATTCGCCAATTACTGAAAGCGGCTGTGGTCACATTTTTCCCAAACCCCTCTGCAGTTTTCAAAATATCCCAAAAAAACCAAATTCGATACCTGAGCCATATTTTGGACCCAAATTCCGGCTCTCTGCACCTATTCGCCGTTTGAAATTCTGACTTTTTATACAAAAAATTTGCCAATTACTGAAAGCGGCAGTGGGTCACATTTTGCCCAAACCCCCCTGCAGTTTTCAAAATATCCCAAACATCCCAAATTCGATACCTTAGCCATATTTTGGACCCAAATTCTGGCTCTCTGCACCTATTTGCAGTTTGAAATTCCGACTTTTTTTTCTAAAAATATGCCAATTTCTGAAAGCGGCGGTGGGTCACATTTTGCCCAAACCCCCCTGCAGTTCTCAAAATATCCCAAAGATCCCAAACTCGATACCTTAGCCATATTTTGGACCCAAATTTTGGCTCTCTGCACCTATTCGCAGTTTGAAGTTCCGACTTTTTATACCAAAAATATGCCAATTACTGAGAGCGGCAATGGGTCACATTTTGCCCAAACCCCCCTTCAGTTTTCAAAATATCCCAAAGATCCCAAATTCAATACCTGAGTCATATTTTTCACCCAAATTCTGGCTCTCTGCACCTATTCGCAGTTTGAAATTCGGACTTTTTATACCAAAAATTTGCCAATTAATGAAAGCGGCGCTGGGTCACATTTTGCCCAAACCATCCTGCAGTTTTCAAAATATCCCAAACATCCCAAATTCGATACCTGAGCCATATTTTGGATCCAAATTCTGGCTCTCTGCACCTATTCGCAGTTTGAAATTCCGACTTTTTATACCAAAAATCTGCCAATTACTGAAAGCAGGGGTGGGTCACGTTTTTCCCAAACAACCCTGCAGTTTTCAAAATATCCCAAACATTCCAAATTCGATACCTGAGCCATATTTTGGACCCAAATTCCGGCTCTCTGCACCTATTCGCCGTTTGAAATTCCGACTTTTTATACAAAAAATCTGCCAATTACTGACAGCGGCTATGGGACACATTTTGCCCAAACCCCCTTGCAGTTTTCAAAATATCCCAAATTCGATACCTGAGCCATACTTTGTACCCAAATTCTGGCTCTCTGCACCTATTCGCAGTTTAAAATTCCTACTTTTTATACCAAAAATTTGCCAATTACTGAAAGCGGCTGTGGTCACATTTTTCCCAAACCCCCCTGCAGTTTTCAAAATATCCCAAAAATCCCAAATTCGATACCTGAGCCATATTTTGGACCCAAATTCCGACTCTCTGCACCTATTCGTAGTTTGAAACTCCGATTTTTATACCAAAAATCTGCCAATTACTGAAAGCAGCGGTGGGTCACATTTTGAACAAACCCCCCTGCAGTTTTCAAAATATCCCAAACATCCCAAATTCGATACCTGAGCCATATTTTGGACCCAAATTCTGGCTTTCTGCACCTATTCGCAGTATGAAATTCCGAATTTTTATACCAAAAATATGCCAATTACTGAAAGCAGCGGTGTGTCACATTTTGCCCAAACCCCCCTGCAGTTTTCAAAATATCCCAAACCTCCAAAATCCGATATCTGAGCCATATTTTGGACCCAAATTCTGCCTTTCTGCTCCTATTCGCAGTTTGAAATTCCGATTTTTATACCAAAAATCTGCCAACTACTGAAAACGGCGGTGGGTCACATTTTGTCCAAACCTCCCTGCAGTTATCAAAATATCTCAAAAATCCAAAATTCGTTACCTGAGCCATATTTTGGATCCAAATTCTGGCTCTCTGCACCTATTCGCCGTTTGAAATTCCGCCTTTTTATATCAAAAATATGCCAATTACTGCAATCGGAGGTGGGTCACCTTTTGCCCAAACCCCACTGCAGTTTTCAAAATATCCTAAACATCACAAATTCGATACCTGAGCCATATTTTGAACCCAAATTCTGGATCTCTGCACCTATTCGCAGTCTGAAATTCCGACTTTTTATACCAAAAATCTGCCAATTACTGAAAGCGGCGGTGGGTCACATTTTGCCCAAACCCCCTTCAGTTTTCAAAATATCCCAAACATCCCAAATTCGATACCTGAGCCATATTTTGGACCCAAATTCTGCCTCTCTGCTCCTATTCGCAGTTTGAAATTCCGACTTTTTATACCAAAAATATGCCAATTACTAAAAGCAGCGGTGGGTCACATTTTGCCAAAACCCCCCTGCAGTTTTCAAAATATCACAAATTCGATACCTGAGCCATATTTTGGACCCAAATTCTGGCTCACTGCACCTATTCGCGGTTTGAAATTCCGACTTTTTATACCAAAAATATGCCAATTAGTGAAACCGGCAGTGGGTTACATTTTACCCAAACCCCCCTGCAGTTTTCAAAATATCCCAAACATCCCAAATTCGATACCTGAGCCATATTTTGGACCCAAATTCTGGCTTTCAGCACCTATTCGCAGTTTGAAATTCCGACTTTTTATACCAAAAATCTGCCAATTACTGAAAGCAGCGGTGTGTCACATTTTGCCCAAACCCCCTTGCAGTTTTCAAAATATCCCAAACCTCATAAATTCGATTGCTGAGTCATATTTTGGACAAAAATTCTGCCTCTCTGCTCCTATTCGCAGTTTGAAATTCCGATTTTTTATACCAAATATCTGCCAATTATTGAAAGCAGCGGTGGGTCACATTTTGCCAAAACCCCCCTGCAGTTTTCAAAATATCACAAATTCGATACCTGAGCCATATTTTGGACCCAAATTCTGGCTCTCTGCACCTATTCGCTGCTTGAAATTCCGACTTTTTATACCAAATATCTGCCAATTATTGAAAGAAGCGGTGGGTCACATTTTGAACAAACCCCCCTGCAGTTTTCAAAATATCCCAAACCTCATAAATTCGATTGCTGAGTCATATTTTGGACAAAAATTCTGCCTCTCTGCTCCTATTCGCAGTTTGAAATTCCGATTTTTATACCAAAAATCTGCCAACTACTGAAAGCGGCGATGGGTCACATTTTGTCCAAACCTCCCTTCAGTTTTCAAAATATCCCCAAAATCCCAAATTCGATACCTGAGCCATATTTTGGATACAAATTCTGGCTCTCTGCACCTATTCGCCGTTTGAAATTCCGCCTTTTTATACCAAAAATATGCCAATTACTGCAATCGGAGGTGGGTCACCTTTTGCCCAAACCCCACTGCAGTTTTCAAAATATCCTAAACATCCCAAATTCGATACCTGAGCCATATTTTGAACCCAAATTCTGGATCTCTGCACCTTTTCGCAGTCTGAAATTCCGACTTTTTATATCAAAAATCTGCCAATTACTGAAAGCGGCGGTGGGTCACATTTTGCCCAAACCCCCTGCAGTTTTCAAAATATCCCAAACATCCCAAATTCGATACCTGAGCCATATTTTGGACCCAAATTCTGGCTCTCTGCACCTATTCGCAGTTTGAAATTCCGACTTTTTATACCAAAAATATGCCAATTACTGAAAGCAGCGGTGGGTCACAATTTGCCCAAACCCCCCTGCAGTTTTCTAAATACCCTAAACATCCCAAATTCGATACCTGAGTCATATTTTGGACCCAAATTCTGGATCTCTGCACCTATTCGCAGTCTGAAATTCCAACTTTTTATACCAAAAATCTGCCAATTACTAAAAGCGGTGGTAGGTCACATTTTGAACAAACCCCCCTGCAGTTTTCAAAATATCCCAAACATTTCTAATTCGGTACCTGAGCCATATTTTGGACCCAAATTCTGGCTCTCTGCACCTATTCGCAGTTTGAAATTCCGACTTTTTATACAAAAAATCTGCCAATTACTGAAAGCGGCAGTGGGTCACATTTTGCCCAAACCCCCCTGCAGTTTTCAAAATATCCCAAACATCAAAAATTCGATACCTGAGCCATATTTTGGACCCAAATTCTGGCTCTCTGCACCTATTCGCAGTTTGAAATTCCGACTTTTTGTACCAAAAATATGCCAATTACTGAAAGCAGCGGTGGGTCACATTTTGCCAAAACCCCCCCGCTGTTTTCAAAATATCCCAAACATCCCAAATTCGATACCTGAGCCATATTTTTGACCCAAATTCTGGCTCTCTGCACCTATTCGCAGTTTGAAATTCCGACTTTTTATACAAAAAATATGCCAATTACTGAAAGCGGCGGTGGGTTACATTTTACCCAAACCCCCCTGCAGTTTTCAAAATATCCCAAACATCCCAAATTCGATACCTGAGCCATATTTTGGACCCAGATTCTGGCACTCTGCACCTATTCTCAGTTTGAAATTCCGAATTTTCATACCAAAAATCTGCCAATTACTGAAAGCGGCGGTGGGTCACATTTTGCCCAAACCCCCCTGCAGTTTTCCAAATATACCAAACCTCCAAAATTCGATACCTGAGCCATATTTTGGACCCAAATTCTGCCTCTCTGCTCCTATTCGCAGTTTGAAATTCCGACTTTTTATACCAAAAATCTGCCAATTACTGAAAGCAGCGGTGGGTCACATTTTGCCAAAACCCACCTGCAGTTTTCAAAATATCCCAAACATCCCAAATTCGATACCTGAGCCATATTTTGGACCCAAATTCTGGCTCTCTGCACCTATTCGCAGTTTGAAATTCCGACTTTTTGTACCAAAAATATGCCAATTACTGAAAGCAGCGGTGGGTCACATTTTGCCAAAACCCCCCTGCTGTTTTCAAAATATCCCAAACATCCCAAATTCGATACCTGAGCCATATTTTGGACCCAAATTCTGGCTCTCTGCACCTATTCGCAGTTTGAAATTCTGACTTTTTATACCAAAAATATGCCAATTACTGAAAGCGGCGGTGGGTTACATTTTACCCAAACCCCCCTGCAGTTTTCAAAATATCCCAAACATCCCAAATTCGATACCTGAGCCATATTTTGGACCCAAATTCTGGCTCTCTACACCTATTCGTAGTTTGAAATTCCGACTTTTCATACCAAAAATCTGCCAATTACTGAAAGCAGCGGTGGGTCACATTTTGCCCAAACCCCCCCTGCAGTTTTCAAAATATTCTAAACATCCCAAATTCGATACCTGAGCCATATTTTGGACCCAAATTCTGGCTTTCAGCACCTATTCGCAGTTTGAAATTCCGACTTTTTATACCAAAAATCTGCCAATTACTGAAAGCAGCGGTGGGTCACATTTTGCCCAAACCCCCCTGCAGTTTTCAAAATATCCCAAACCTCCAAAATTCGATACCTGAGCCATATTTTGGACCCAAATTGTGCCTCTCTGCTCCTATTCGCAGTTTGAAATTCCGATTTTTTATACCAAAAATATGCCAATTACTGAAAGCAGCTGTGGGTCACATTTTGCCCAAACCCCCCTGCAGTTTTCAAAATATCCCAAACATCCCAAATTCGATACCTGAGCCATATTTTGGACCCAAATTCTGGCTCTCTGCACCTATTCGCTGTTTGAAATTCCGACTTTTTATACCAAAAATATGCCCATTACTGAAAGCGGCAGTTGGTCACATTTTGCCCAATCCCTCCTGCAGTTTTCAAAATATCTTAAACATCCCAAATTTGATACCTGAGCCATATTTTGGACCCAAATTCTGCCTCTTTGCACCTGTTCGCAGTGTGAAATTTCGAATTTTTATACCGAAAATATGCCAATTACTGAAAGCGGCAGTGGGTCACATTTTGCCCAAACCCCCCTGCAGTTTTCAAAATAGGCAAAAAATCCCAAATTCGATACCTGAGCCATATTTTGGATCCATATTCTGGCTCTCTGCACTTATTCGCAGTTTGAAGTTCCGACTTTATATACCAAAAATCTGCCAATTACTGAAAGCGGCGGTGGGTCACATTTTGCCCAAACCCCCCTGCAGTTTTCAAAATATCCCAAATCTCCAAAATTCGATACCTGAGCCATATTTTGGACCCAAATTCTGCCTCTCTGCTCCAATTCGCAGTTTGAAATTCCGACTTTTTATACCAAAAATATACCAATTACTGCAAGCAGCGGTGGGTCACATTTTGCCCAAACCCCCCTGCAGTTTTCAAAATATCCCAAACATCCCAAATTCGATACCTGTGCCATTTTTTGGATCCAAATTCTGGCTCTCTGCACCTATTCGCTGTTTGAAATTCCGAATTTTATACCAAAAATCTGCTAATTTCTGAAAGCGGCTGTGGGTCACATTTTACCCAAACCCCCTGCAGTTTTCAAAATATCCCAAACATCCCAAATTCTATACCTGAGCCATATTTTAGAGCTAAATTCTGGCTCTCTGCACGTATTCGCAGTTTGAAATTCCGACTTTTTATACCGAAAATATGCCAATTACTGAAAGCGGCGGTGGGTCACATTTTGCACCCCCCCCCCCTGCAGTTTTCAAAATATCCCAAACATACCAAATTCGATACCTAAGCCATATTTTGGAGCCAAATTCTTGCTCTCTGCACGTATTCGCAGTTTGAAATTCCGGCTTTTTATACCAAAAATATGCCAATTACTGAAAGCGGCAGTGGGTCACATTTTGCCCAAACCCCCCTGCAGTTTTCCAAATATCCCAAACCTCCAAACACCGATATCTGAGCCATATTTTGGACCCAAATTCTGCCTTTCTGCTCCTATTCGCAGTTTGAAATTCCGATTTTTATACCAAAAATCTGCCAACTACTGAAAGCGGCGGTGCGTCACATTTTGTCCAAACCTCCCTGCAGTTTTCAAAATATCCCCAAAATCCCAAATTCGATACCCGAGCCATATTTTGGATCCAAATTCTGGCTCTCTGCACCTATTCGCCGTTTGAAATTCCGCCTTTTTATACCAAAAATATGCCAATTACTGCAATCGGAGGTGGGTCACCTTTCGGCCAAACCCCACTGCAGTTTTCAAAATATCCTAAACATCCCAAATTCGATACCTGAGCCATATTTTGAACCCAAATTCTGGATCTCTGCTCCTATTCGCAGTCTGAAATTCCGACTTTTTATACCAAAAATCTGCCAATTACTGAAAGCGGCGGTGGGTCACATTTTGCCCAAACCCCCCTGCAGTTTTCTAAATATCCTAAACATCCCAAATTCGATACCTGAGTCATATTTTGGACCCAAATTCGGGATCTCTGCACCTATTCGCAGTCTGAAATTCCAACTTTTTATACCAAAAATCTGCCAATTACTAAAAGCGGTGGTTGGTCACATTATGAACAAACCCCCCTGCAGTTTTCAAAATATCCCAAACATTTCTAATTCGGTATCTGAGCCATATTTTGGACCCAAATTCTGGCTCTCTGCACCTTAATTCGCAGTTTGAAATTCCGACTTTTTATACCAAAAATCTGCCAATTACTGAAAGCGGCAGTGGGTCACATTTTGCCCAAACCCCCCTGCAGTTTTCAAAATATCCCAAACATCAAAAATTCGATACCTGAGTCATATTTTGGACCCAAATTCTGGCTCTCTGCACCTATTCGCAGTTTGAAATTCCGACTTTTTGTACCAAAAATATGCCAATTACTGAAAGCAGCGGTGGGTCACATTTTGCTAAAACCCCTCTGCTGTTTTCATAATATCCCAAACATCCCAAATTCGATACCTGAGCCATATTTTGGACCCAAATTCTGGCTCACTGCACCTATTCGCGGTTTGAAATTCCGACTTTTTATACCAAAAATCTGCCAATTACTGAAAGCGGCGGTGGGTCACATTTTGCCCAAAACCCCCTCCAGTTTTCAAAATATCCCAAACATCAAAAATTCGATACCTGAGCCATATTTTGGACCCATATTCTGGCTCTCTGCACCTATTCGCAGTTTGAAATTCCGACTTTTTATACCAAAAATCTGCCAATTACTGAAAGCGGCAGTGGGTCACATTTTGCCCAAACCCCCCTGCAGTTTTCAAAATATCCCAAACATCAAAAATTCGATACCTGAGTCATATTTTGGACCCATATTCTGGCTTTCAGCACCTATTCGCAGTTTGAAATTCCGACTTTTTGTACCAAAAATATGCCAATTACTGAAAGCAGCGGTGGGTCACATTTTGCTAAAACCCCCCTGCTGTTTTCAAAATATCCCAAACATCACAAATTCGATACCTGAGCCATATTTTGGACCCAAATTCTGGCTCTCTGCACCTATTCGCAGTTTGAAATTCCGACTTTTTATACCAAGAATATGCCAATTACTGAAAGCGGCGGTGGGTTACATTTTACCCAAACCCCCCTGCAGTTTTCAAAATATCCCAAACATCCCAAATTCGATACCTGAGCCATATTTTGGACCCAAATTCTGGCTCTCTGCACCTATTCACAGTTTGAAATTCCGAGTTTTCATACCAAAAATCTGCCAATTACTGAAAGCGGCGGTGGGTCACATTTTGCCCAAACCCCCTTGCAGTTTTCAAAATATCCCAAACCTCCAAAATTCGATACCTGAGCCATATTTTGGACCCAAATTCTGCCTCTCTGCTCCTATTCGCAGTTTGAAATTCCGAATTTTATACCAAAAATATGCCAATTACTGAAAGCAGCGGTGGGTCACATTTTGCCAAAACCCCCCTGCAGTTTTCAAAATATCCCAAACATCCCAAATTCGATACCTGAGCCATATTTTGGACCCAAATTCTGGCTCACTGCACCTATTCGCGGTTTGAAATTCCGACTTTTTATACCAAAAATATGCCAATTACTGAAAGCGGCGGTGGGTCACATTTTACCCAAACCCCCCTGCAGTTTTCAAAATATCCCAAATATCCCAAATGCGATACCTGAGCCATATTTTGGACCCAAATTCTGGCTCTCTGCACCTATTCGCTGTTTGAAATTCCGACTTTTTATACCAAAAATCTGCCAATTACTGAAAGCAGCGGTGGTTCACATTTTGCCCAAACCCCTCTGCAGTTTTCAAAATATCCCAAACATCCCAAATTCGATTCCTGAGCCATATTTTTGACCCACATTCTGGCACACTGCACCTATTCGCAGTTTGAAATTCCGACTTTTTATACCAAAA
The DNA here is from genome assembly GCF_040958095.1 of Procambarus clarkii. Taxonomy (NCBI): domain Eukaryota; kingdom Metazoa; phylum Arthropoda; class Malacostraca; order Decapoda; family Cambaridae; genus Procambarus; species Procambarus clarkii. Next base: position 30,875,499 of record NC_091210.1, read on the forward strand.
ATATGCCAATTACTGAAAGCGGCAGTGGGTCACATTTTGCCCAATCCTTCCTGCAGTTTTCAAAATGTCTTAAACATACCAAATTTGATACCTGAGCCATATTTTGGACCCAAATTCTGCCTCTTTGCACCTGTTCGCAGTGTGAAATTCCGAATTTTTATACCGAAAATATGCCAATTACTCAAAGCGGCAGTGGGTCACATTTTGCCCAAACCCCCCTGCAGTTTTCAAAATATCCCAAACCTCCAAAATTCGATACCTGAGCCATATTTTGGACCCAAATTCTGCCTCTCTGCTCCAATTCGCAGTTTGAAATTCCGAATTTTTATACCAAAAATACGTCAATTACTGCAAGCGGTGGTGGGTCACCTTTTGCCCAAACCTCCCTGTTGTTTTCAAAATATCCCAAACATCCCAAATTCGATACCTGAGCCATATTTTGGACCCAAATTCTGGCTCTCTGCACTTATTCGCAGTTTGAAGTTCCGACTTTTTATACCAAAAATCTGCCAATTACTGAAAGCGGCGGTGGGTCACATTTTGCCCAAACCCCCCTGCAGTTTTCAAAATATCCCAAACCTCCAAAATTCGATACCTGAGCCATATTTTGGACCCAAATTCTGCCTCTCTGCTCCAATTCGCAGTTTGAAATTCCGACTTTTTATACCAAAAATATGCCAATTACTGAAAGCAGCGGTGGGTCACATTTTGCCCAGACCCCCCTGCAGTTTTCAAAATATCCCAAACATCCCAAATTCGATACCTGTGCCATTTTTTGGATCCAAATTCTGGCTCTCTGCACCTATTCGCTGTTTGAAATTCCGAATTTTATACCAAAAATCTGCTAATTTCTGAAAGCGGCTGTGGGTCACATTTTGCCCAAACCCCCTGCAGTTTTCAAAATATCCCAAACATCCCAAATTCGATACCTGAGCCATATTTTGGACCCACATTATGGCTCTCTGCACCTATTCGCAGTTTGAAATTCCGACTTTTTATACCAAGAATCTGCCAATTACTGAAAGCGGCGGTGGGTCACATTTTGCCCAAACCCCCCTGCAGTTTTTGAAATATCCCAAACATCCCAAATTCGATACCTGAGCCATATTTTAGAGCTAAATTCTGGCTCTCTGCACGTATTCGCAGTTTGAAATTCCGACTTTTTATACCGAAAATATGCCAATTACTGAAAGCGGCGGTGGGTCACATTTTGCACCCCCCCCCCCTGCAGTTTTCAAAATATCCCAAACATACCAAATTCGATACCTAAGCCATATTTTGGAGTCAAATTCTTGCTCTCTGCACGTATTCGCAGTTGAAATTTCCGAATTTTTATAAAAAAAAATCTGCCAATTACGAAGAGCGGCGGTGGGTCACATTTTGCCCAAACCCCCCTGCAGTTTTCAAAATATCCCGAACATCCCAAACTCGATACCTGAGCCATATTTTGGACCCAAATTCTGGCTCACTGCACCTATTCGCAGTTTGAAATTCCGGCTTTTTATACCAAAAATATGCCAATTACTGAAAGCGGCGGTGGGTCACATTTTGCCCAAACCCCCCCTGCAGTTTTCAAAATATACCAAACATCCCAAATTCGACGCCTGAACCACATTTTGGATCCAAATTCTGGCTCTCTGCACCTACTGCACCTACCGCAGCTTTCAGTAATTGGCATATTTTCGGTATAAAATTCGGAATTTCAAACTGCAAATACGTACAGAGAGCCAGAATTTGGCCCCAAAATGTGACTCAGGCGTCGAATTTGGGATGTTTGGAATATTTTGAAAACTGCAGGGGGGTTTGGGCAAAATGTGACCCACCGCCGCTTTCAGTAATTGGCATATTTTCAGGCCCATCAGGTGTATGATTGTGTGTTTTGAACTGGTTTCTGTTCCGTGTTTTGTACTTTCTATTCAATGGGTCCCGGCACTTTGTGGTATACTTCATAATGTACTTGTAGATCAACTAGCGACGCCGTAAACGCATCATGCCGCCTTATGCTGCGGCAAGTCTCCCTTTAACATATACCTCTCTTTTCGTCACCGCTCCTCTATCTACGGCACAACACGTCAAGCACTTTTGAAACTCTTATCATTTTCAGCATCAACGCACCTCCCAATATCAGTACTGGTGCAGTCATCGGGAAGGACATACCCTTCGTGCAAACTGCACCTACTTTCAAGAAGAAGTGGATAGGGGCAGTTCAATAAAAAGTCACCAATTTGCTGGGGGCCACAGTTACATGCATGACACCGAAATACATATATATGGATATCAAACTGCTAACCCAGAACAAAAATCACTTAATCAAGTGTTCACTCAGAACAATAATCACCATAGCATTAATCAAGTGTTCACTCAGAACAATAATCACCATAGCATTAATCAAGTGTTCACTCAGAACAGTAATCACCATAGCATTAATCAAGTGTTCACTCAGAACAATAATCACCATAGCATTAATCAAGTGTTCACTCAGAACAGTAATCACCATAGCATTAATCAAGTGTTCACTCAGAACAATAATCACCATAGCATTAATCAAGTGTTCACCCAGAACAGTAATCACCATAGCATTAATCAAGTGACCAGCTAACACTATGGCTCCAACCTAGTATTCTGAGACACTAGTTCCTTGCATGCTATAAAGTTATGAACAAGGTTCGGAGGTGACATAATTAAATAATGGTAATGGAGAGAGGGTGAGGAAGGAGGGGATAAGAGACCCATAATGTTTTTTTGCAGGCGACGAGTCACAATAACGTTGCTGAAGTATGCTGACCAATCCAAACACTAGAAAATGAAGGGACGACGACGTTTCGGTCCATCCTGGAATGGTCTAGGACGGACCGAAACGTCGTTTCGGTCCAAATTTGCCGAGATTTAATTTGCTCATTTGCTGAGAGAATAGGGATGGGGGGAGACCTAAGTTGATATATGAAGTTGTTGGATGGGAGGTATTATATAAATAATATATATTTATATATTTATTTTATACTTTTATTAAATACTAGCTTTTTATATATACTAGTTATATATAAACCATTTAGAAATAAAAACTTGCAACATTTTTGTAATGTTAGTAAAAAATCTGTATGGAGAAATTTGTCTTTCGTTTGCTTGTGAGGGGGAAGAACCTTGATGTAATTTTCTTGCTTCCCTTGTGCCGGGACGGAGAAAATATCAACACGATGTAAATATCCAACAAGCTTAAACTGGGCCACAAGTTTCTCCCTAGACCTGCACCAAGTTCTCCCCTACTCGTAAGTTTGGTCCTTAAGTTTGCCTGTACCCGCATCCAACCTTTCCCCACCACTACTTGCTCTCTTTTTACCCATAATGGCTCAACGCTCATAAATAACAGAACCGTATCCTGTTTTCCGCATTTTTCATGAGATTTCTTTCCAGAATTTAGGAAATAGTGGTAAATCTGACGTTAAGATTCTCGTCCTGACTTCTATACGAGTCTCCTTGGTCGGAATCAGGGTGAAGAGGACCTCTCTCTCACCGGTTAACCTTACACGTAAATTGTAACGTCATGTTAAACAAGTAACGATGTGAAAGCACCAGCGGGAAGCAATGCGAGTTCGGTGGGTAAACATGACGCGAGGTAGCCCCCAGCACTCCTATTCTCCTGGCAGTAGTCTTAATTACATATTTAAGAACACCAAAGGAAGTGGTTAAACTTGCTGACACGAACAATGCTCACTTCTGCCAGGCTAGGGACTCCAGTCATCCAATCCATGCTCTATCTTCTTCTATAATTTTCTTTCCTGCCTCTGCTCTCCACAGACGCCGTCTTGTTGAACAGGCTTTCATACACATTATTATCAAAATGAATCATAGTCCTGGTTTTGTTGCTTCCTGTTCCTGGCTTTCTCAGTATATAGATAAATGCTCTAATTTTCTTAACAATCGTGATCTATTACAATATCTTTTACCCCTGTGTGCTGTCTCAGTCTTTAGTTTGGTTCCGACTTATTTCACATTTATTTCTATTCCCATCTATTCTCTGCCTGGCTGTGCCCGGATCTCTTCCTCAATCGTGCCCCCTTCCCCTCTTCTGCCCTCTTCTCTCACTTCCCCTCTTCTCTACCTCCCCCTCTCTCAACATTATTATTACGAAGCACTATAACAGTAGGCGAAACACAACAAGTATTTCAGATTTCATGAAAATCGCATGGGAAATGCAGATATCTCTTAAGACATTAGGCTTGGACCGACATCGACTGGCTATGACACTCCCCTACCCTACGTGATTCATTTTGGAAAGTTGGGCGAGGCTATCACTAAACGGCTGGCCTCCAACCTCAGACAAACAAACATTCTAGTATACATATACTAGAGAAGGAACCGTCGGTACCCGGCTCTCTTTCCGTCTCTCTCTCTACCTCCCATTCTCCCTCCCTCTTTAACATTCTCCCTCCCTCTCTGACATTCTCCCTCCCTCTCTGACATTCTATCCTCCTCTCTGACATTCTATCCTCCTCTCTGACATTCTCCCTCCCTCTCTGACATTCTATCCTCCTCTCTGACATTCTATCCTCCTCTCTGACATTCTCCCTCCCTCTCTGACATTCTCCCTCCCTCTCTGACATTCTCCCTCCCTCTCTGACATTCTATCCTCCTCTCTGACATTCTATCCTCCTCTCTGACATTCTCCCTCCCTCTCTGACATTCTTCCTCCCTCTCTGACATTCTCCCTCCCTCTCTGACATTCTATCCTCCTCTCTGACATTCTATCCTCCTCTCTGACATTCTCCCTCCCTCTCTGACATTCTATACTCCTCTCTGACATTCTCCCTCCCTCTCTGACATTCTATCCTCCTCTCTGACATTCTCCCTCCCTCTCTGACATTCTATCCTGCTCTCTGACATTCTATCCTCCTCTCTGACATTCTATCCTCCTCTCTGACATTCTCCCTCCCTCTCTGACATTCTATCCTCCTCTCTGACATTCTATCCTCCCTCTCTGCCATTCTCCGTCCCTCTCTGACATTCTATCCTCCTCTCTGACATTCTCTCTCCCTCTCTGCCATTCTCCCTCCCTCTCTATCATTCTCCCTCCCTCTCTGTCATTCTATCCTCCTCTCTGACATTCTCCCTCCCTCTCTGACATTCTATCCTCCTCTCTGACATTCTATCCTCCCTCTCTGCCATTCTCCGTCCCTCTCTGACATTCTATCCTCCTCTCTGACATTCTCCCTCCCTCTCTGACATTCTATCCTGCTCTCTGACATTCTATCCTCCTCTCTGACATTCTATCCTCCTCTCTGACATTCTATCCTCCTCTCTGACATTCTATCATCCTCTCTGACATTCTATCCTCCTCTCTGACATTCTCCCTCCCTCTCTGACATTCTATCCTCCTCTCTGACATTCTATCCTCCTCTCTGACATTCTCCCTCCCTCTTTGTCATTCTCCCTCCCTCTCTGTCATTCTCCCTCCCTCTCTGACATTCTCCCTCCCTCTCTGTCATTCTCCCTCCCTCTCTGACATTCAATCCTCCTCTCTGACATTCTCCCTCCCTCTCTGCCATTCTCCCTCCCTCTCTGTCATTCTCCCTCCCTCTCTGACATTCTATCCTCCTCTCTGACATTCTCCCTCCCTCTCTGACATTCTATCCTCCTCTCTGACATTCTCCCTCCCTCTCTGTCATTCTCCCTCCCTCTCTGTCATTCAATCCTCCTCTCTGACATTCTCCCTCCCTCCCTGACATTCTATCCTCCTCTCTGACATTCTATCCTCCCTCTCTGCCATTCTCCGTCCCTCTCTGACATTCTATCCTCCTCTCTGACATTCTCCCTCCCTCTCTGACATTCTATCCTGCTCTCTGACATTCTATCCTCCTCTCTGACATTCTATCCTCCTCTCTGACATTCTATCCTCCTCTCTGACATTCTATCCTCCTCTCTGACATTCTAGCATCCTCTCTGACATTCTATCCTCCTCTCTGACATTCTCCCTCCCTCTCTGACATTCTATCCTCCTCTCTGACATTCTATCCTCCTCTCTGACATTCTCCCTCCCTCTTTGTCATTCTCCCTCCCTCTCTGTCATTCTCCCTCCCTCTCTGACATTCTCCCTCCCTCTCTGTCATTCTCCCTCCCTCTCTGACATTCAATCCTCCTCTCTGACATTCTCCCTCCCTCTCTGCCATTCTTCCTCCCTCTCTGTCATTCTCCCTCCCTCTCTGACATTCTCCCTCCCTCTCTGGCATTCTATCCTCCTCTCTGACATTCTTCCTCCCTCTCTGACATTCTCCCTCCCTCTCTGCCATTCTCCCTCCCTCTCTGTCATTCTCCCTCCGTCTCTGACATTCTCCCTCCCTCTCTGTCATTCTATCCTCCTCTCTGACATTCTCCCTCCCTCTCTGACATTCTCCCTCCCTCTCTGTCATTCTATCCTCCTCTCTGACATTCTATCCTCCTCTCTGACATTCTCCCTCCCTCTCTGACATTCTATCCTCCTCTCTGACATTCTCCCTCCCTCTCTGACATTCTATCCTCCTCTCTGACATTCTATCCTCCCTCTCTGCCATTCTCCGTCCCTCTCTGACATTCTCCCTCCCTCTCTGTCATTCTCCCTCCCTCTCTGACATTCTATCCTCCTCTCTGACATTCTCTCTCCCTTTCTGCCATTCTCCCTCCCTCTCTATCATTCTCCCTCCCTCTCTGACATTCTCCCTCCCTCTCTGACATTCTCCCTCCCTCTCTGACATTCTATCCTCCTCTCTGACATTCTATCCTCCTCTCTGACATTCTATCCTCCTCTCTGACATTCTATCATCCTCTCTGACATTCTATCCTCCTCTCTGACATTCTCCCTCCCTCTCTGACATTCTATCCTCCTCTCTGACATTCTATCCTCCTCTCTGACATTCTCCCTCCCTCTTTGTCATTCTCCCTCCCTCTCTGCCATTCTCCCTCCCTCTCTGTCATTCTCCCTCCGTCTCTGACATTCTCCCTCCCTCTCTGTCATTCTATCCTCCTCTCTGTCATTCTCCCTCCCTCTCTGTCATTCTCCCTCCCTCTCTGTCATTCTCCCTCCCTCTCTGTCATTCTCCCTCCCTCTCTGACATTCTATCCTCCTCTCTGACATTCTCCCTCCCTCTCTGTCATTCTCCCTCCCTCTCTGACATTCTATCCTCCTCTCTGACATTCTATCCTCCTCCCTGACATTCTATCCTCCTCTCTGACATTCTATCCTCCTCTCTGACATTCTATCCTCCTCTCTGACATTCTATCCTCCTCTCTAACATTCTATCCTCCTCTCTGACATTCTCCCTCCCTCTCTGTCATTCTCCCTCCCTCTCTGTCATTCTCCCTCCCTCTCTGTCATTCCATCCTCCTCTCTGACATTCTATCCTCCTCTCTGACATTCTATCCTCCTCTCTGACATTCTATCCTCCTCTCTGACATTCTATCCTCCTCTCTGACATTCTCCCTCCCTCTCTGACATTCTATCCTCTTCTCTGACATTCTATCCTCCTCTCTGACATTCTCCCTCCCTCTCTGTCATTCTATCCTCCTCTCTGTCATTCTCCCTCTCTCTTTGTCATTCTCCCTCCCTCTCTGTCATTCTCCCTCCCTCTCTGTCATTCTCCCTCCCTCTCTGTCATTCTCCCTCCCTCTCTGCCATTCTCCCTCCCTCTCTGTCATTCTCCCTCCGTCTCTGACATTCTCCCTCCCTCTCTGTCATTCTATCCTCCTCTCTGACATTCTCCCTCCCTCTCTGACATTCTCCCTCCCTCTCTGTCATTCTATCCTCCTCTCTGACATTCTATCCTCCTCTCTGACATTCTCCCTCCCTCTCTGACATTCTATCCTCCTCTCTGACATTCTCCCTCCCTCTCTGACATTCTATCCTCCTCTCTGACATTCTATCCTCCCTCTCTGCCATTCTCCGTCCCTCTCTGACATTCTCCCTCCCTCTCTGTCATTCTCCCTCCCTCTCTGACATTCTATCCTCCTCTCTGACATTCTCTCTCCCTTTCTGCCATTCTCCCTCCCTCTCTATCATTCTCCCTCCCTCTCTGACATTCTCCCTCCCTCTCTGACATTCTCCCTCCCTCTCTGACATTCTATCCTCCTCTCTGACATTCTATCCTCCTCTCTGACATTCTATCCTCCTCTCTGACATTCTATCCTCCTCTCTGACATTCTATCCTCCTCTCTGACATTCTCCCTCCCTCTCTGACATTCTATCCTCCTCTCTGACATTCTATCCTCCTCTCTGACATTCTCCCTCCCTCTTTGTCATTCTCCCTCCCTCTCTGCCATTCTCCCTCCCTCTCTGTCATTCTCCCTCCGTCTCTGACATTCTCCCTCCCTCTCTGTCATTCTATCCTCCTCTCTGTCATTCTCCCTCCCTCTCTGTCATTCTCCCTCCCTCTCTGTCATTCTCCCTCCCTCTCTGTCATTCTCCCTCCCTCTCTGACATTCTATCCTCCTCTCTGACATTCTCCCTCCCTCTCTGTCATTCTCCCTCCCTCTCTGACATTCTATCCTCCTCTCTGACATTCTATCCTCCTCTCTGACATTCTATCCTCCTCTCTGACATTCTATCCTCCTCTCTGACATTCTATCCTCCTCTCTGACATTCTATCCTCCTCTCTAACATTCTATCCTCCTCTCTGACATTCTCCCTCCCTCTCTGTCATTCTCCCTCCCTCTCTGTCATTCTCCCTCCCTCTCTGTCATTCCATCCTCCTCTCTGACATTCTATCCTCCTCTCTGACATTCTATCCTCCTCTCTGACATTCTATCCTCCTCTCTGACATTCTATCCTCCTCTCTGACATTCTCCCTCCCTCTCTGACATTCTATCCTCTTCTCTGACATTCTATCCTCCTCTCTGACATTCTCCCTCCCTCTCTGTCATTCTATCCTCCTCTCTGTCATTCTCCCTCTCTCTTTGTCATTCTCCCTCCCTCTCTGTCATTCTCCCTCCCTCTCTGTCATTCTCCCTCCCTCTCTGTCATTCTCCCTCCCTCTCTGTCATTCTCCCTCCCTCTCTGACATTCTATCCTCCTCTCTGACATTCTTCCTCCCTCTCTGTCATTCTCCCTCCCTCTCTGTCATTCTATCCTCCTCTCTGACATTCTATCCTCCTCTCTGACATTCTATCCTCCTCTCTGACATTCTATCCTCCTCTCTGACATTCTATCCTCCTCTCTGACATTCTCCCTCCCTCTCTGTCATTCTCCCTCCCTCTCTGTCATTCTCCCTCCCTCTCTGACATTCTCCCTCCCACTCTGACATTCTATCCTCCTCTCTGACATTCTATCCTCCTCTCTGACATTCTATCCTCCTCTCTGACATTCTCCCTCCCTCTCTGTCATTCTCCCTCCCTCTCTGTCATTCCATCCTCCTCTCTGACATTCTATCCTCCTCTCTGACATTCTATCCTCCTCTCTGACATTCTATCCTCCTCTCTGACATTCTCCCTACCTCTCTGACATTCTATCCTCCTCTCTGACATTCTCCCTCCCTCTCTGCCATTCTCCCTCCCTCTCTGTCATTCTCCCTCCCTCTATGACATTCTCCCTCCCTCTCTGACATTCTCCCTCCCTCTCTGACATTCTATCCTCCTCTCTGACATTCTATCCTCCTCTCTGACATTCTCCCTCCCTCTCTGTCATTCTATCCTCCTCTCTGTCATTCTCCCTCCCTCTCTGACATTCTTCCTCCCTCTCTGTCATTCTCCCTCCCTCTCTGACATTCAATCCTCCTCTCTGACATTCTCCCTCCCTCTCTGCCATTCTACCTCCCTCTCTGTCATTCTCCCTCCCTCTCTATCATTCTCCCTCCCTCTCTGTCATTCTATCCTCCTCTCTGACATTCTCCCTCCCTCTCTGACATTCTCCCTCCCTCTCTGACATTCTCCCTCCCTCTCTGTCATTCTATCCTCCTCTCTGACATTCTCCCTCCCTCTCTGACATTCTCCCTCCCTCTCTGACATTCTATCCTCCTCTCTGACATTCTCCCTCCCTCTCTGACATTCTCCCTCCCTCTCTGTCATTCTATCCTCCTCTCTGTCATTCTCCCTCCCTCTCTTTCATACTCCCTCCCTCTCTGTCATTCTCCCTCCCTCTCTGTCATTCTCCCTCCCTCTATGTCATTCTCCGTCCCTCTCTGACATTCTATCCTCCTCTCTGACATTCTCCCTCCCTCTCTGTCATTCTATCCTCCTCTCTGACATTCTATCCTCCTCTCTGACATTCTATCCTCCTCTCTGACATTCTATCCTCCTCTCTGACATTCTATCCTCCTCTCTGACATTCTATCCTCCTCTCTGACATTCTATCCTCCTCTCTGACATTCTATCCTCCTCTCTGACATTCTATCCTCCTCTCTGACATTCTATCCTCCTCTCTGACATTCTATCCTCCTCTCTGACATTCTCCCTCCCTCTCTGTCATTCCATCCTCCTCTCTGACATTCTATCCTCCTCTCTGACATTCTATCCTCCTCTCTGACATTCTATCCTCCTCTCTGACATTCTATCCTCCTCTCTGACATTCTCCCTCCCTCTCTGACATTCTATCCTCCTCCCTGCCATTCTCCCTCCTTCTCTGACATTCTCCCTCCTTCTCTGTCATTCTCCCTCCCTGCCATTCTCCCTCCCTCCCTGCCATTCTCCCTCCCTCTCTGACAGTCTCCCTCCCACACTGACATTCTCCCTCCCACTCTGACATTCTCCCTCCCTCTCTGCCATTCTCCCTCCCTCCCTCTCTGTCATTCTCTCTCCCTCCCTCCCTCTCTGTCATTCTCTCTCCCTCCCTGCCATTCTTCCTCCCTCCTTCTCTGCAATTCTCCCACCATCTTTTAATTATGCCGTTTTCACTCCCAGTGGGTGCAACGTTATCGACAATGAATCAACGCCGATAACAGGCGAAGAGTAAGTAATTATCAAAAGAAGGCACCAATCTGGGAAGGCTATGTAGCACCATCAAATGTGCGGAATAATCAGAGGGCGCTAAATACCACCAAGGATGCCTTCTTCTTGTTGATAGTAGGAGCAGTTTGCATGAAGGGTTTGTCCTCCCGATGACTGCACCAGTACTGATGTTGTTGGACGCGTTTATGTTGAAGATGATCGGAGCTACCAAGGTGCTTGTTGCTTTGTGCTGTAGATAGAGGAACGGTGATTAAAACAGAGGTGTGTGTTAGAGGGAGACTAGCCGCACCGTAGGGCGGTGTGTTGTGTTTATGGCGTCAGCTGATCCTTGGTGTTGCGACGAGGCAGTTGTTTTCTGTGTTTAGCTGTTGGTGGCGCCAGGTATAAATGTGGCGCGGGTCAGATGTGACCCAATTTGTCAATTTGTTGGTCGATTGGAGATATTTAGCCAGTGCTTTGACTATTTGGTATTTTTCTTGTGACGAGTGGTCACCGCCTCCTAATATATGCTCGATGGTAAAGGGTATTTTAAGTGCGATAAAGACTTGTTTGAAATTTACTCTGGCACTATAATGTCGGAAGCAGTGCAGGAGATAGTGTTCGACTGTTTCAGGCACCTGACAGTGAGTACAGAGTTCGTTGATGTCTGTTCTGTACTTGGAGCTGTGTGCTGCTAGTTTGAAGTGTCCCAGCCTTAATCTGGTCATCGTTACATCAATTTCTCTTCTTTTATATCGGACATGTTTCCAAGTTTCCCATTTCTTTTTAATGGACCCATAGTGCAAAGGTGAGCATAACGTTTTCCAGTTTGTTGCAAAATCCTGGGAGATGGTATCTTTGAAGGCTTGTCGGAAAATCCGACACCATTTAATATATCATACAGATAATAGCTGTGTTGTATAAACAAGTTACCCATAGAAAACGTAACTTGTAGTGGAATTACTGTCTAAAGAAAACGGGATATCATCACCACATACTATTATAATTCACCAGCTATTCTGCTGGGAATTATTCTTAAATACATTAGTCTTTGGACTTTACCATCATAAAAACATCTTATATAAATTAACTTAATTATCAATATTAAAGTAGAGTAAATGTGACCCTTCTATCACTTTCTGAAATGTGGACAATGTAAGCCAGGCGTCAGAGTGAGGAGGAGGGCAGCCATTGTTATTTATATTGAGACCAGAGGCTCACACGGGAGCAAATTCGGCTCCTGTTAATTTTACTTGGACGTAGTGTTATGGAAACCAAAGGTACCATCTCCAACACGATGTCTACAATTCAAGTTAAGTGTTCTTTCCGAAACCCGTTTATCATTCATTTATGGCCATTAATGTCAGGATATAGGGTGATCCGGTTAGATCACGTGGAAGCCTCAAACTAAAGGTAATTAAGCCAGGTCTTCATGTTCCATGTACAGTTTCTCTGAAATACTTGTCATATATAGGATTCTGGCTTCACAGCTAGCGCACTTTTGACAGGTAAAGACGAGGAAGCAAGATTTGTGCACCAGTTACTGGGTGATATGGAAGCTACCTCAAAGAGGATAATTTGGTGTCTACACCCTAGTTATACCTGGTGGACTAGCCTGCTGTACTATAAGATAAGGAACCTCTTCAATGTATGTAGATACTGTAGTTTGATTGGCTGCATATATATTAATTTAATAAACCCCCCTAATGTGTAGAGGATCGATTTGTGAGATTATGAGATTATTGCAGAAATACAGTCCACTTATCATTATACAAATTGCTATCGAAGTATATAAATTAACGTAAATATAAATTCATATAAATTAAATAAATATAAATCTCACAGGTCGGTTCCCACAAGGCTCCTTTACGTGCAACATGGGGAATTGGATGACGGGTGAGGTGAGGCGTGTCGTGCATTGCTTTGGCTATTTGGTCTACAAGTTCATTATGGAGAATACCACAATGTGCTGGGACCCATTGGATAGAGGTGTCATAACCGTTCAATTGATGTTTGTGAAGAAGTTGAAGGCATGGGTAGACAATCTCCTTGCATGTTTTCGAAGAGTACGAAATTGCTTGAATCGCGCTCTTGGAGTCACTACAGATTGTATATATCCCAACTGGTAATGTTGTGATGATTTGGAGAGCTTGATACAAGGCATATAGTTCCGCAGTGAAAATAGATAGTTGGTTTGGTAACCGCCATCCCTGCTTGAGATGGTATTCCGGTATCCATACAGCGCAAGTGACCGAGGGTACGTTGTTTATGAAGATGCGAGACCCAACTGTGTAAATCTCTGTGGTATTTGGGTAGCAATTTTTCATTGTTGAGACAAAGACTGAGGCTATGGCTGAGTTTGGTGCAGATTTTGGAATGTTGTCCTCGAGTTGTATTGCTGTATTAGGAGTTGTATAAAGCCAAGGTGGAATGGGGGGAACAGGAGGTTGGGTTTCACAGTTTTGAAGTAGGGAGAGGTCTATATTGAGGTTATTTGTAGCCCGTGTGAGGAAAGGTTGCGAGTGAATGGTTGGGGAGCGGGGGTTATATGGGTTAACTGTTGGGTTAATTTTTGATCTGTATGGGTGTGTCTGGTGAGCAGTGGTGCAGAGTGACAGATAGTTGGCACACATAATGTCTCTTCTGGTGGCTAGGCTTGTGAGGCCTGTTTCCCCGTAAAGTCCGAGGATTGGAGTTGAACGCATTGCGCCACATATAAGTCGCATGGCATTATTTTGTATGCCAATACGAGAACAGAAACGCATTAGCCGAACAATATCAAAAGTATTCGATTTACCAAGAATTCTATCGAGGGATAAGCGACTGCGAGGGACGGTCGGAAAGCAAGACACACGCTCGTCCTGGAAGTCAGGACATTCAAAAAGGATATGCACGACCGTAAGATGGACAATGCAATTTGGACAATAAAAAGCAGGGCTGCGCTCCATTAAATGACCGTTAGTTAAGCTTGTTTGGCCAATATTCAACCTCGCCAGAGCCGTTTCCCATCGCCGGCTACGGTGGTAGGAGGAAGGCACGAGGACACACTACTCTTAAGAGTACGCAGTTTGTTACCAGTAACAGAGGACAAACAATCCTGCCAACGGGTAATGATGGAGGAATGAATAACTGGTAAAAGTCTGAATAAGGAATACCTTTACAGGAGATGGGACAAGTTTAGACAGCTTCCCTAGCGGCATCGTCCGCATGCTCATTTAAAGAGACACCAATATGGCTGGGAACCCAGCAAAACTCAACTAACTTAAATTCACTGGAAATAAGAAACAGCCAATGTTGAATCTCGACGACCACTGGATGGACCGGATTAAAGGACCCGAGAGCCATGAGGGCACTACGAGAGTCAACAACAACTACAAAGGAAGACTGACAACGAGAAAGCAGGAGACGAAGAGCATAGAAATAGCATAAAGTTCCACTGTGAAGACGCTAGTCTCTGGAGGTAGGCGACACATATAAGTGTGGGCAGGAAAAACAACAGAGTAGCCAACACCGTCTGCAGACTTAGGCCCATTGGTGAAGATGGAAATGGAGTGGGAATGTGAAGAAAAGTGTTCAAGGAAAAGGTGTTTCAGAATCGAAGGAGGGGTAAAAGCTTTAGTGATACGGGTCGGATATACAAAATTTAGGAAGGGGGGCCCTCCACGGGGGAAAGGACGGAACAATACGAGGAGAAACATCAGTAATACGAATCGAAAAAGAATCCTGTAAGCGAGTAACAGGCGAGAAATAAGTTGGAAGACATAATCAAACCCACTTTCAGACTACATAGGACTCTGTCCTGTGGACAGTCTCTCTTGTGGACAGTTCTCTTGTCACAAGAGAACCCTGGCAGTCGACAACAATCACCGTACGACACTCATCATATACTAAAAAAATCACCTTGAAAAGTTTGGTGAGACTAACCCTAAGTGTCTGGGCTCCAACCTTTGACAAATAAAGATATTAACTGAAGCACTCAGTGGTGCCTGTCACAGTTTGTCTCATACCACAACCCGTCCTCGCATACAAAGATCCAAGCTCGCTACTCCAGCCGCCAAACTCCCTGTTTATAAATGAAAAGCGGTTTACACACAACTGATGACGTCCAAACACTTCCGGAACAAGTGCTTTGCTCACGTCATCTGTTCAAACCAAAATTCTATAACTACTTTACCCACGTACTTGCAACCCATCCTCCGAATTGACAGTACGTTTTAATACTAAGTGTAATAAGTACATTTCCTGACTGTCATACTTAGTACATAATTGCACTTATGGGGCTGCTACATTTACCTCCCCATTTAATTCTCCTCGTTTTCTGTTCAGACACTCAGAATTTTAGGATGAAGTTTTGAAGTTCAGTTTACTATACACAAGTTTTAGATATCAGGAATTTCTTTTTCAGTTTTATTAAACAATAGAGATTTTACACAAAATTTAACAATATCCTGAGTTACTTTACAATTTATTTAAATATTTTACTTTAGTTTTATTTGTGTAATAAAACTGTAATATCAATATAGCTATAGGTTAAGTAGTAATTGTAATTAAGAAGCAATAAAATGCTTATCTTCAAAAACAAAGACAGTTAGGTTAGGTCGTGGTTTTCTATTCAGCTTTTTAGGTAAACTCAAATATTCAAAATATATTTGACTACGATTTAATACTAAGTGTAAATAAGTACAATTCCTGACTGTCATACATAGTACATAATTGCACTTATGGGGCTGTTACATTTAATCCCCATTTTTGGAGAACGGGCTGCGTACTTCATATACAAATAATCGCCAATAGAAACTAAACACCTAGCCTAACCTACGCCTAACTATACATAGAACTTTTATGAATAATATTAATTTATATATGAGTCCAAACCAATTTTTAATCCACAGTATGTTAAAATTGATGAATGCGTCTGGGGAGGACGGCCGCTGCTTTAACGGGTTGCATACCAACCCTCTTCCGTCCCTTTCCTGCACCCTCTGTCCCTATCTTTCTTCCCCCATTCCCCCTTTCCTCTTGTTCTTTTTCATATTCCATTTTCCTTATTTTCCCCGCCTCCACACACATATTTCCAACTACAGTTAAGCATGGTCACCTTCACGTATGATATTGTCCGGTCTGCAATTATTTCTCACTCTTTCCTCTTAGAAAAACCTCACCAGGGCAAGGTCAAACATGCTTGACTAGCAGACAAACATTTATTCCAAACAATGAAGAATAACTTAGTAATATCAGGTAATGGTTTTCCAAAATAGCATCACTCTTCCCTTTTAACAATACACCATCTCATTGTCTCTGCTAGGCTGCTGCCTGCTCCTTTTCAGCAACCCAATGTGCCTCAGTCACCTTGCTATTGGTAGCCTAGGCTTTTTACGTGTGTGAGGAGATGGTTCACCAGCTCACTTACAATAGTGCTCTTATGCCTGTGGGAGCCAGTACACTTGTTAAGTGCACTTGTTAAGTGGGTGGACTTAAGTTTGGTAACCAGAAACCGAAACATCTAGTGTTTGGGCTCATGTGAGAGTCCCAGTCATCAGCAGTCCAGAAATGTTACCCTGGCCGGAGTAACACGTCTGTGGACAGTGCTTGAGCTGATAGCATCATCTTATTGTATGGCATGAAGCGAGACTTCACTTTGCGCGGGAACAGCTAGGCCGCAGGCGTGGGTGAGCTGTGGGCCTCCCGCGCTTGCTAGCCGCTCGAGTCATCGTCATGGAAACAGCCGCCATCTTAGTAAACATCTTGAGCCGCCATGTTGGTCGGCCATCCTGGAGTTGCCCTAAGGGCTATGCTACACCATCGCTGATTGGATGAGAGGGGTAGGCAGCTGTATGCCTTCCTCTCATTGGTTATTTCGAGAAGGTTGCGGGAATAGCCGGTGTAAGCATCATTCTGAACCTAGCTGCCACCTTGTCAAGACGCTTCCTGTACTCAATTCGGTCAAATTGAAGTATAGGGCGCTGTGGTGGCTGGACTACTCAACTGCTTCACTTCCTGCTTCACCAACGACAGCGGTCGTCACAGAATCCGGCTGAAGTCGTAGCTTGGAGGGGAGAAAGACATTGTGTACAGTGGGTAGAGGTACAGTGATCTGGGATCGTGGGGAATGTGCATACGAGCAGTAACAGACTCGTAGATCCCATACCAGTGATGATTAGACTTGCTAGTGCTCTGTAGCAGTCGATGGGAACAAGGAAATTCGTGTCAGGCAGATTTCCCATGTTTGTGCAAGACGCTATCGTTGTGCGCGTCACCTGGGTACGAACGCTTCACTTCACCGGTGGGTCGAGGGTGCGAACCGAGCCGTGTTGTGAGTTGGGAGGGGTTCGAGTGTGCGCCAATTGTACGAAAAAAATACCACGTGAGGTACTACCGCCGCCTACCGCTGCCCTGAGCGAGCCAGTCACCTGTAGCTGGGTGCATGATGTATGGGAATGGTGTGTAGTCGGCAGTGTGAATGAGTAAGTACCTATGTGTGTATTTCTGGTGATCAGTTAGTCTCTAAAAGCTTGAATTCGAGGTCAAGTGTTCCATCACATTGTCACGCAGCACCTGTGGAGGTGGAGTGAAGTGTGGACGAGGAGATAATCACCCTTGTTGTCATCTTGTCAGTCCAGAGGGACTTACGTCTGGTGTACACAGACGTACAGTGTGTGTGTGTGTGTGGGTACACACGGGAACAGAGTATACATAGATTAGCCAAGGACTGAGAGGATGTCCATGTAATGATTATATTATTCCATTGTGGTAATTAATCATTTTTGATCGTCCGTGGGATGGAGTGATATCATTTCCATGTGTAGTCTTGCAGGTGTGGAATTACAACACTGAGCGCTCAGGTATGTGTAACGCCAATGATTCCTGGCAATGATTATTGTGGAGTGTACCACAGTGTGGTCTAAATTTCTTGTATTGTTCCCAGGGCTGTGACAAGTGTGATTTATATATATTAATTATAAATATATATATAATCGTAGTGTCACGGTGCCCAGTGTTATTGTATCATTTACTGTGTGGTGATTGCAATATTTTGACCTATGTTCTAGGGGTTATTGAGAGCACTGGGGTCATTTGCAACAGTAAGTAAGTGTGTGCAGTATTCTAATACTTGGAAATTAGAGTACTTGCCGTGTGTGTTATTGCAAAGGGGGTTGCTATTTGATGGTGATTGTTGCTAGTGTTGAGCATCACCGTATGTGATTGCAGTTCAGTAAAGTCATTGTGGGGCAGTGTTCTAGGGGGTTCTTGTCCTGTATGTTATTTTACAAGGTTCTGCAGTATTGTCATTGCAACCGGATTGTAACGTAAATCACTGTGATTTGTTAGTGTGATTTGTCATTGTCGCAGGTGAACTCGGCTGTAGATGAGTACTTGGGTACACATATATTCTCCTGGTTATCTGGTAGGACATCGAAGTCCAGTATTCAGTTAGGTGATTGCGAGGCAATTAATATAACGTAACCAAGGGAACGCCCATTGCTTTAAGAGAATTTGTTCTTTGACAATTTGAGTAATCGTAGAATACGTTTGGGTTAATTTACTTTCCTGCAATCAGGTACGGTAGTCTCGAGGAGCCTAGCCATCAGCCAGATAAGAATTAGAGTATTGTCTGTCGTAATTAACGGTCAGTGGGCCAGGTAATTGACGTGTTTCAGGAAGTCAAAGTAATTAACCTCGATCCTTGTTTGATCGACTCACACGAAGGCTCCATTGTTCCATTAACGTAACGTCGTTATCTGCCCGGAAGTACCGGCACTTAATTGACTCGTGGGAGGAGTAACGTCATTTTAGAATAACGTAAACGTGGGGCTAATTACTGTTATTAGCCGCCTGAATTGGTCTGAGTATGGAAGGCTCAGACGGAATTCATACCTTAATATAAATTGCTGAGCCAGTGTGAAAGGTTACGTATTTTAATTGATTAATTATTGATCTTGAGGATAGTAATTAATTACTCTAAAGGTAATCACGAGTGATTACCGTTCTCTTAGCACTTTGGACAATGTAAATCAGAGTTTACCATCGCCGAGTGATTAGTAACCGATTAACGTAACTAGTAAAGAGATTAATCAGCTGTCTGGTAGTACAGGGATTAATGGGATTTTCTCACTGAATGCTCGACGGGTAGAGTGTTGTGTAATTTCCGCGTTACTAGTGACAGTTGTAAGAGTTATTAAATTAACGTAAATGCTATTGTGTTATTAACGTAAATCATTTGTTATTGATTGTTGATCGTCTGTGGGACGGAGTGTTAACGTAAGGATTAATTTGAGGAAGGGTTGCTGGAGTTGCCAGTGAACACATTAGTTATTGATGTCATTGAAAGACTACTGATTTGATTGCATTGCAACCGCTATTGCAGGAGTAGACTGCACTGAGGCGTAGAACAGTTAGGAGGTTACTGGAGACGTGTTCAGAACCTACTGTGTCATTTGTTGTAATTGTGATTAGAGATCTGTTAGTTCTTGTTTCTTGTTGACTCCTCTGTGGTCACGCTTATGTTCGAGTTAGTTCATTATGCAGTCCGAGGGGCTGGTGTCTAGCTGTCATTGATAGTGTCACAGGAAGGATTTCGAGTAACGTCATTGACATTTCTTTTTGTTTTGTTGTAGTAGTTAGTACTTTATTGAATAAACTAAGTTGTTATGTTTAACACTGTCTTTTCGTTACACCCCCACACATTATTATTGTTATGCAAATGTTCTTCACACTCGACTAATAAAATTGAGACTGATTCTGAGCTTTGGACCAAATATACGGCACCACACAACAATAAATTATTGTTGTGAGAGCCCTTGACCTACTCGTTAGATTCGCTTCGACGAATGGCGTAGGTCGTCGGCCTAGTGGAGGGGATTTCAATTTTCATTGGGGTCTCGGCGTTTGCTCGCGCCTAGTCAATTGTTCATACATGGTCCCAAAGTGAGGAATGAGCTGCTTACTACACTGGTGTGTTAGCTAAGCAAGTCCTTCCCCAGGCGACCTAATTGAATATCACGACAGGAATAAAGGTTAAAGAATAAAGAATATTCTTAGAAATTTTCCGAGCTAAATTCCTTATACCAATTTCATTTTATTCCAAAAAAATCTCACAAAAACTCTCACAACGTGAAATTTAACACCTTCAAAAAAATATAAACTCTCACCTTGTATTGCATCAGACATACTACATGAATGCATCCACCTCTTCAGCATATATTATTGACCTCACAACCCTCTTTATCTCATCCGGAAGATCAGCTACTCTCGCTACACAACAAGTCTCCTCTATAGTGATTGATCTTCCTGGGAACCACCACTGGCACCATCGATCAGTGCGTCCTCAAATTAAGAATATCCTCATGCTGCTTCTTCTATATCGCTGCTACATCACTTAATGACGAATCGTGTCCACCATGTACCACTGCTACATCAACTCTGGACGCACCACGTCCCTCATAGATGAACCTGTAATTCCATTACCACAAAATAATAAACTATATCCTCCCATTCAAACACAAATAACATTCATTAAATAAAATCCTCTTCTCAATTTCACATTCCAGGTGCCGTACCTCTACTGTGGAGGTACTCCCCTACCTGGACGAGTCCACACCGAAAATCTCTGTCCGCCGGGAGGGAGATCTCCCCCCTCAGTCACCCACTGACCCCAATCGAGTGAGCGTCAGTCGTCCCCCTCCCCCCCTTCATAATGGGAATTCACCTTAAACCTATTATATCACTTCATTATCTCCACAGACTTTCTAATCTACATTCATAAACGTTATACAAGATCGCTGGGCACATGATCTCACTGCAACAGATCGCTGTTTACTAAGCTCTTACCGCAAAAATGGAGATAGCGACGTTCGTCCCACGACGTCCAAAAGATGGCACTCCGCTAAGTCTCACAAACAACTCTCTTTGACTGTTGCTAATCAGTTCCTCTTAATCTTGACTTGCGTGAGAAGGGTCATAGCACAGGTGACAATCAGGTACATCTGCTCTGGTTCCTCAGGGCACGACTACCAACTGGCTTCAGGTCGCCCCTACGCGGTGCCACTATTTAAGAGATACGTAACTAATCGTCCTCGCTCAGTTTCTCCCGCTTCACTCATGAAGCTCCTCACAAATTCTTCTGCTTGAGCCAAAAATATTTTCCTTCTTCTGGAGCAACGACTTGTACCCTTCTCTTCAGGCCTTCTCACGACAAGTAACGTCTTAAGACCTTTGCACACCACACGCTCCCGCGATGACATCATTTTTACACACTGTATGTCGCATACCGCCGACCTCTCACCTCCAAGTGACTCATCCAAGTGCTCATCCGTGACTTGTCTTCCTCTTGGTCACATTTAATGACGGGTGCTTGCACTATTTAATTTCCCTTACTCCTCACTATGGCCAGGTGGGGAATAACTCTCAGTGGTAGGGCAAACCTACATCATGGGGGGGGGGGTTCATAACAATATATAAAATATTTTGTATCATTCTTAGCTGTCGTCAATAATTTGATGGTTATAGGTGTACGTAATTGAAGGTGGTTGCACATATTTGACCTTTTAAATTTAATATTTTTGACCATAAGGAAAACTGGGATTTTTCTCATTCTCCCAAACTGACCTCCAGTTTGAAAAAAATGGATATTTTAAATATTATACTTAAGTGTTTTTTGTGAGTGTTATTGAAGGTGATTGCACATGTCTGAAGTTTTAAACTTGGTTACTTTAAAGGAAATTTGATATGAAAAAAATAGATTTGACCTCCAATTTTAAAATTTGTCGACCTCCAATTTCAAAAATAAGATTGATATTAACATTATTATACTTCAGTACTATTAAGAAGCGTAATTGAAAGTGACTGCACATATTTAATGGCTAAATTGTCATTTTATCAGGAAATTTTACCAATAGGAAAAATAAAGCTTTTTCTCATTTTACCCAAACTTAATTTCGGTTTGAAAAATAAGATGGATATTTAAATCATTAGGCTTGATTGGTATTGACGAACGTAACTGAAGATGATTTCACACATCTGAAGTTTTAAATTTGGTAATTTTATAAGGAAATTCGACAATAAGGAAAACCTGAAATTTTTGTCATTTTACCCAAATTGACAGCCTGAAAAATAAAACAGAATTTAAAATATTATGCTTCAGTGCAATAGACGAGCGTAATTGACCGTGATTATATGTAAAACTTCAAGTATATACTTTAAAGTAATTTGATAAAGAAACCCAAACAAAGGAAAACAGAGATTTTCGCACTCTACTAAAATTTTTTTTTTTTGACCTCCAGTTTGAAAGATAAGATGGATACATAAAATATTATGCTTCAGTCGTATTGGTGAGCGTAACTGAAGGCGCGTGCACATATATGAAGGTTTAAATTTATTAATTTTATAAGGAAATTTGACTATATAGGAAGACAGAGTGACATATCAACCGGTCCTCTTATAAATTACGTCTGAATTTGGCCGTTTGCCCGTATGGCCGAAAACGGACGTAATTTGAAAAAAAAAAAGTTTGGATTATTTTTTTTTTAATAGTAAGTTAAGGGTCCTCTGGTAGGTTAGGAGGGCAGGAAATTCTCCTAAAGTTTCAAAACGTCATGAAAACCGTTAATTGAAACTTTCCTCCCCTAACCTAATGACGTGACAATACATCACTTTCGTGAGCCGATTTAATTTCAAATTACGTTCATTTTTGGCCATAAAGCGCATATGAGCGAAAACTGACGTTATTTTTAAGAGGACGGGTTGTCAACAAAATTACCAAACGTCTGATATAACTTTTAACTTACCCACAATATACAGAAGTAACCACTCTCAAATAGATATAATCATACTATTATAATATTATACACATTTTGGAATGATATTAACCCTAATATAAAGGTAAATAAGAACTATAATAGTATTCCTAAAAATACACAAACTGGCATCACACACTCCTCTCCTCACACGACTGATACACTGATACGTGTCATAGACCGTTCACTCAACAGGCAGGCTCATGATCACTCCCATACAATGGAATACAATATACAATACTGCCATACTATCATAAAGCACAATATAGCAGCCATACCAAATATATATATACATAAAATGTAAATTTCCATCATACTTGACAAACTGAGATGGGATCAATATATTCTACCTACACTATATGTGAGAACTAAGTAATTACTAGGTTCGTAACAGATGTTTGTGTGGCATATGTGCGTGGTGCGGTTAGCACGTATGTGTGGATGTGTGTGGGTGGCATATGTGTGGGTGGCATATGTGTGCGTGTGTGTGGGTGGCATATATGTGTGTGTGGGTGGCATATATGTGTGTGTGGGTGGCATATGTGTGTGTGGGTGGCATATGTGTGTGTGGGTGGCATATGTATGCGTGTGTGTGGGTGGCATGTGTGTGTGGGTGGCATGTGTGTGCGTGTGTGTGGATGGCATAGGTGTGCGTGGATGCGTGCGTGACATGAGTGGCATATGTATATGTGTGTACTCACCTAGTTGTACTCACCTAGTTGTGTTTGCGGGGGTTGAGCTCTGGCTCTTTGGTCCCGCCTCTCAACTGTCAATCAACAGGTGTACAGGTTCCTGAGCCTATTGGGCTCTATCATATCTACACTTGAAACTGTGTATGGAGTCAGCCTCCACCACATCACTTCCTAATGCATTCCATTTGTCAACCACTCTGACACTAAAAAAGTTCTTTCTAATATCTCTGTGGCTCATTTGGGCATTCAGTTTCCACCTGTGTCCCCTAGTGCGTGTGCCCCTTGTGTTAAACAGCCTGTCTTTATCAACCCTGTCGAATCCCTTGAGAATCTTGAATGTGGTGATCATGTCCCCCCTAACTCTTCTGTCTTCCAACGAAGTGAGGTTTAATTCCCGTAGTCTCTCCTCGTAGCTCATACCTCTCAGCTCGGATACTAGTCTGGTGGCAAACCTTTGAACCTTTTCCATTTTAGTCTTATGCTTGACTAGATATGGACTCCATGCTGGAGCCGCATACTCCAAGATTGGTCTGACATATGTGGTATATAATGTTCTGAAAGATTCCTTACACAAGTTTCTAAAGGCCGTTCTTATGTTAACCAACCTGGCATATGCTGCTGCCGTTATCCTCTTGATATGAGCTTCAGGGGACAGGTCTGGCGTGATATCAACCCACAGGTCTTTCTCTCTCTCTGACTCTTGAAGAATTTCATCTCCCAAATGGTACCTTGTATCTGGTCTCCTGCTTCCTACCCCTATCTTCATTACATTACATTTGCTTGGGTTAAACTCTAACAACCATTTGTTCGACCATTCCTGCAGCTTGTGTGTGTGTGTGTGTGTGTGTGTGTGTGTGTGTGTGTGTGTGTGTGTATGTGTGTGTGTAGTGCGAGTGGCATATGTGTGCGTGTGTGTGCGTGTGTGTGTGTGTGTGTGTGTGTGTGTGTGTGTGTGTGTGTGTGTGTGTGTGTAGTGCGAGTGGCATATGTGTGCGTGTGTGTGTGTGTGTAGTGTGAGTGGCATGTGTGTGCGTGTGTGTGTGTGTTTTGTGGGGTGGCAGATGTGTGTGGTGTGGGGGGTATATATACTTACCTAGTTGTGCTTGCGGGGGTTGAGCTCTGGCTCTTTGGTCCCGCCTCTCAACCGTCAATCAACTGATGTACAGATTCCTGAGCCTATTGGGCTCTATCATATCTGCATTTGAAATTGTGTATGGAGTCAGCCTCCACCACATCACTCCCTAATGCATTCCATTTGTCAACTACTCTGACACTAAAAATGTTCTTTGAAATATCTCTGCGGCTCATTTGGGCACTCAATTTCCACCTGTGTCCCACAGTGCGTGTGCCCCTTGTATGAAATAGACTGTCTTTATCTACCCTATCAATGCCTTTGAGAATCTTATATGTGGTGATCATGTCCCCCCATAATTCTTGTCTTCCAGCGAAGTGAAGTTTAATTCCCAAAGTCTCTCCTCGTAGTTCATACCTCTCAGCTCGGGTACTAGTCTGGTTGCAAACATTTGAACCTTTTCCAGTTTAGTCTTATGCTTGACTAGATATGGACTCCATGCTGGAGCCGCATACTCCAGGATTGGACTGACATATGGGTATACTAAGTTCTGAATGATTCCTTACATAAGATTCTAAAGGCCGTTCTTATGTTGGTCAACCTAGCATATGCCGCGATGTTATCCTCTTGATATGGGCTTCAGGGGACAGGTCTGGCGTGATATCAACCCCCAAGTCTCTCTCTCTCTCTGACTCTTGAAGAATTTCATCTCCCAAATGATACTTTGTATCTGGCCTCCTGCTCCCTACACCTATCTTCATTACATTACATTTGCTTGGGTTAAACTCTGACAACCATTTGTTCGACCATTCCTGCAGCTTGTCCAGGTCTTCTTGAAGCCTCAAGCTGTCCTCCTCTGTCTTAATCCTTCTCATAATTTTGGCGTCGTCAGCAAACATTGAGAGGAATGAGTCTTTTCCTTCTGGGAGATCATTTACGTAAATCAGAAAAAGGATAGGACCGAGTACAGAGCCCTGTGGGACTCCACTGGTGGCTTCACGCCAAACTGAGGTCTCACCTCTCATTGTAACTCTCTGCTTCCTATTGCTTAGGTACTCCCTTATCCATTGGAACACCTTACCAGTTATTCCGACCTCTCTCTCCAGCTTATGTACCAGCTTCTTATGGGTACTGTGTCAAAGGCTTTCCGACAATCCAAGAAAATGCAGTCCGCCCAGCCTTCTCTTTCTTGCTGAATCTTTGTCGCCTGGTCATAGAATTCTATTAAACCAGTAAGGTAAGATTACTCTCCCTGAACCCATGTCGGCGATTTGTCACGAAGTCTCTTCTCTCCAGATGTGTTACTAGATTTTTTCTCACGATCTACTCCATCACCTTGTATGGTATACAAGTTAAGGACACTGGCCTGTAGTTCAGTGCCTCTTGTCTGTCACCCTTATTGTATATTGGGACTACATTAGCCGTCTTTCATATTTCTGGTAGTCTCCCGTCTCCAGTGATCTACTATACACTATGGAGAGTGGCAAGCAAAGTGCCTCTGCACACTCTTTCAGTACCCATGGTGAGATCCCGTCTGAACCATCAGCCTTCCTCACATCCAGATCCAACAGGTGTCTCCTGTCCTCACCTTTCGTAATTTCGAACCCTTCCAAGGTCGCCTGGTTTACTGCCATCTCTCCTAGCACAGTGACCTCACCTCGTTCTGTCGAAAAGACCTGGAACCTCTTATGAGTTCGTCACAAATCTCTTTGTCATTCTCTGTATACCTGTTCTCGTCCGTTCTAAGTTTCATTACCACTTTCACTCTTTCACATTTCCACTTTTACTCATGCTTTCTTCTTGATGAGACTCTGGGGTAGCTTTGGTTCGGTCTTAGCTTTGTTTCCTATATTATTTTCATAATTTTTCTCTGCTTCTCTTCCCACACTAACATACTCATTCCTGGTTCTCTGGTATCTCTCTCTGCTTTCCGGTGTTCTGTTATTTCGGAAGTTCCTCCATGCCCTTTTGTTCAGTTCCTTTGCTTCCATATATGCTTTATTAAACCATGGATTCTTCTTTATCTTCTCGGGTTTTTCCTTTTGGGCCGGGATAAATTTGTTTACAGCCTCCTAACACTTTTGAGTGACATAGTCCTCCATGTCTTGTACAGACTTAGCTCTGAGGTCTGTGTCCCATGATGTATCCCTTAGGAAACTTCTCATCTCCTCATAATTCCTCTTACGGTACGCCAGTCTTTTGTTTCCTACTTCTTTTTGGGGGAGATAAATCCTAGCTCTACCAGGTACTCAAAGATCAATATTCTGTGATCACTCATTCCCATGGGTGCTTCCAACTTAACTTCCCTTTTATTCCACTCATTAGGGTAAATATCAGATCAAGCAAGGCTGGTTCATCTTCCCTTCTCGTTCTTGTCGGTCCCGTGATGTGTTGGCTTAGAAAGTTATTTGTTGCCACGCCCAGCAGCTTAGCTCTCCATGTGTCTGGTCCTCCGTGAGTGTACTCACCTAGTTGTACTTGCGGGGGTTGAGCTGTGTGTGTGTGTGTGTGTGTGTGTGTGTGTGTGTGTGTGTGTGTGTGTGTGTGTGTGTGTGTGTGTGTGTGTGTGTGTGCGCGCGCGCGCGCGTTCGTTGTGTGCGTGTGGTTGCCCCCTCTGGTCCAATATAACACAAATTATAGTTCTAATTATATAGAAAGGGTCATAACTTGTGACCTTGCATGCACAAAGACTGACTGACTGTGAAGGGAAAGGGGAAAAATGTGTGTATAGTATTTGCTTCTCATGGTTTAATTTTTCCTTTGCTGCTACCTATTAGCTTCGGGCTTAATTTGGCATTGTGATATGGGGCTAAGTTATTAATAAAACTCTTGTGGCAAAGTTATTTATAATTACTTTGGGAGCTAAGCTATTTATAATTGCGCCTATGTCAGGTAGTTTCTTTCACTGCTTTATTTAATACGTTCTGGTGAAATCCTTAGAGGACATAGACACGTTATTCGCACAAAATCACTACGTATCGGAATTTACCCTTATCTCTAAATATTAGAACTTTCCCTATTTTAACAAAATGTTTGTTTGTACATTAGGCTGCATGACTTTCAATGAGGGGATCTAGTTATTGTGTTCATGAAGGATCCAGGACTGACAAAGGGCTCAAGGATGGGCACAGTCTCTCCAGTAGAAATACAGAGGTTTCAGCAGAGGTACGAAGGCTTCAGCTAAGATACAGAGGCTCTACAATATGTACAGTGACTCCAGTATGGGTACATAGGCCAATCATAGGAACAGAGGCTCCAGCTTGCATGAACATCAAGAACTCTAACATTGGTTCAGACCTTCTAGCATGGGTAAAGAGGCTCCAGTATGGGTAAAGAGGCTCCAGTATGGGTAAAGAGGCTCCAGTATGGGTAAAGAGGCTCCAGCATGGGTAAAGAGGCTCCAGTATGGGTAAAGAGGCTCCAGTATGGGTAAAGAGGCTCCAGTATGGGTAAAGAGGCTCCAGTATGGGTAAAGAGGCTCCAGTATGGGTAAAGAGGCTCCAGCATGGGTAAAGAGGCTCCAGCATGGGTAAAGAGGCTCCAGCATGGGTACAGATGATCCAACATGGGCACAGATGATCCAACATGGGCACAGAGGCTCCAGTATAGGAACACAATCTCCAAGAATAGTACACTCATCAGAATATGTCGAGTAGTTCCCTCCTTCAGTTTGTGTACCACCCAAAATACTTTGCTCTACATGTTGTGATATAGACAAGGAATCTACATCTCAAGTATTACTAAGGAAGTTGTACTTGTTTGTATTTAACTACACGTTACTAATTTTTTCTTCTATTTTTTTCTT
The DNA here is from genome assembly GCF_040958095.1 of Procambarus clarkii. Taxonomy (NCBI): domain Eukaryota; kingdom Metazoa; phylum Arthropoda; class Malacostraca; order Decapoda; family Cambaridae; genus Procambarus; species Procambarus clarkii. Next base: position 30,903,744 of record NC_091210.1, read on the forward strand.
TGTGACAATATTGACAAACAAGGCATATTGCTTTGCCTTGTTTGTCAATTTCACTTCACGTCCTATTTGTCCGATTATTTCCATACCTTATTCTGTCTTTGTGAACTCTTTAATTGCTTTGTCTTTTCTTTTGCTGCCTCCCAAACATTGCTTTCTCTGTTTCTCTTCGACCTATGTCTTGAATGTGTTTCTATTTATTCCAGTAGATAAAATACTAAAATAAAATAATATAAATACAAATAAGAAAGGAACTGAAACATTGGAAAAATGTCATCGGTGGACAGAAGCCCAACTAAATTTATTGACTGGATGAGAAATTCTCAAACAAATTCTCAAATGTTCGTATCGCAACTCAATAAAATTTTCACTTATGTACTACAAATGCGAAACATCACCAACAGAACATAAACATCTAACCTATCGAAACCTTCCCCGAAATATCCATATTATAATATATAATGCCGATTCAGAAAGTGCTCAATGTTTTAAATGACGAATGCGTCTTTGCTTTCGGCCATATATTGGACGTGCATAGCTTGAGGATGGATTGCACTGTCGATGAAGATGGGATGCACATGCAACCCATCCTCAGGTACGGGTTGTTAAAGCTGCGGTCATCCCCCCCCCCCTCCCCAAGACGCGCAGAGGTCTTGGAGGTTCAGAGGTCAGAGGTTCGAGCAGAGGTCATCAGCGAAGCACTGTTCAATAACTTTTCGAACATCAGCTGTGAAACGTGTTTAAACCGTTTTTCATTCATAAACTGGGAGCTTGGCAGCTGGATTCAGTCCATCCTCCAAACAATGACCCAAAAGTGATTCCATCCACCCGCCAAACCCCCAGGTGTTTATGAATTAAAAACGGTTTACACACGACTCAGAACTGATTTCGTTCGAACACTTCCGGAACAAGTGCTTTACTGACTAATTTTGTTCGAAACACAACGCTGTAAATGCTTCACGCACGACCCACAAATACAAATAATTGCCAACAGAACCTAAACACCTAACCTAACCTATGCCTATATATGCACACTATGCTAATATATTTTAATATTAATTTAAAGTTGAGAAAATTCCCATTTTGAATGAACAGCATGTAAAAATTGATGTATGCGTCTGTGGGGTTGACCGCTGGATGTACAACCCGTCCTCGACTTAAGTCCATTACATCCAGCAGTCGACCCCACAGACGCATTCATAAATTTTTACATGCTGTTCATTCAAACCGGGAATTTTCTCAAATATAAATTAATATTATAATATATTGTGCATATATAGGAATAGGTTAGGTGTTTAGGTTCTGTTGGCGATTATTTGTATTTGTAGTACGTGGATGAAGCCTTTACAGCGTTGTGGTTCGAACAAAATTCGTCAGTGAAGCACTTGTTCCGGAAGTGTTCGAACGTCAGCAGTTGTGAGTCGTGTGTAAACCGTTTTTCATTCATAAACAGGGGGTTTGGCGGGTGCATGGAATCACTTTTGAATCTTTGTTTGGAGGACGGGCTGGGATGTAATGGACCAACCCGTTCTCGCATACAAAGATCCAAGATCGTTAATCCATCCGCCAAACCCCAGCAGTTTATGAATGAAAAACGGTTTACACATGACTCACAACTGATGACGTCCTAATACTTCCGAAACAAGTACTTCGCTCACGTCCTCTGTTCGAACTACAATTCAATAAATGCTTCACCCACATACTTCAAATACAAATCATTACCAACAGAACCTAAATACCTAACCTATGCCAAACTATACATACAATTTTTATGTATAAGAATATTAATTTATATATGAGAACAAACCAATTTTTAATACACAGTATGTTAAAATTGATGAATGCGTCTGGGGAGGACGGCCGCTGCTTTAAACAGCCTAGTGGGAGAAGGGGTTGCAAATATATAATTGTCAACAGAACCAAAATATCTAACTTCTCCTACCTTAAGTTTAGAAGATACAAGAAAGAAGAAAGACGACTCAAGAAAGAAGACACCATCAGAAGACGGACTGTCACCACCAAGAATGAAGAAGCACCGCCACTGCCGCCCTTCCTGACCCGACTCAGCCTAGCCAGATGTAGGGTTGTCTTCAGCATCGACTTGAGACACGCAGCTGGGTTAAACCATGGCACTTTTCTCTACAACTTCAGCGTTTTCTCTCACCGACTTCTTTTCAGCTGTCTCCACTTCAAGGCTCACCCTATGGGCATCTTATCCTGTATATTATAAGTGTCGAACCATTTGGGCAGGACGGTAGAGCGACGGTCTTGCTTCATGCAGGTCGGCGTTCAGTCCCCGACCGTCCAAGTTGTTGGGCACTATTCCTTCCCCCTCGTCCCATCCCAAATCCTTATCCTGACCCCTTCCAAGTGCTATATAGTTGTAATGGCTTGGCGCTTTCCCCTGAAAATTCCCCCCCCCCCCCCCCCCCGGTCCTACCTTAAGTTGAAGCCAGAAGGCATAAGCTATCCTTGCAATACACACGTCGAATTGAGTCATTAGAAGGCACGGTTGAAGCAGGCGAAACAGTTCCCTCTCTCTGTTTATACACCCACCGCGACGTCGATATGCGGCTCGACTAAACGTTGTGTCATTAAGGCAAACGATTATTTTATGTAAACGGAGGCTGGGATGGCATCAGAGGAGGCAAGTGGGTAGTCGGGACCTCGATAGTGGAGGGCTGTCCTGCTTCTAGTTGCTTTTGAGACCTCACTTTCAGGGTTCGAATCTCACTCAAGGGACGAATTGCAGTGGGCATGTCGAAGTTATATTACACTATACATAGCACTGGTTGTCGGCGGAAATGCTGTAAACACTGCCAAAGAGGAGAACATAGCGAAATAAGATGGCTATGAGCACTTCCTCATTAAGTAAACAGCGAAACAGGAGAACTATGAGGATTTCATCATAAAGAACACAGCGAAACATGAGGTATGAACAATTTTTGTTGATAAATAACCTAACCCACACGTGAAAAGAAAGTAACGACCTGTCATGCTCGTCCTGAACCCATATCAAGTCAACTGAGACATACAGTGAAGAAAGATATTGCAAGTCGAGAGAGTAGGCGAGGTAGGAAGAGAAGAGGCGAGGTCTTAAAACAAAAAGTTAAACATGAAAAACAGAACTAAAGGCAGTTACCTGGATAAAAGGAAAACTAAATAAATTGAGGGATTGATGTTCGTCTTTTGGAGCCAAAATTGACCATGACTTCAATATCAGCTCGTAGATCGGTAGCTGTGCGCGCGAAGATGGCTAATAAGACCACTCCAGGCCCGGAAGGCTCGCCCACACATGGGACATATGTGGGTGGGTGCTACTGTAAAAGTGAAGGTTGCTTTAGCTTTGTGAACAGCATGTTTCCTGTGTTTCCTTTGGGCCTTCGCAGTCATGCAGTCGATTTTCTGCTTCATGAGCCCCTGTGGTTACTTTGGTTTGTCAAGTTCGACTGTCTTGAGCAAGTGACTCCCAAGTGCTCAGTTTGATGTCTAGGTCTTTGAGGGTCACTTTGAGGCAGTCCCTGAATCGTTTCTTCTGCCCCACTCCTTCCCCCCAGCTGAACGCGTGCCGACATAATTCTCCATACATCAGCTGTTTTTGCAATTGGCTGTCAGGTCTTCCAGGCATGAGCTGTTATATGATTTCCGTCTTTTTTTTTGCTGATGATGAGGCCGAAGTTGTTGGAGGCTCGCGAGAAGCAGTCCATTTCGTGCTGCATCATTTGCTCTGTGCTGGCATTAAGGGCACAATCATCAGCGAACAGGAAGTCTCTAACGGCAGTTTCCTTCGCCTTTGTAACAGCCCACAGGCACCTGAGGTTGAACAGACGAAAGTCGGTCCTGTATCTGACAGATATTCCATCTTGGAAATCACGCAAGGCATGGCCTAGAATACCTACAATACACTGCCTTGCTTCAAGCCGTTCGTCACCGGGAAGGCTTCTGACTCGTCTCCATCATCCAATACTTTCGCCATCATGTCATCATGGAACTGTCAGACAATCATGGTGAACTTGCTAGGACAGCCAAACTTGTCTACTACCTTCCACAAACCATCTCTGCTGACCATATCGAAGGCCTTGGTCAGATAGATAAGGTCACGAAGAGATCGCTATGTTGATCTTTTCATTTTTCTTGGAGTTGAAGTGCGGCAAACATCTTTTTTGCGACCGACACAGTTCGCCTCTCAGGTCTGTCTATCTTGATGTTGTCAAGCAAAGTTCGATCGTTCCAAGTGCCGAGATTGAGCACCCTCACTTTTTTTCTTGTATTTGTTCGACCTCTCTGAGGGATCCCCTCCAGCCACGGCTTGCTAGTAAGGGTGAATTAAAGCAGGCTATGTTTGAAGCACCTTTTTCTTGCCCCTTCATCTACGGAGGTAAGCAAAGCGTGTCCTAAAGAGTGCTGCTCAGACACCCAGGAGACTGCCGAACTCCGTTGCTGTTTCGGTCCAGTAGATAGCAACCTTATGCCCTAAGCCGGCTGTGTGCAGGTCTATGACTACAGATTCTAGTGAACCCACACCTGCTGCTTCACCACTCGACCATCGCCACAGGGCTTGTGGTTGCGCGGTATGTGTTGAAGGTATGATGTGTGCTTGACTTGAATTAAAGTGAGGGAGAGTTGCGCAAATTGCCAGCCACACACTCTCATCTCGGCATTTCTGGGTCCAGCATCAAGACGAGTGGAAACAACTGGAGATGAGTTAGGATGCAATGGATGGCCAACAGTGCCCTACGTGTCTCACTGTGCCATAGTTGCGTTCCAAAACGCTTTGCTGGGTCAGCCTTCTTGCACATTAAACCACTCTGGTGGTTTTCTCCAAGCAGTCCGCAGGGCCGTCTTCGCATGCATGGTAAACAAGCCCCAACTCACCGAGGGACCTGAGGCTAAGAAAAAGAATACTAGTTGAGTAAGAGGAATGGTGAACGGAATTGAATCCAGGAGAAGGAGAAAAGGCAGAAGAGGAGGCAAAGAAAGCAGATAGTAAAACAAAATAGGGAATAAAAGAGGTGGAATATAGGAAATAATGAGGATGGAGAATGTGTATTCGGTTATTAACCTCCATGTAGCCTCATGATGTAGGTCTGTCCCCCTGTGAGTTATTTCCCACTTGATCAGAAATAGGAGTCAGAAAAATGAATTAAGCCAAGCAAACGTCATTAAATGTGACTGAGGAGAAGGTAAGCAGTGGGTGAGCGTCTTTAAGGAAACGAGGCGAGAGGTTGACAGTATGCGACGTGATGTAGGCAGAGGTCTTAAGATGTCACTTGAGTTGTGAGGGTCGGAAGAGAAGGACATACGTCGTCGCTCCAGAGGGCGTCGCTCCATAAGTCACAAAGAAGGATCTTTGTGACATATTGAGAAAAATTTGCTAGAAGCTACGTGAGTAACATGTGATGAAGCTGTTGGAGGACGATTTGTGACGTATCTTTTCAATAGTGGCAACTATCTCTTCAATAGTGGCAATGATATAGAGCGACCTGAAGCCAGTTGGGTGGTGGTGCCCTGAGGACCCACAGTGTGTAAATCCTTCAAGAGGATGTTTTGTGTAGGTGTTCCTGATTTGGCACCTGTTCCTCACACACAAGTCAGGATTGGAAGAAGCAGATTAGTGACAGTCCAAAAGAAATTTGCTGGCGACCTGTCAGAGCGCCATATTTGGGCGTCATGGGCAAGCGTCCTCACGTCATCCTTTTGTGGTAAAAACCTGATATAGTGTAGTGCATTGCTTGTTGCAGCAAGATCGTGTCCCCAGCGATTTTGTAGAGCGTTTGTGAATGTAGATTAGAAAGTTTGCGGAAATAATTAGAAGATATAACGAGTTTGAGGTGAGTTGACAAGTTGAAGGCGGGAGCGACATGTGTTTGCGAGGCCGGGATCAGTGGATGATTGAAGGGAGGGAGCGAAAGGGAGCACCCCCCCCCCCCTCCCCCAGGTTGAAGGAGATTTTCGCTGTGGACGCACCCAGGCAGGGGAGGACCCCTGCATTACAGACCGGTGCAAGGAATAGGACATTGTAAGGTGAAATTTGTTTTGTAAATATTATTTATGTTTTGATGGGAGATATGTTATTATTGTATTGGAATGGAATTGCAGGTTCTTGTGTGGTGGACGTTCATGTGTGGTGGACGTTCGTGTGGTGGACGTTCATGTGCGGTGGACGTTCATGTGTGGTGGACGTTCGTGTGGTGGACGTTCATGTGCGGTGGACGTTCATGTGTGGTGGACGTTCGTGTGGTGGACGTTCATGTGCGGTGGACGTTCATGTGTGGTGGACGTTCATGTGCGGTGGACGTTCATGTGCGGTGGACGTTCATGTGCGGTGGACGTTCATGTGCGGTGGACGTTCATGTGCGGTGGACGTTCATGTGCGGTGGACGTTCATGTGCGGTGGACGTTCATGTGCGGTGGACGTTCATGTGCTGTGGACGTTCATGTGCTGTGGACGTTCATGTGCGGTGGACGTTCATGTGCGGTGGACGTTCATGTGCGGTGGACGTTCATGTGCGGTGGACGTTCATGTGCGGTGGACGTTCATGTGCGGTGGACGTTCATGTGCGGTGGACGTTCATGTGCGGTGGACGTTCATGTGCGGTGGACGTTCATGTGCGGTGGACGTTCATGTGCTGTGGACGTTCATGTGCGGTGGACGGTCATGTGCGGTGGACGTGGTGTGTACAGAGTTAATGTAGCACAGATACTGGGTGGACGCAATTTGTCACTAGTTGTACAGCGGTGTAGAGGATGCAAGAGGAAATCCTTAATTTCAATACAAACTTAATTTGAGGACCCACTGATGGATGGTCCCAGTAGTGATTCCCAGGAAGATCAATCATCACAGAGGAGACTTGTTGTGTAATGAGAGTAGCTGATCTTCTCGACGTGATACAGTGGGGTTTGTGTGGACATCATTATTGAGAGATGGATGGGTTCATGTAGTATGCCTCACACAAAGCAAGGTGAGAGCGTTGATATTTTTTATGGTATTAAATCACTTACATGTAAGAAGCCTAGTCTAGCCGACAACGTGACTAATGCAAAGCAGGCAGCTGGAGAGGATCAAGCAGCAGCCTAGCAGAGACAATTTATTGGAACACTGATATTATACAAGCGTGATGCTAGTGTATGGAACCATTACCTGACGGTACCATGATTTATTTTTATTATTTGTTGTTTGTAATAAATGTTTGTCAGACAACCCTGTTTGCCCTTGTCCTGATGAGGATTTCTAAGAGGAAAGTGAGATAAATAATTGCAGGGCGGACGACAGCCTACAGAAAACAAAAAGGAGGAACTAGAAGGTCACCCCAAAGACTAGGCGAGAGAGGGAAAGTCATAGTGGCTCAGGGTGTGTACTCGTGACAATGGGCCAGTTCTGAGCCAAATCCCCTTTTGTATGACATTGAGCCCCTTTTCTATATTTAAGATTATTGCCGGTGACTCCAGTAGGTGCTCCATTGATGTTAGTAGTAAAGGTGGTGGAGAGTAGTAATAGTGTTTTTTTTTATTTTGTACCAGCGACTCCTTGACGAGATGAAAGCCCAGGGTATAATTGTATGACACCTGAGAGAGTTAGGGGACCCCTGATAATACTCACTTATATGTGCTAGCCTATATGCACTTGCAAAGTAAGCGTTAGCTCAGGGACCCACCTTTCCGCCGTAAGGTCTATTGTAAACCTCCAGATTCTCATGTTTGCGCACCTGTGCTTGGAACTGTATATGAAGTTAACCTAAACTTCATCCCATTTTTGCTCATTACAATAGCTCACTATCTTTATACTGAAGAGTTTTTTTATACCTTTATAGTCTATATCAGTCTCCAATGATGCTTTCACATATGCTTGTATGTCTTTGTGCACCAGTGGTATGTGTTTTTTATGTATGTGCTTATGTTACACGAAAACTGTCATCTTCCCATTTGAAAAATATGTTTCTCACAAAAAAACATTTTTTATCATATATTTTACGAAATAATGATTGTCTTGTTTCTTCTTATCAAAGTTTCTGGAATATTTGGAATAATTATCATGGAAAATTAGAATTATTCACTTAAATCATATAATAATATTTTGTCTCTAGTATGAGACACGTTTATTACGCAATATTTCTGCAACTTTATTTTATTCCCGATACTATATTATTCCTACAGTGACTGAGTGGTAGTACCTACAGTGACAGTGGATGGTAGTACCTACAGTGACCGTGGATGGTAGTTCCTACAGTGACCGTGGATGGTAGTTCCTACAGTGACAGTGGATGGTAGTACCTACAGTGACCGTGGATGGTAGTACCTACAGTGACCGTGGATGGTAGTTCCTACAGTGACCGTGGATGGTAGTTCCTACAGTGACCGTGGATGGTAGTTCCTACAGTGACTGTGGATGGTAGTTCCTACAGTGACCGTGGATGGTAGTTCCTACAGTGACCGTGGATGCTAGTTCCTACAGTGACTGTGGATGGTAGTGCCTACAGTGACCGTGGATGGTAGTTCCTACAGTGACCGTGGATGGTAGTTCCTACAGTGACCGTGGATGGTAGTTCCTACAGTGACTGAGTGGTAGTACCTACAGTGACCGTGGATGGTAGTTCCTACAGTGACCGTGGATGGTAGTTCCTACAGTGACCGTGGATGGTAGTGCCTACAGTGACTGTGGATGGTAGTGCCTACAGTGACCGTGGATGGTAGTGCCTACAGTGACAGTGGATGGTAGTGCCTACAGTGACCGTGGATGGTAGTTCCTACAGTGACCGTGGATGGTAGTTCCTACAGTGACCGTGGATGGTAGTGCCTACAGTGACTGTGGATGGTAGTGCCTACAGTGACCGTGGATGGTAGTGCCTACAGTGACTGTGGATGGTAGTGCCTACAGTGACCGTGGATGGTAGTGCCTACAGTGACTGTGGATGGTAGTGCCTACAGTGACTGTGGATGGTAGTACCTACAGTGACCGTGGATGGTAGTTCCTACAGTGACTGTGGATGGTAGTGCCTACAGTGACCGTGGATGGTAGTGCCTACAGTGACCGTGGATGGTAGTGCCTACAGTGACCGTGGATGGTAGTACCTACAGTGACCGTGGATGGTAGTGCCTACAGTGACTGTGGATATTAGTGCTTGGTGTCAAGTAGTATTTGGTGGCCTGTCAAAGGCCCACAATTTTTCTTATGATTTTAGCAAGATGAATCTTACAATTCGGCAATTTTTTTTCTTGTTTCTTTAGGATTAATGGTATTCGCGATCTGCAAAATGTTATTTAATTATTAAATTAATATAAACAAAAGTAAAATTTTATTAACACAGTATAATTAAAGTATAATTAAAATCTGCGTAATATAAGTAAAAGTAAAAGATAAGTAAATATAGGAGGTAAATATAAAGAACAATATAAGTAAAATAACTAAATGATAATGTATAATGTGTAATTAACGATTAACTGTGATTACGCTTGGATGGGAACTAGCCTAATTACAGTTAGGAGTGTAACAAGTCAAATAACAATATAGAAGTTTATAAGACTTAAATATAAGATATTAACTGCAACCCACATGAACATAACTAAGTTAAATTCTATATTAAAGGATAAAAGTTAAGTATTTAATGCCCGCTGGACAAGCCTAATTACTGATGAATGATAACAAATGAATAAGGACGTGGGCCAGGCGTCAGGTAGCACAAGTAACAAACATCTTAGGCTCCTAACAAAAGGTAGACACCTGGGCCAAGCACCAGAGAGGAACACAGTAACAGTAACGTGTTTGCAGAACCAATGATTCTCGGGAAAACTTGATAGGAATGTGAAAGATATAATGCAAAATATTACCTAATGTTCAATACAGCCAAATGTGCTATATTTTCCCTTTAACTCACGGGATTTATTTTATATTGACCCCAAATATATTTATTTATTTATTTATTTATTTATTTATTTATATACAAGAATGGCACAATGGGTTTTTGAGAGTACAAAACTTTGGTGTTCTTTCAGTCTTGCGAGGCCACTAACACGCAGAGTGTGTTAGTGTCTATGTTAAAATTAAAATGACTAGGCACAGATTATTGTAAAGTGCAGACGAGGAGTCACAATAACGGGGATGAAATATGTTGACCAAACCACACACTAGAAAGTGAAGGGACGACGACGTTTCGGTCCGTCCTGGACCATTCTCAAGTCGATTCTCAATCGACTTGAGAATGGTCTAAGGCGGACCGAAACGTCGTCGTCCCTTAACTTTCTACTGTGTGGTTTGGTGTAAAGTATTCTAAAAAAGCATCTGGGGCATATAATTTCCTCGAAGAGCCCACTTGCTCAATTTTTCCGATGCTATGATATCCCTAAAAGTTAGAACATAATGCCATTATGAGTGAATTCGATCATCTTGGTACCTTATCGAAAGTAAAGTTATTTTACAGTCAGTGATTAAGTTCAGTCCTGGATAGCCCTAGAATATGTTGACCGATAGTGCTGAGGTTGTAAAAATATTTTATATAAACTAATCATTCAATGAATTTATACAAGTTCTTTAAAATGTTTTCTCATCGTCAGATATTCATATTTTTATTATGACTTTCTCAAGTTTTCAGTGAATTAATTACTTATGTAAACTAACCCAACTATAAATAAACTAAACAGACTTTTATCAATACAATTTTGAATTTGAATTAGAGTAAATACCTATTAAAAACAAACTCATTACTAAGAACATCTTCTAGGACCATTGAGTCATAGTCTTAACTTTGAGACAGAGAGAGAGATAAAGAGAGAGAGATAAAGAGAGAGAGAGATAAAGAGAGAGGGCCATTAGAGGGCGAGAGAGGGCGCGCGCGCGCGAGCGAGAGAGAGAGAGAGAGAGAGAGAGAGAGAGAGAGAGAGAGAGAGAGAGAGAGAGAGAGAGAGAGAGAGAGAGAGAGAGAGAGAGAAAGACAGAGAGAGAGAGAGAGAGAAAGACAGAGAGAGAGAGAGAGACAGACAGACAGAGAGAGAGAGAGACAGAGAGAGAGACAGAGAGAGAGAGAGACAGAGAGAGAGAGAGAGAGAGAGAGAGAGAGAGAGACAGAGAGAGAGACAGAGAGAGAGAGACAGAGAGAGAGACAGAGAGAGACAGAGAGAGAGAGAGAGGACTCAAAAGCACCACCTGTGTAAATCTATCTTAAAGGAGTGGTGGTGGAAGGGGGGTCTCGAAACGACCGTGCCATTGTCTTCGTGTGTGTAATATATCCCAAAGGGTAGGATAGGTAGGGAAGAGAGATAGGAAGGCAGAGAAGGAAGAGTGGGAGGAATGGGGAGGCAGGAGCGCTGGAGGGTGAGGGAGAAGCATCTAGCACTTCACTTCCTCGTAAATTCCTCTCACAAGAGCCAATGATGCTAGTATTACAGAAAATATACAGATATATGGATAAATATTAACATATTTAAGTATTTTCCGGGAGTGAAACGGTTTCGAATGAGAGAGAGATCTATAGAGAGAGAAAGATAGACTAAGTGTCTAGACTAGACTAAGACTAAGTGTCCTTAGTGTCTACACTAAGGAAACAAACATAGGAATGTGCCTGAATGCCAACAGTGACTGCCCGGACAGGTACAAGAGGAGTGTTGTTAACGCTTATGTCGACCGTGTCCTCAGCTACAGCTCAGAATGGAAGCAAGTCGACGAAGAACTCTGTAGGGTAAGGCAGGTCCTAGTCAACAACGGCTTCTCCAATGGTTTCGTGGAAGACATCATGAGAAGGAAAGTGAAACGCCATGCAACCTCTGAAGAGACAACTAACACAACACCTATACCCCTTATTAGACTATTTTACAGGAACTTCTTTTCCACAGCCCATAAAACGGAGGAAAGTGTCCTGAAAGATATTGTCAGTAGAAACGTTATCCCTACAGACAAAAATCAGAAGATACAACTGACGATTTACTATAAAACCAGAAAAACGGCCAGCCTACTTATGAGAAACTCTCCAGACACAAAGCAGAACGCTTTAAAAGAGACCAACGTCGTCTATGCCTTCAAATGCCCTCTTGGGAACTGTAAGCCTAAAAAAAAACAGTATATAGGCAAGACAACAACATCTCTTTCCAGGCGTTTAACGATGCATAAGCAACAGAGCTCCATTCAGGAACATATAATCTCTTCCCACAAACAAACCATCACCAGAGAAATCTTAGCAAACAACACAGAAATCATCGATAGATACAGCGATAGCAGGCGGCTTGACGTCTGCGAGGTACTACACATCAAGAAGTCAACACCAGCAATCAACAGCCAATTAATGCACAACTATATTCTACCCACTTCAAGACTCCGCTCTAATATAGAAGCATCAAGAAATATGGACCAATAGGCTTTCTACTATTACTTCCATTCAAAATCCATTGTTTCGTGTTCTTTCTTGTGTTTGAATTTAATACCCATTCAATACGCATTGTTTCGTGTTCTGTCTTGTGTTGGAATTTAATACCCATTATTGAAAGTTCGTTTTTCACCTCATCCACCTTACCCAAATGTAGATATAAACCTCGAAGATGTGTAAGCTCTATTCAGTTTCAGTTGTGTGTTTATAAACCTAAGTCTTTGAAAATGTAATAAGTTTTACGAAACGCGCTCGTGTCGCGTCAGACTAGAAATAAAAATGAATTTTGGAGAATTGATCTTTGAATTACCATGAACAGTGAAGAGAAATGTAAGAAAGATAGAGAAAATTCGTGTTAGAATTATTAATCTTACTTTTTTGGTCATATTTAATAATATATATATATATATATATATATATATATATATATATATATATATATATATATATATATATATATATATATATATATATGTGTGTGTGTACTCACCTAGTTGTGTTTGCGGGGGTTGAGCTCTGGCTCTTTGGTCCCGCCTCTCAACCGTCAATCAACAGGTGTACAGATTCCTGAGCCTATCGGGCTCTATCATATCTACACTTGAAACTGTGTATGGAGTCAGCCTCCACCACATCACCCCCTAATGCATTCCATTTGTCAACCACTCTGACACTAAAAAAGATCTTTCTAATATCTCTGTGGCTCATTTGGGCACTCAGTTTCCACCTGTGTCCCCTTGTGCGTGTTCCCCTTGTGTTAAATAGACTGTCTTTATCTACCCTATCAATTCCCTTCAGAATCTTGAATGTTGTGATCATGTCCCCCCTAACTCTTCTGTCTTCCAGCGAAGTGAGGTTTAATTCCCGTAGTCTCTCCTCGTAGCTCATACCTCTCAGCTCAGGTACTAGTCTGGTGGCAAACCTTTGAACCTTTTCCAGTTTAGTCTTATCCTTGACTAGATATGGACTCCATGCTGGGGCTGCATACTCCAGGATTGGCCTGACATATGTGGTGTACAAAGTTCTGAATGATTCTTTACTCAAGTTCCTGAATGCCGTTCGTATGTTGGCCAGCCTGGCATATGCCGCTGATGTTATCCGCTTGATATGTGCTGCAGGAGACAGGTCTGGCGTGATGTCAACCCCCAAGTCTTTTTTCTTCTCTGACTCCTGAAGAATTTCCTCTCCCAGATGATACCTTGAATCTGGCCTTCTGCTCCCTACACCTATCTTCATTACATTACATTTGGTTGGGTTAAACTCTAACAACCATTTGTTCGACCATTCCTTCAGCTTGTCTAGGCCTTCTTGAAGCCTCAAACAATCCTCTTCTGTTTTAATCCTTCTCATAATTTTAGCATCGTCTGCAAACATTGAGAGAAATGAATCGATACCCTCTGGGAGATCATTTACAAATATCAGAAACCAAATAGGACCGAGTACAGAGCCCTGTGGGACTCCACTGGTGACTTCACGCCAATCGGAGGTCTCACCCCTCACCGTAACTCTCTGCTTCCTATTGCTTAGATACTCCCTTATCCACTGGAGCACCTTACCAGCTACACCTGCCTGTCTCTCCAGCTTATGTACCAGCCTCTAATGCGGTACTGTGTCCAAGGCTTTCCGACAATCCAAGAAAATGCAGTCCGCCCAGCCCTCTCTTTCTTGCTTAATCTTTGTCACCTGATCGTAGAATTCTATCAAGCCTGTAAGGCAAGATTTACCCTCCCTGAACCCATGTTGGCAATTTGTCACGAAGTCCCTTCTCTCCAGATGTGTTACCAGGTTTTTTCTCACGATCTTCTCCATCACCTTGCATGGTATACAAGTCAAGGACACTGGCCTGTAGTTAAGTGCCTCTTGCCTGTCGCCCTTTTTGTTAATTGGGACCACATTCGCCGTCTTCCATATTTCTGGTAGGTCTCCCGTCTCCAGTGACTTACTATACACTATGGAGAGTGGCAAGCAAAGTGCCTCTGCACACTCTTTCAGTATCCATGGTGAGATCCCATCTGGACCAACAGCCTTTCTAACATCCAGATCCAACAGGTGTCTCTTGACCTCCTCTCTCGTAATTTCGAACTCTTCCAAGGCCGCCTGGTTTACCTCCCTTTCTCCTAGCACAGTGACCTCACCTTGTTCTATTGTGAAGACCTCCTGGAACCTCTTGTTGAGTTCTTCACACACCCCTCTGTCATTCTCTGTATACCTGTCCTCGCCTGTTCGAAGTTTCAATACCTGTTCTTTCACTTTTGTTTTCCTTCTGATGTGACTGTGGAGTAGCTTTGGTTCGGTCTTGGCTTTGTTTGCTATATCATTTTCAAAACTTTTCTCTGCTTCTCTTCTCACCCTGACGTACTCATTCCTGGTTCTCTGGTATCTCTCTCTGCTTTCTGGTGTTCTGCTATTCAGGAAGTTCCTCCACGCCCTTTTGTTCAGTTTCTTTGCTTCCATACATGCCCTATTATACCATGGATTCTTCTGTTGCTTCTCGGATTTTTCCCTTTGGGCCGGGATGAACCTGTTTACTGCCTCCTGACACTTTTGGGTAACATAGTCCATCATACCCTGTACGGACTTATCTCTGAGGTCTGTGTCCCAAGGTATATCACTTAGGAAACTTCTCATCTGTTCATAATTTCCCTTTCGGTATGCCAGCCTTTTGATTCCTAGTTCTTTTTTGGGGGAGATAAGTTCTAGCTCTACCAGGTACTCAAAGTTCAATACACTGTGGTCACTCATTCCCAAGGGCACTTCCATCTTAACTTCTCTTATATCCCACTCATTTAGGGTAAATATCAAATCAAGCATTGCTGGTTCATCTTCTCCTCTCATTCTTGTTGGTTCTGTGATGTGCTGGCTTAAAAAGTTTCTTGTTGCCACGTCCAGCAGCTTAGCCCTCCATGTTTCTGGTCCTCCATGCGGGTCTCTGTTCTTCCAATCTATCTTCCCATGGTTGAAGTCTCCCATAATTAGTAGTCCAGATCCATTCCTGCTAGCAACAGAAGCTGCTCTTTCTATTATGTTACTGTTTCTTTCTATTATGTGCGTGTGTGTGTGTGTGTGTCTCATTGAATATGACTGCATATTCTGTATTTACTATCTTCTGATTTAGGGCTTCTATCCCTCTATTATTCTTTCATCAGGGTTTAGTTGACAGAGGAGTTCTCCAAAACTCATGTTCGTTTTTAAAGGTGAAGAAAAAAGTGAATTACTGTAGAATGTATTACACTTATTATATAATTGCACAACGTTTCGAACCTACATGGCTCATTCTCAAGTGATAAGAAATTACAGATCTCGTTAGATTTATACCAGTACGGGGTCAGGTGAGAAAACAAGTAGAATAAAGGAAAAGGCAAGGGGACAAATAGGTGATAAATAGGGGATAATAGGAGATGAAGCCCATACAAAGATTAATCGGGTGTAATAGGCCTATTATGTTGAGCAGTGTCTTCTGTGTTGGCATCATTATGTTCCAATCTTGTCCTTACTCTCATGGTGGGTAGAGTAAATAGTTCCGTGATTTGGGTGTTCATGGTAGGT
Organism: Procambarus clarkii; assembly: GCF_040958095.1. Taxonomy (NCBI): domain Eukaryota; kingdom Metazoa; phylum Arthropoda; class Malacostraca; order Decapoda; family Cambaridae; genus Procambarus; species Procambarus clarkii. Next base: position 30,919,634 of record NC_091210.1, read on the forward strand.
TGTTCTATTCTTATGTGGATTGCTACAAGAATTTATAATCTTCTTACATTTTGGGTTTTGTCTATTATACAAGTGTTTTTATTCAGTATTTCTCTTGTTAAGGTGATATCATGGGCTTGTCTCATGTGATTCCTGGGGGCACCGGATTGAAGATGACAGGTCAAACGCCTCGTCAGCTTGGTCGACGTCATACCTATGTACCTAGATTGAAGGTTACATCCTTCGTGGGGGCAAGTGTATATGTATACAACGCTTGACTGCTGTAAATGGTTCTCCGTCGGATTCGCATTCAAAATAGACACAGACAACAGGATGACCTGGACAAACTGGAGGAATGGTCTAGAAAATGACTGCTAAAGTTCAACTCAAGAAAGTGTAAGGTAATGAAATTAGGCGAAGGGAGCAGGAGGCTGAACACAAGGTATCATCTGGGAGGGGAAATCCTGCAAGAGTCAAATAGAAAGAAAGATCTGGGGGTTAATATCACACCGAACCTGTCCCCAGAGGCCCACACCAAAAGGATGTCATTAGCGGCATATGCTAGACTGGCCAACATAAGAACTGCCTTTAGAAACTTGTGTAAGGAATCTTTCAGAACCCTGTATACCACTTATGTAAGACCAATCCTGGCGTATGCAGCTCCAGCCTGGAGTCCATACCTAGTTAAACACAAGACAAAGTTAGAGAAGATTCACCAGGCTCGTCCCGGAACTGAGAGGGATGAGTTACGAGGAAAGGCTAAAGGAGCTGAACCTCACATCCTTGGAAAACAGAAGAGTAATGGGAGACATGATAACCACCTACAAAATTCTCAGGGGAATTGACAGGGTGGACAAAGACAAATGCTTCAGCACGGGTGGGACACGAACAAGGGGACACAGGTGGAAACTTAGTACCCAGATGAGCCACAAACACGTTAGAAAGAATTTTTTCAGTGTCAGACTAGTTAATAGATGGAATGCACTAGGAAGTGATGTGGTGGAGGCTGACTCCATACACAGTTTCAAATGTAGATATGATAGAGCCCAATAGGCTCATAAATCTGTACACCTGTTGAGTGACACATGAGAGGCGGGACCAAAGAGCCAAAGCTCAACCCCCGCAAGCACAATTAGGGTAGTACAACTAGGTGAGTACACACACACACACACACACACACAGTCAGTCAGTTCAGTGACAAAAGCGCAGAGGCTTGCCACTAGGATAGTTCCAGAACTAAGAGGCATGAGTTACGAGGAAAGGCTGCGTGACATGCACCTCACGACACTGGAAGATAGAAGAGTAAGGGGAGACATGATCACTACCTACAAAATTCTCAGAGGAATTGACAGGGTAGAATAGGATAAATTGTTCAACATGGGTGATATGCGAACAAGGGGACACATGTGGAAACTGAGTACCCAAATGAGCCACAGCCCAGCAAACACAAATCATCTACACAACGTTCGCCTATCTCTTGCCATAGGTGTGGGAATGATTTGCATTGAGAATGGTGCAGGAGAGCCTTTGAGAAACTTTTACTCAAAAAATCCAAACACAAAGGTTTAATTATAAATTGTTTTTCTACAATTATTTTCTTCCAAATGTAAAACAAATAGTTTTTACATGTTTAAATATAAAATTTATGGTGTTTTTTTGTAAAATTCATTAATAAATTGTGAATGATATATATTGGCTGAGTGAAACCTTTATAATCCATTTAGTTATAATTTGAACAGAAAAAAGTATTTTTCCAAATTTTCTAAAAATTGCTCTTTTTAACACAATTTGACTCCTTATACATTCCACTAAACACTATATCATGTTTAAATATATAATTTATGTATTATTCTCTAAAATAATTTATATAAATTATATAAGTTGCTGGAAAGTGGTGTTAAGGATTTTGAAAACATTTTGTTGTGTTAATATGTTCTTATTAACTATGTCTCAAGTTCACAGTTTATCAAACAAGAATATTAACATTCGTCAACTCTTAAAATCTTATATGTTATCTTGCTGGTGCAAAAAAGGGTGAATCTTTAGGAACAGCTATAGTATCTATATATCACAAATGGTGTTTTCCCTAACTCAATGTAGGGTTTATTATTCTACACATATTTCTAATGACTCTTAGATGTTTACATTCTCTGAAGTATAATTGTGAAGGCTGTGTCCATCACTCTCAACACAGATTCTTAAACTCGTCTCTGCAGGTTCAACTATATAATTAGTTTCCATTTTGAATTTCCATGGACATTTGTATCCAAAATGAAACCAATGTGGTTTCCTTCAGCGCCTTCAGCCAGCACATTTGCTCATTCATTTCCACAGATTCCAACAAGGTAGGGGATTTACAGAAATTTGTATATTCATATTGTTATATATTAAAAATATGAATGCAGTTCAATATGATAAGACAAATACATGAGTTTATGATAAATTCGTTTTCTGTGATATACCATTGATATGCTCTTTTTTTCTTTAAACGGCAGACTAAACTAAAGTGCTCACATCAACAGATTTGATGTATAAATGGTCAACGCTCAACAGAGTTAGTATAAATGTATTAGTATAAATCTTACTTGTCTCATTGTTAATTCACATTCAATGTCAACTTGTGGTTTTGATGTGGCACGTTTGGCCAAGACACCCCACCCCATTATGCACCCCATACCCATCTTGTGGGCGGTTGTGGAAAGGGTTACAGAGGCACATAATGGGCTCAGGGACTGAACCCCACAATTCATTTAGCTAAGCAAGTTACAATCTTGATGAGCTAGTTACAAAATTCAATATAAGTCATCACATCAACAATGGGTTCGAGATCGACCTCAAGTACAGGTTCTAAATTAAGCAACTGACATATGTGGAGAGCTAGTATCAAAATTTATATGTTTGTCCTGCACACCGTCCCCCATCCAGTGGGCAGCGGTGGATAGGTTACAATCACTTAGTTGTTATCTACAGTTAGCAAACTGGGGATATTTGGCTAAAATTTCTGGTAGCAGATCATTTTGAATGAAATATTGACACATCGCTGGAACATTGGTTATAGAATTGTCTCTAAATTCATGTATCTTTTCGCACTCCATCACATAGTGACGGAGGGTGTGCGAATAATTTTGTTGACACAGTTTACATTTGGTCAGGTCTACATCAGCAGATAATGAGAATTCCCAGAGATACTTGTAACCGAGTCTAAGCCGAGCAGTAGTAACATCTAGAAGTCTGCTGATTTTATTGGATGATCCATAGATGTGTGGCTCCTCTTGTATGATATGTATGATAGATGGAATTACTAGTTCCAGTTTCTAGGCAGGCGATGAGTACTCACAATAACCTTAATTAAGCGTCAAAACAAAAATGTGTATACTCTTTTTACTCTCCTGACCTTAGTTCTCGAGCTATGTATTTCATTTTGGTACCAACGTGTTCGCAATAACATTCTCTAGAAGAAAATCAGCAAAAACGGTCACCAAAAGTTATATGAATACCAGCACCCAATAAATACCTACGTAGATGACTCGCCGTGAGTGCCCAAGAGCAACAAAATGTTTTTACTCTTGGGATTGTTATCACTTCCACACTTGTCCTACAGCGTTAATTTTGGTATCAATGTACTCGCAATGAAATTCCCAACACGGTGATATGAATATAAACGTAGAATAATGGTCGCTGCCCACCCGCAAGAGTGTGGGAAGTGGCGGAACTGTTACCCAGTATTGGTGACAAGACGACACATGGGCGATACAGTGCTTTGAAAGTTTATAATTATATCACTGTCCTGACATTATTATTGTATGTACGTCATTCATTTTTGTGCCAATGTTTTCGCAATAGAATGTTCTATGAGCCCGTAGGTAAAAAAGAGCAACAAAGCGTAAGATAGAATAGCACCATATATAAAACAACGCTGGTACATATCAGTGAGCGTCAAACACACACGAAATGTGTGTGTTTGATGGTGGTCAAACGATGTTTGATGTGTTTGATCAGGTGATGTCCTGATCCGCATAATTAAAGTATGAATTATGTTGAGAAAAAATAAGAAAAAAGGGAAAAAACAGGGGTGGGAGAAACATGACAGAAAAAGAGTAAAAATACAATTTGGTCAACAAAACAGCATTGTTTAAAATAAAAGATATGGATTTACATTTTGGGGGTTAGGTTGGTAGGTTACATTGAGTTAATTAGGTAGTACTTAGTGTTTATCTGTTATAGATAGGAGCTGCCTGGTATGGGCCAATAGGCCTTCTGCAGTTACCTTTGTTTTTATGTTTTTGCCCTGTAACCTAAATGGTTAGAGAGGCACATATATGGGCTTAGGGACTGAACCCCACACTACATTTAGCTAAGCTTGTTACAATCTTGATGATATAGTTACAAAATTCAATATAAGTCATCACATCAACAATGGGTTCGAGATCGACCTCAAGTACAGGTTCTAAATTAAGCAACTGACATATGTGGAGAGCTAGTATCAAAATTTATATGTTTGTCCTGCACACCGTCCCCCATCCAGTGGGCAGCGGTGGATAGGTTACAATCACTTAGTTGTTATCTACAGTTAGCAAACTGGGGATATTTGGCTAAAATTTCTGGTAGCAGATCATTTTGAATGAAATATTGACACATCGCTGGAACATTGGTTATAGAATTGTCTCTAAATTCATGTATCTTTTCGCACTCCATCACATAGTGACGGAGGGTGTGCGAATAATTTTGTTGACACAGTTTACATTTGGTCAGGTCTACATCAGCAGATAATGAGAATTCCCAGAGATACTTGTAACCGAGTCTAAGCCGAGCAGTAGTAACATCTAGAAGTCTGCTGATTTTATTGGATGATCCATAGATGTGTGGCTCCTCTTGTATGATATGTATGATAGATGGAATTACTAGTTCCAGTTTCTAGGCAGGCGATGAGTACTCACAATAACCTTAATTAAGCGTCAAAACAAAAATGTGTATACTCTTTTTACTCTCCTGACCTTAGTTCTCGAGCTATGTATTTCATTTTGGTACCAACGTGTTCGCAATAACATTCTCTAGAAGAAAATCAGCAAAAACGGTCACCAAAAGTTATATGAATACCAGCACCCAATAAATACCTACGTAGATGACTCGCCGTGAGTGCCCAAGAGCAACAAAATGTTTTTACTCTTGGGATTGTTATCACTTCCACACTTGTCCTACAGCGTTAATTTTGGTATCAATGTACTCGCAATGAAATTCCCAACACGGTGATATGAATATAAACGTAGAATAATGGTCGCTGCCCACCCGCAAGAGTGTGGGAAGTGGCGGAACTGTTACCCAGTATTGGTGACAAGACGACACATGGGCGATACAGTGCTTTGAAAGTTTATAATTATATCACTGTCCTGACATTATTATTGTATGTACGTCATTCATTTTTGTGCCAATGTTTTCGCAATAGAATGTTCTATGAGCCCGTAGGTAAAAAAGAGCAACAAAGCGTAAGATAGAATAGCACCATATATAAAACAACGCTGGTACATATCAGTGAGCGTCAAACACACACGAAATGTGTGTGTTTGATGGTGGTCAAACGATGTTTGATGTGTTTGATCAGGTGATGTCCTGATCCGCATAATTAAAGTATGAATTATGTTGAGAAAAAATAAGAAAAAAGGGAAAAAACAGGGGTGGGAGAAACATGACAGAAAAAGAGTAAAAATACAATTTGGTCAACAAAACAGCATTGTTTAAAATAAAAGATATGGATTGACATTTTGGGGGTTAGGTTGGTAGGTTACATTGAGTTAATTAGGTAGTACTTAGTGTTTATCTGTTATAGATAGGAGCTGCCTGGTATGGGCCAATAGGCCTTCTGCAGTTACCTTTGTTTTTATGTTTTTGCCCTGTAACCTAAATGGTTAGAGAGGCACATATATGGGCTTAGGGACTGAACCCCACACTACATTTAGCTAAGCTTGTTACAATCTTGATGATATAGTTACAAAATTCAATATAAGTCATCACATCAACAATGGGTTCGAGATCGACCTCAAGTACAGGTTCTAAATTAAGCAACTGACATATGTGGAGAGCTAGTATCAAAATTTATATGTTTGTCCTGCACACCGTCCCCCATCCAGTGGGCAGCGGTGGATAGGTTACAATCACTTAGTTGTTATCTACAGTTAGCAAACTGGGGATATTTGGCTAAAATTTCTGGTAGCAGATCATTTTGAATGAAATATTGACACATCGCTGGAACATTGGTTATAGAATTGTCTCTAAATTCATGTATCTTTTCGCACTCCATCACATAGTGACGGAGGGTGTGCGAATAATTTTGTTGACACAGTTTACATTTGGTCAGGTCTACATCAGCAGATAATGAGAATTCCCAGAGATACTTGTAACCGAGTCTAAGCCGAGCAGTAGTAACATCTAGAAGTCTGCTGATTTTATTGGATGATCCATAGATGTGTGGCTCCTCTTGTATGATATGTATGATAGATGGAATTACTAGTTCCAGTTTCTAGGCAGGCGATGAGTACTCACAATAACCTTAATTAAGCGTCAAAACAAAAATGTGTATACTCTTTTTACTCTCCTGACCTTAGTTCTCGAGCTATGTATTTCATTTTGGTACCAACGTGTTCGCAATAACATTCTCTAGAAGAAAATCAGCAAAAACGGTCACCAAAAGTTATATGAATACCAGCACCCAATAAATACCTACGTAGATGACTCGCCGTGAGTGCCCAAGAGCAACAAAATGTTTTTACTCTTGGGATTGTTATCACTTCCACACTTGTCCTACAGCGTTAATTTTGGTATCAATGTACTCGCAATGAAATTCCCAACACGGTGATATGAATATAAACGTAGAATAATGGTCGCTGCCCACCCGCAAGAGTGTGGGAAGTGGCGGAACTGTTACCCAGTATTGGTGACAAGACGACACATGGGCGATACAGTGCTTTGAAAGTTTATAATTATATCACTGTCCTGACATTATTATTGTATGTACGTCATTCATTTTTGTGCCAATGTTTTCGCAATAGAATGTTCTATGAGCCCGTAGGTAAAAAAGAGCAACAAAGCGTAAGATAGAATAGCACCATATATAAAACAACGCTGGTACATATCAGTGAGCGTCAAACACACACGAAATGTGTGTGTTTGATGGTGGTCAAACGATGTTTGATGTGTTTGATCAGGTGATGTCCTGATCCGCATAATTAAAGTATGAATTATGTTGAGAAAAAATAAGAAAAAAGGGAAAAAACAGGGGTGGGAGAAACATGACAGAAAAAGAGTAAAAATACAATTTGGTCAACAAAACAGCATTGTTTAAAATAAAAGATATGGATTGACATTTTGGGGGTTAGGTTGGTAGGTTACATTGAGTTAATTAGGTAGTACTTAGTGTTTATCTGTTATAGATAGGAGCTGCCTGGTATGGGCCAATAGGCCTTCTGCAGTTACCTTTGTTTTTATGTTTTTGCCATGTAACCTAAATGGTTAGAGAGGCACATATATGGGCTTAGGGACTGAACCCCACACTACATTTAGCTAAGCTTGTTACAATCTTGATGATATAGTTACAAAATTCAATATAAGTCATCACATCAACAATGGGTTCGAGATCGACCTCAAGTACAGGTTCTAAATTAAGCAACTGACATATGTGGAGAGCTAGTATCAAAATTTATATGTTTGTCCTGCACACCGTCCCCCATCCAGTGGGCAGCGGTGGATAGGTTACAATCACTTAGTTGTTATCTACAGTTAGCAAACTGGGGATATTTGGCTAAAATTTCTGGTAGCAGATCATTTTGAATGAAATATTGACACATCATTTAGGTATTGTATGCACTAGCTCTATCTATAAATCCAACATTATGTTTGTAAATCAACTATGTATGTATGAAAAAAAATGACTAATACGTTCGGCGAATGACTTTGACTTCAACTTCACTTTGACTTCGTTCATGTCATCGTATTTTCCGTAATATATAAAGGTTATGACAATGCAATTATATTATTGTGTGCAAATAAGTTTGAAATTTCATGTACCCTAAAAATATTAAAATAAAGAATAAGAATAATTAAATAATTGTTGTAGTAAATTGTCACACGTTCATCATACGCAAACGAACACACAGTTTGGAGCGTCAGTACAAGACCGCCGCCATTTTAAAACACGGCTTCGAATGTAAGTAATGTTTTTCTCGTACTAACACTGTGTTATACAATAGATTTGGTCTTGAATTCACAAATTTAGTTGTTACATCTGACAGAGTATGTTAGACGGTGTAATGCTGGTCCATGTTAACGTATTTGTGGGCTTGGTTGGTTTAAATGTGGAGGCGAGGCCTGGCTGTGCTAGTGTGTATGTGGAGGCGAGGCATGTACAACACTCCCCAATAGGAAGAGAACCCACTGGGTTCTAGGCTAGGTTAGGCTTATCTGTAATAATTGAATTAAGCCTAGCAAAGCCTAGAACCTAGTTCAGTAATTTAAAAAATGTTGTAACTTGAAAAATGCCATTCAATACATTACACAATTTAAATATTTTCAGGCAATCAACACAACCCTCATGTTGGCTAACCCTCTCTCATGTTGGTCAATAATTTAATTATTTTTTTATGGAGTAATCTTTGCTGTTGAAATGTAGTCTTTTTGAGACTACATTTCAAATGTAGTGTGTGTGGAGGCGTGTATGTTAGGTATTACCTAATATACACGGTGTAATATATCTATCTGTGTGAAATAGATTAAATCCATTTATTTGATATTCAGCTAATAGTTCTGTATTTTCTACATTCATCCATGTTTTGGTAAGTGCAATAATATGTATTGTTTCATTGCAGATTAGAGATTCAAGATAGTTCTAGATTTCCGAAGTACTGAAACGCGCGCCATACAGGCTTGGTGGATCTAGGTGCAAGGTAAAATTATTTACATTTACTTTTGTATTTATGTTTTGTATTTATATGCATATATGCATTTATATGCATTATTCTATAGAATAATAGATCTCGTAATAATTTTGCAAAAATAGTGGCATTTACTATTTTTAAAAGATTATTAAAAAATTTACTGATATGGTGCATTCGGAAGGGCGAAGAGGGAGAACGGCCTGTTGACATAGCTCGGGTGCAGGGGGGGGGGGTTGTGTAAAAGCCTGGTTTGTGCCTCGGAGAGGCTATGGGATCCAGTAAGTTCAGTAGAACTTCGGTTTCAACCCTTTTACCCTGTTGTAGCTCAGTCGATTAAGGCAGTGTCTGGGATGCTCCCGGACGCAGGTTCGAATCCTCGTCACGGCCCTTGTGGATTTGTTCATTTGATGCATCACGTTATTGTGATCTGTGTGTGTAATTCTTCACTTGCTACAGCAACAGGAATGTGTGTGTATGTATTTGTGTTGTTGAATATGACCGAAAGTGTAAGATTAATGATTCTAACACAAATCGTCTGAATATTTGTTTTTCTTCACTGTCGAGAGTAGTTAAAAAAATTTACTCGAGTTTATTTTCACACTTTATTTATGGTCCTTAAGTCCCTCTCCTTAATGCTGCTGCTGTTTCTCGCATCTTTGCATCGCTTGTATGTTTGGGGGTTTGGCCTCTTGCTATATATTGATTCCATTTGTGTGTGTTTGGGTCTCAGGCCCTCTCGCAATTTCTGTTGAACAAACCCCTTTTCCTAGTTCTGCATCTCTCCTTTGGTACAAATTTTGTTGTGCTTTTATCATATATTTCACAAAACTTGACATACATTTCATTTACTTCATGTCCTATCAGCAAGTGTTTGTCAAATTCTTTAAGGAAAGTTTATCATCCTGATTGCAGATCTCTAGCGATATTATGTCAACTTCTTGTGGATTCGCAATCATTATTTAATTTACCTTTAGGTGTTCTTTCACCAGCACAGCAACACTGTACCTCTCCCAACCAGTTTAAGATAAAAACTAAGTACTAACTAATTAACTCAATGTAACCTACCTTACCCCCAAAATGACAACCCATGTCTTCTATTTTAAACAATGCTGTTTTGTTGACCAAATTGTATTTTTGTTTTTTTCTGCAATGTTTCCCCCCCCCCACCACTCTACCACCACATTGAGTTTAGTAGCTCTGTGCACGTCAGGTGCTGTTTAATATACAGACCTACTCCTCCATTTGACCTAGTTTCTCTATCACATCTATATCACTTTGTGCTTTAGCCCTGGTGGAGCTTGGTCCACCAGGCTGTTGTTTGGAGTGGCCCGCAGATCCACATACAGTCTGCATATGATATACAGTCTGTTGATCAATTAAACTACAGTAGTTAGTTTTTATCATCCGAATGCACCAATATGTGTTCATTCTTCCCAGATGAAGGAACTAGGTAATATTCATCATCTGAATGCACCATCTGATGCTTTAACACACTCATGATACACGAGAGGTTTAAAAAACTTTTAAAACTTTTAAAACTTTTTGACCTATGTATTTAAAAGCAATTCTAAAGTTAAAAAGTGTAGCATAGGCCCCTCGCAGAATGTTCTTAATATGATCCTCAGGTTATAGTTTTCTATCTAAAACCACCCCTAGATCTCTTTCTTGATCAGAATTCTTTATAGATCTCAGTGGCTCGATCATAGAAACTGCTCTAAATCCTTGTTGGCCTGGATTGTGGAGGTCATTGGTCTCTATAAAACTAGTAATCTGACTCCTGATCACTCTCAAATAATTTTATTATGTGGGATGTTAGTGCAACTGGTCTATAATTCTTTGCCAATGCTTGTGTTGTGTTGTGTTGTTTTGGTAGTGATGTGCAATGTGTTGTTTTGGTAGTGATTCGTCCAGTTCTGGTAGTAGTGCGGTTGTTGTGTAGTGTAGTACTTGTGTGCTTGTTAATGACTTGTATTCCAGTCTTGTGGGTATCTCCTTTCCCCTACGGGCCAACTGCTTTGTTCTTACCTAGCATTTTGCTTTGTTTGGGTATGAATGTTTGTGTGCCGTATATTTTGCAAAATTTGCCATATATCTCATTATTTACTCCTTTGCCTAGCAACAAGTCTGTCTAATTATACTCATTAACTGTTTTTCAAAGTTCCCCATAGTGTCCTTTATTGAAATCGAGTTCATGAACCGTTTCAATGTTCTTATTTTCTTCTAGATTATATCTTAAAGTATATTTAAATGTTATTGTTATTATTGTTATTAAATGTTATTGTGACATTGCATTGCAATTGAGCTATGTTGTTTACCATACCGTTCATTTCGTGAGTATAAGTATAGATGCCACACTTGTGACAGGTAAAACCATGCCTTTTTTGAAAAACAGCACCGTCTGTTGCACGTAAGAGCAACCCACACTATATTATGTTGCGATATTATTTCAATATTTCCGATTGTATTGATAATTTGAATTTTCATAGATTTCAATTTATTTTCATTTCGATTTAATAATTTTGTGTGACATTGCATTGAAATTGAGCTGTGTTGTTTACCATACTGTTCATTTCATGAGTATAGTTTATTTTTTTATTTTTTTCATTTCATTTTTTTAGCTGTTCTTATTTTTCAGTGATGGGAATATCAGATCATTTGATGTTCCCAATTTTCTGATGGAAGCATCAGACCATTATAGAATGCATCGGATGAGGTAGTTTGGAATGGTGGGGAGGACGAGAGGGGGGTATGGTGGGGAAGACGAGGGGACAGAGGAGAGGGTAATGGTGGGGAGGACGAGGGGACTGGGGAGTTGGGGATGGTGGGGACAGGGGAATGCTGGGGAGGACAAAGGGACAGGTGAATGGGAGATGGTGGGGGAGGAAGAAGGACAGGGGAGGGGAAAATGGTAAGGAGGACGATGGGACAGGGAAGTGGGAATAGTGGGGATGATGTGGGGACAGGGAAGTGGGAAGGACGAGAGGACTGTGGAATGGGGAATAGCAAAGTGAATTATAATTATATATATTAATTAATTCTTATAAATTTCCAGAAGCCTGTATCAACACCCACACTAATGCAACTGAAAGAGATGTTGAGACAAGTATTGCTGATATGTTGAAGAACGCCGCAAACAAACTCGGTGGAAACAGATACAAGGTAAAGTTTGCCAATTTGCTGTAGTCTAATTCAATTTCTTTTTAGTAATCTTCGAGAACATTTATGCTATGAATAAGATAAAATAATGTAACTGATTTTGATTTATTTACTATTTATTATTTATTTACCGTTATTAGTATAATAGATCTCGTAATAATTTTGCAAAAATAATGGCATTTACTATTTTAAAAAGCTCGGGTGCAGGGGGGGGGGGTTATGTAAAAGCCTGGTTTGTGCCTCGGAGAGGCTATGGGATCCAGTAAGATCGTCCTTCCTTTCCTCCCTAGAATCTGGATGTAGCAGGTGCTCAATTGTCAAAAGTGAAAAATTGGTTTTGTCTTCCGAATGCACCATTTGTGTAAATTTGCTAATAATCTTTTAAAAATAGTAAATGCCATTATTTTTGCAAAATTATTACGAGATCTATTATACTAATAACGGTTTGATAAAATACAGTAGACTGCCTACTGGATAATAGTTCCAGTCCACCTGTAGACAGGGATCTCACATCAGCTTGTATATTATACAAGGATAAGATTTGATTTACTTTTGTATTTATATGCATATATGCATTTAT